>NC_043005.1:53531084-53596084 GCF_006345805.1 Octopus sinensis | reverse complement strand
TATCGGCCTTTGCCTTTCCATTGGACAGCATCAGTGTTGTGGAGTTGGGAGACTGGTATGTATGGGCGACTGCTGGTCTTCCACAAACAACTTGTGCGCAAGATGGGGACTTTCTAGGTGAAATCCCATGGTCATTTGTGACCGAAGGGGGTCTTTATCCTTCTTTACCCTTTTAAATTTAATACAGAAGCTAAGATATTATTTATGTTTAAACAGATATACCTGTTTAAACAGACAAACCAAGGCACGAAAACTGTTAATGCTCGTGTACTTGCAGCGGAATACTTTAACAGAAAACGGCAAAAAATAGTTTAGTGTGCATATAGAAAGAAATGAAAGAAAGGCTTTCTAATTATAAACTCACTGAAATCCTTTAATCATCAATAAATAGGAAGCCACATATTCTAAGTGATAAGGAATTATATAAACGCATAAAAGTAAAATGAATCCCAACCAACAGGCTGATTGATGAAATCATTTTAACTGAATTAAGACAATGAGCCAAATTCGTTCTTTTTATAACTTACTAAAAAAACGTGTATCTACCCCAGTATTTAGCTGGTACTTTAGTAATTCCAAAAGGCAAAAATCGACTCCTCTAGTATTTGAACTCAGAACGTTTAGACAAATGAAATTCCACTAAACATTTTGCGTTTACGATTCTTCCAGCTCGCCACCTTAAGCCAGCCTCATATCAGTAACATATAATATAACCGGGTGAATAAAACCAACGAGCAGCTGGCAGGATCTTTAGAGGCGTTTCTTCTGTGGAGGTTGACTTAGCCTTTCATCGATAAAAATAAGTACCAGTTAAACACTGGTGTCAATGTAATCGACTCATCCCCTCCCCCAAATCGCCGGCCTTCAGTCAACATTTGAAATCAATATTGACAAAGATTTGAATAAAAACCTCGAATTGTTAACCCTTTAGCATTCAGAATGCTTTATCAAATGTACTGCTTGTTTATTCATTTTGTTTTGAATTAATCACTCATCTTGTATCTTCAAGGTTGCCATGGTGTGTTTCTATACTTTTAGAATGACATTGGAGCTTAGGTATGAGAGGTTGGGTCTGGTCAGTTTTAACATAAAAATTTAAAATATTTGGGCTGGATGCTTAGCGGTTTACTTGAGGTCCTTTGCGCTTTGAATTCCGAGTTCCAATCTCATCGAGGTCGACTTCTGACGGGACAATAAAATCAATGCCAGTCAAGTACTAGAGTCGACATATTCAGAAGACACTCATAATAGAATTGAAACCACATTCCAGTAGCCGCTAACAGTATTTCCAAATAATGTTTTAACCCCAACAAAAGTTTTACATCACATAACATCGATTACATTGACATCCACAAAATGGATTATATTTAAATTATGTAGTATAATGTAATGTATACATAACATGATAAACTTTTCATTTAGTGAACCTTTCAACAACTGAGTTTTCTTCTTCTAATAAGCAAACATCAGCAACACAGTTTTTATTAATATCTTCTGTAGATTAAATGGAAAACTTGTCTGGCCTTTCTAAGCTGGATTAATGTCTCAAATTGTCACCAAGCGGTTTTAATGTGTCATTGGAGGTGTGGTAGGCTAATGTAAGCAAAATATAATTATTGAATAATTCCATTTCTTTGGTTTCAGTTGCCTTGCTATAATCGTTGTTGTTGTTGTTGTTGTTGTTGCTATTAAAGCGATGAGCTGACAGAATCGTTACCGCAGGGCAAAATGCTTAGCGGCATTTCGCCTGTCTTTACCTTCTGAGATCAAATTCTGTCGAGGTCGAACTTGCTTTTCCTCCTTTCGCGGTCGATAAAATATGTATTGGTTGAGCCCTAGAGTCAACAGATCTTTCCACAGAGACATTTCACCCCCAATATCATAAATTATTATTATTATCATTTAAGATGTTGCACAGCATCCAATATCGTAATGTTGTTCATTGAAGATATTGTGTCTACCGGGTGTTTGTACTGTCTGTCAAGTCACAACAAGGACCTCGGACAGACAGTACTTTATGCCATATGCGCACAGTTCCAAGTAATGCCGATGTTTGCAATACACTTAAATTGTAGGGTATCTCAAGATGTGTTTTCAGGTTGGGTGGCATTGAACCCAATGCTGCAATGACAATAGGCACAGCCTTTATGTTTGACTCTCGTCGCTGCCACATATTGGCGATCTTAATTCTCAGGTCTCCAAGTCCATTTTTGATAAATCCTTCTGCATTAGCAGCATACTGTAGCAGGTCTTGTTTGCAGTTTACCAAATATTCTGTTGTTTCTTGATGCACTCCCGTACGCTAATCAGCCCACGTCCACCCTTACCTCTCCTCATGTAGAGCCGGTGTACGTTCGCCTTAGGGTGAAGGGCACCATGCATTGTCATTGTCTTTCGGGTAGTGCGATCGAGTTGGTTAATCTCCGCTTGTGTCCTTTTCATGATGAGTGCACTATAGCGGACTACAGCAACAGCCCATATGTTGATGGCATTCACAAAGTTCCTTGAATTCAGTTTTAGTTTCAGAGAAGTTTGAGGCGCTTCAAATATGCTGTGATGACCTTGTCTTTCATTTCTCTGTGCAAGATATTGTCCAGCTCCCGGATCCCAAGGTACTTGAACATATTATCATCCGAGTCTTCCGTTCTCTATCCGTTTGGCAATTCTATGCCCCTACAATCTGCTCTTTTTCTCCGTTTCAAACTGAGCACCGCACCTTTTGAGATACCGAATTCCATCCCGGTGTCAGCCAGCCTCTCTATTTCAAGCTTTGTTTGTGCTAACAGTATTAAATCATCCAGGAAGCGAAGGTGGTTGAAACGAGATCCATTCTTTTTCAGTTCATCGAGCGCGTTGACTTTGCGTAGGACTACAATAAGTGGGATCAAGGCTATAACTAATAACAAAGGTGAACAAAAGTCTCCTTGGAAGATACCTCTTTTGATATTTACCTCGGCTAAATGCTGGTTGTTATAGAAAAAGACGTGTTTTCCAACTAGGCATGCTTTTCTTAATCCGTATACACACGATCTCAGCTATTCCACACATATCGAGTGTTTCCAAAATCCACAAAGGCGGCAACATGTCGTAAGCTTTTTTAAAGTCTATCCAGGCCATGCATAAATTGTTTTGGTACCGTTTGCAATTCTTCATTACAACATTGTCTATCACAAGGTGGTCCTTGATGCCCTTGGATCCTTTTCGGCATCCCTTTTGTTCTAATGGTAGTACATTATTTTCTGCAAGAAACATGTATATTTTCCCCTGCGAGGATGCCTGTTAACACTTTCCATAAGAGGTTAAGACAAGTAATAGGTCGGTAATTGCCAACCTCATTGCCCTTTGACCAATCTTTCATGAACAATGTTGTCGTTTCCTCTACAATTCACTCCGGAACATCACCACTCCTTGGACAAGATATCTCAAGAACCGCTGGATAGATTCGGATGAAACTTTCAGGGATGTTTAGGTTAGAGGCTGGCACGAACTGATTAAATTTGGTGATCGATCTGGTACCGGACAAGGATTCTGGATTATTTTTCCTGTTTTATTTTTTTATTTTTGAGAGCAGTCGGGTTCATTTTTAGTGTTCTCTGGCAGAAACGTTTGTAAGCCGGGCGAAGTGCTTAGCATATTTCGTCTATCTTTAGGTTCTTAGTTCAAATTCCGCCGAGATCGACTTTGCCGTTCGTCCTTTCGGTGGTCTATAAATTAAGTACCAGTTGCGTACTGTGGTCGATGTAATCAACTGGCCCCCTTCCCCAAAATTTCGGGCCTTGTGCCTAGAGTTGAAAAGATTATCATTATTTTTGTTGCTAGAGACGTCGCACGGTATACTATATCATGAGGTTATTGATTGACAATAATGTGACTACAGGAGGTTTGTACTGTTTGTCAAGTCACAACAAGCACCTCAGACACTATTACCTCCGTCTTGGCGAAAGCGGAAATATTGTTTTCAGTTGCGTTTGTTTGTTTGTCCGTGGATAAGCTATCCCAAGAACCGCTGGAAGGATTCAGATGAAACTTTCGTCGTGAGTGGAACGAACTGATTAGATTGTGGGATCGATCGGATACCGGACAATAATTTTAGATTATTTTCCGTTATTTTTCTTAATTTTTGAGAGCGGTCGGGTTCATTTTTAGCATTCTCGTTTGTGAGAGACGCTAGGTTTATTTGAGATATTCTCATTTTAAAATTCTTCTTCGGCTAATTGTTGAGAGGACGTTGGTGTAGCCTTGGCGGAGATTTGCGCTCTCTGAGTGCTCTTGTTATTATTATTATTATTATTATTATTATTATTATTATTATTATTATTATTATTATTATTATTATTATTATTATTATTATTATTATTATCATTATCATTATATGTTTCACTTTTGCTTTGTATTTGTATAAGTTGACTCCAAGTCTCACCCAGAGGCCTCAAGGGACAAATTAAATGTTCAAGTTGGTGATATGCCTAGGGTGCCAAATATTTGGTTTTGCACAAGGCATTGTTCTAGAGAATGTTTAAGAAAGCATAAAATTATGAGTTTGTTTTAAAATTTGAGATTACATAGACATTATTTTACGTAGGATAAGAGCAGTTCCCATGAGCATTCTTTTGAATTTCTGCCATTTTGGGGTTTTCTGGTATCTGAGTAAAGTAGAAGACAGCCCCTTTCGCTAACATTACTAGGGCACCTATTTCAACAGGTATTGTTTAATCATGATGTTCCACATTTTGCCAATTGCTATTTCAACATAGGTCGAGGGTAGGTCCAGGTTTTTTAAAATTATCCAGTGAATATATTGTGTTGCTCTAGCATGGCTGTTGAGATACTCTATAAGTGCAAGAAGACTGCACATGGAGACAACGTGATCAATAGTTTCATTTTGTTGTTTACATACACGATATGTTGTGCTACAACCGTCTTTTAATATGTTAAACTGGTAGCTCCTTGAAGGTTGCAAAACATTGTTGTAACGTTTTGTTATCAGTTCATGACTCTCTCGTGAGGCATTCAACCAGAAGTTAGGCATTCTATTTGCTTGACTTTCCGAGAGCTTATCATACATCCTCTACCTTGATATCCTCCCACTTTTGCTCTTCTAAGGAGTCCAAGTCAGTAGATATTCTATCAGTCGAAGGGACATTTTTATTGTGTGTGTTTTTCTTCTGCCCACAAGCGTGGATGGCCATCTGCTGGAATATTCCAGTCGTTGGGTAATCCCAGCTCCTGTGTTTTGGAAAGCTTTGAACCAGTAGCTGATTTTTCGTACCCACCCTGGTTCCTCACAGGGGTGCGCGGCCCTTTTTTCATCCTGATGATGGCTGATTCGGTGTGTATTTTACTTTGTTATCATTGAGGCATGACTAGTTTGGACGTTGACATAAGAGGACGGATCTGTCTGTTTAAGGTTAACATTTTGAGACAGCACCGACTCCGAGTTCTCTGAATGAAAACATTGCTGGTAACATAGCTTCTTAAGGCTAACAGATCTGTATTTGTCTTGCATTTTTTGTCGACAGATTTATCTCCGGGCATAGTTTTTTTGTGGTGTTTTTAAACTTATGAATTGTTCCTTCTGTCCTATATTAGTTCGAAAAAAATTGTTTTGTTATGTTTTGCATCGTTTATGGCACTAGCTTTCACATGCGTGTATGTGTGTCCTGTAAATTTCACGTTGTTGTGTAAACATTGGGATTAAAATGTATTTATGATTGTATAGACATTCGAGTGTATGCGTAATTAATCAATTGACGTACTTACTGTTTTGTTCCACCTATATTTTACAATTTGTAAACATTCCGATGTTGATTTTGCATTTGTCTTTCGTACAGGTTTCACTGAGGCATCGTGCATGGGAGAAACTGTGTTTTGTATGGCAGTAAAATTTTCTTTTCGTGATTATTCTTGCTAAAAGGCCGCTTCCTTCAAGTCATCCACAGGTTCTTTTATTCCATTCCACCGATGTTAATCGATTAGATTTGTTTTTGTATGGAGAGCCCGGTGTAGCTGATCCATGTTGTTGTTGTTATTACTATCATTATTATTATTATTATTGTTGTTGTTGTTGTTTTACTTCTCAGAGCGCTCGATCTTGTTTGCTTTGGTTGATTCTATGAGAGCGGACAGCAGCCTGCTGTCAGAGATCTCAAAGGGTCTCTTTCAGCACATTATAAGCTTTGATACTTGGTTGTTAATAATCGTGAGAGACATTCAACCGCCAAGTACCAATCTCAAAATCCTAGCTGTCCCCAGCAGCGCAATTCCTTAGGCTTGCTCTGCTCTCATATCAATTCCGATTTCTCTGACGTATTTCTCAAACTTAGTTGTTAATGCCCCCAGCGCCCCTACAGCTACTGGAATGACAGGCAGTCTCCTCATAGGACACATTCTTGGAATTTCGACTTTTAGGAGTTTGTACTTTTATCATCACAATCATCATCATCATCAGCAGCAGCAGCAACATCAGCAATATCATTATTATTATCATTATTGTCATTATTGTCATCTTTACTTTTAATCTGCATGTTTGTTACAGTCACTTGCCGAGACACCTTATTATTATTATTATTATTATTATTATTATTATTATTATTATTATTATTATTATTATTATTATTATTATCATCATTATGATTATTATTGTTATTATTATTATTATTATTTATGGGTTTTTCTTCTTCTTTCAAATTTGCTTCCATTTCTTGCCGAGTGTCTTCCCGACTCCTAGGGCAAAGAAAGTCATAGTATACATTGGTATGCCATTAAACTAAACCCACTAGTTCGTTCATTTTTTTTTTATAGAAATAAAGTTAAATTAAAATACATGGGTGGTAATAGTTCTCACATCGACAATGCTCTTCTCAATACGTGTGATGTACCAGTTAAGACAATCTTTTGCACTTCTTGCAGGGATGGTTAGCCAGGGATCATTCTCATATAATTTTCAGTTCCCTTCATTATTATTATTATTATTATTATTATTATTATTATTATTATTATTATTATTATTATTATTATTATTATTATTATTATTATTATTATTATTATTATTATTGAGTGAGAGAGCAGTGCATGCCATCAAAGTGACACTGGGGTAAAATATACGAAGCCCAGTATACCCATCATGACTACCCGTCTGATAAAGGTACACCAAGCACATGCATCACAACCATATGTGCGCGACATGGTGATCTCATATCAAGATAAACAGTGCATGACCTTGCAGGTGGGGCCTAGTTAGAATTTTCTTCTGATCGAGTAGCCCATCCCACTCAAAAGGTTCATGAATAAGGATTGTTTAAGGATGTTGAACGAACCACCCATGTTTCCAAAGGTTAATTATCCAAACCTCTAAGAATTCCTTTCAACACACGGCTATGATGCACCCCCACTACTTCTGCTCGTTATCAGAGATTCACATATCGTCAGCCACTAAGGGACATGGTCAACTGGTTATGGTCAAACAACTGACAAGCAAACCTGTGGTATTGAGCAGAATATTTGCTGTAGCCCATCTTTTATACCAAGACAAAACAATGTACATGATAACACTTCCAATCAGTTAAGATCAGAAACGATGAGAGCCATCCGTCGCTACGTTCTGGGTTGAAATTCCACCGGGGTCGAATTTCTCTTTCATCCTTTCGGGGTCAATAAATTAAGTACTAGTGAAACACTGGGGTCGATGTAATCGACTAGTCCCCTTCTCCCAAATCTGAGGCCTTGTACCTCCAGTAGAAATGATTATCATCATTATTATTAATACCTTCATTATTCATAGTTTGTAAAACATGAAACTGTTCTGAAACCTTCATTATGATTATTCTTTTCAGCTCTAGGCACAAAGCCCGAAATTTTAGGGGAGGGGGCCAGACGATCAAATCGATCCCAGTAATTTATCGACCCCGAAAGGATATAAAGTTCAGCCGACCTCTGCGGAATTTGAACTGAGAACGTAAAACAGACGAAACACTGCCAAACGTTTCGCCCAGCGTGCAAACATTTCTTATTTCTTTACTGCCCACAAGGGGCTACACACAGAGGGGATAAACAAGGACTGACAAGCGGATTAATTCGATTATATCGATCCCAGTGCGTAACTGTTACTTATTTAATCGACCCCGGATGGATGAAAGGCAAAGTCGACCTTAGCGGAATTTGAACTCAGAACGTAAAGACAGACGAAATACTGCTAAGCATTTCGTCCAGCGTGCTAACGTTTCTGCCATTACAATAATAATAATTATTATTGTACTGTTTAAATTATAGACACATTACAGAAACATTTATGGAGGTATAAATTTCTTTTATGTTACTTTATAATTTTACGCTGAATATTGGCATGATCAGAGTAATATTGTCTAGACATATATAAATTGTCTTTCGAGCAATTCACTGAGTTTTCTCATTAACAACACCTAATACTCCTAGTTGGCTGGTCTTATACGTCCTCTACTGCTCCAACCTAAATAGTCTGTATTCATCTCACGTCATCAATGTTGCTTTCCGCTCCTTCCTCGCCCTGAATTAAGCACTATGTCTAAACCTTTCCTCTCAAAATCTTTTAGCCTTCTGGAATTTTCTCACTGCTCACGTTTTTTTTTCTTTTTTATTTAAACACCTGTCACTTTTGAAACTGAACATTAATGGCATCAAGTTCGATGGACTTGTAGGGCCTGCAAATTTCACGAACATTGCCAGTTCTTCCACACAAAACAAGCAAGTAAAAAATATGAAAAAACAGGTCTCGGCCTGCAAAAACAAAAATATAAAAAAAAAACATGGGTATAGTTCTTTCCGTCCAGATAAAACCATTAACAATAAATTCTCAAAAGATATGTCAATGTTAAAATGATCTTTCGGGAAATAATCATCATATTGCGACATTCCACTTATTGCTACATTCCACGAAAAAAATTAATCGCAATCTAAAATATTATTCTTGAGAAAGGGAAAAATTAAATAAACAGAAAAATCCTATACAGTTATTCATTATTATTTAACTGCATAAGGCGGCCAGCTGGCAGAAACGTTAGCACGCCGGGCGAAATGCTTAGCGGTATTTCGTCTGCCGCTACGTTCTGAGTTCAAATTCCATCGAGGGTCGACTTTGCCTTTTATCCTTTCGGGGTCGATAAATTAAGTACCAGTTGCGCACTGGAGTCGATATAATCGACTTAATCCGTTTGGCTGTCCTTGTTAGTCTCCTCTGTGTTTAGATCCTTGTGGGTTGTAAAGAAATAGGTATTTAATCCGCCGTTACGTTCTGAGTTCAAATTCCTCCGAGGTCGGCTTTACCTATCATCCTTTTCGGGGTCCATAAATAAAGTACCAGTTACGCACTGGGGTCGATGTAACTAACCTAATGCCTGTGTCTGTTCTTGTTTGTCCCCTCTATGTTTAGACCCCCTGTGGGCAATAAAGAAATAAATATTTAACTGCATTAATACTTTCCTGCTTTCTGCATATTTTACACGTTTGAAATTAAAGTCCTAAAAAATCACGTATTTTTATATTATCATTGAAGAAATTAACATATCCCATCTGCATGCCGCAATTGAATAGAATACAAAAGAAGAATAAGTAGTCGTTTTATAAATGTAGAATAGATAAATCAGTATCTGTGGACCGTTATTCTGTGGTGACGAAGGAAAATAACCCTGAAACCATACGGTCCATAGATACTTCTTTGTGCTGGGTGGTGGTGCTAACCTGCCCTGTCTCCTGCGGCTAAACAACAGTGGCATTCGCCCCAAAATGGGACTGCCACATTAGGTTGGCAAAAAATCATTACTTTATATATATATATATATATATATATATATATATATATATATATATTATATATATATATATATATATATGTATATATATATATATGTATATATATATATATATATATATATATATATATGTATATATATAATATATATATATATATATATGTATATATATACATATATGTATATATATATATATATGTTATATATATATATGTATATTATATATATATATATATGTATATATATATATATATATATATATATATGTATATATATATATATGTAATATATATATATATGTATATATATATATATATGTATATATATGTATATATATGTATATGTATATATATATGTGTATATATATGTATATATATGTATATATATGCGTATATATATATGTATATATGTGTGTGTGTGTGTGTACACTCATGCAATTCACGGCATACGCATATAGAAAAATATAAACATTCATACAATACACCCACACATACACACATACACATATACATAAATATATATTCACACCGAAGCATAGACAAAACACAATTTCTTGTGCGTGATTCGTTAGCTTTGGTAAGAGCAGCATATATTCAATTGCATTTCCTTCTTCTCCAGACCCACATTTTAAGAGGAACATGAATAATTGATAACTTGATTGTGTATGCATGACATAGGGAAGATATTTTATTATTAAGTACTTAGAATCTATGAAATATCCAAAGGTTGTAGGTTATGGTTAATGCTAAGAAACGTTAATGCTTTTTTTCTACTGTAAACTTTCTCTAATATCAGTAACACAACACAGTTCAAATGTTACTATGAGATGGAATGTTTTAATTGGTCAAGAACTGAAGATGTACTACGTTTGTTGTAAAATAATAATAATAATAATAATAATAATAATAATAATAATAATAATAATAATAATAATAATAATAAGAAGAAGAAGAAGAAGAAGAAGAAGAAGAAGAAGAAGAAGAAGAAGAAGAAGAAGAAGAAGAAGAAGAAGAAAAAGAAGAATCGTTCTTTCTACTATAGCCACAAGCCCTTAAATTTTCTGGGGAGGGGGCTAGTCGATTACATCGACTCCAGTGTTTCACTGGTACTTCATTTATGGTTCCCGAAAGGATGAAAGACAAAGTCGATCTCAGCGGAATTTGAACTCAAAACGAAGTGACATACGAGGTATACAAGGTTCTGATTGAATGTTGCTGAGAAATGAGTTAATTAAAAGAGATTTCATGAAACAAATGAAGAGAACATGGGATAAAAAAAAGAGCTTCCACCCGACGATTGAGAAACCAGGCAAGAGCAATTCGTATAAATGATTCGATTACATGATTTGTGGTTGAAGAAGTTAGGTGAAGAATAAAACTGAGTGGGTGGGGGGAAACAACAGTAGCAGAATGTGGTCATGAAGGAGTAAGAGATGCAGAAGATGAAAAGAGAAGAAATCACTATGTGCCTGATTTTGCTGACGAAGTAAATAGTGAACGTGATCTAGTTGGACAAGGGACAGTAAATATTGCACAAGTGTTGAACGATGAAGAGATTCTAGAAATGCTGAGAAGTAAAATGTGTGCTGTGTGCAATGAAGTGCGACCAAATGTAAGGTATATGGATAGAGGAAAAGTAAGGAGAGTCACAGACAAAGTAAATGGCCTTCTTGGCTTTGTTAGAACAGAAAACATTAGCGAAACAAACCGGCTAATCATAGCTGCTATTAATGTTGTAGCTGACATAATAGGATACATGTGGATGACTGATGAAGAAAAGATGGGTAATAAATAAAAATAGCCAAACTGGAGGAAGAGACATGGAAAGGACTGGGACATTTGGAAAAGGATAATGAGTAGGGATCACAAATCAGAAAACATTGCGAAGTGATAGCTTATCTCTATTACTATTTGTATTAGCCACATTATCGCTCAGTTTCATATTCTTGGAAGCACTCCGTCGGTTACGACGACGAGGGTTCAGGTTGATCCGATCAACAGAACAGCCTGCTCGTGAAATTAACGTGTAAGTGGCTGAGCACTCCACAGACACGTGTACCCTTAACGTAGTTCTCGGGGATATTCAGCGTGACACAGAGAGGGACAAGGCCGGCCCTTTGAAATACAGGTACAACAGAAACAGGAAGTCAGAGTGAGAGAAAGTTGTGGTGAAAGAGTACAGCAGGAATCACCACAATCCCTGCCGGAGCCTCGTGGAGCTTCAGGTGTTTTCGCTCAATAAACACTCACAACGCCCGGTCTTGGAATCGAAACCGCGATCCTACGACCGCGAGTCCGCTGCCATAACCACTGGGCCATTGCGCCTCCACAGTTTCATATTACGAGAAAGTAAAATAGCCTAAGATTTTGGAAAAGGATACAGTCAGATAAATGATCTCCTTTTTATGGATGACATGAAGCTTAATGTAAAACAAGATAAAACTTGTACATAATGTTCGCAGTTTCTCAAATGATGTGCATATAGAGCTTGGGATTGAAAAGTGCGCTATATTGATAAGGAAAAGGAGAAAACTGGAAGGAAGACAGGTAATTGAAATACCAAATGGGCAAACAATGAAAGCAGTTGAGAAAGGAAAGTGATTTAAGTATTTGGGAATACTGGAGGCGGATGAAATAAAATATGAAGAGATGAAGCAAATTGCCTGCAGAGAGTATACAAGGAGAGTGAGAAAAATATTACTAAGTTGAAATACGTCATTGAAACAATAAATGCAAGATCAGTAATGGTAATCAGATATGGTGTTGGAATTGCAGATTGGATGAAAAGCAAAACTGACCTTCATGGAATTTAAACTCAGAACGTAAAGCTGGATGGAATACACTAAGCATTTTATTTGTTTTTGGCGTACATAACGATTCCGCCTGCTCGCCGCTTTTTATGAAAGTAATAGTTTCAAAGTTTGACCTGCGATTTCGGGGGCGAGGGTAAGTTGATTACGTCGATTACAGATTTCAAACGTTTTATCGTCTTTATAATAATAATGATAATAATCATAATAATAATAATAATAATAATGATAATAATAATAATAATAATAATAATAATAATAATAATAATAATAAGTAGGTGCATTAGGCATGATAAAAAAATATTCAAATACATAACAAAAACACCAGGACTTACAAACACATATAACATACAGAAAATTGCCCTACTAGGCACTGCACACATCCTACGCAGAACACTTTCCATACAATAACCATCAGAGCATCACAACAAATCACAGCACATACCCAAGGCACACAGAGCTGCGCTCGGTAGTGAAGTGAAAGCACGCTATAAAAATAAAACTACTGAATAATAATAATAATAATAATGACGATGATGATGATGATGACGACAACAACAACAGCAATGCCCTGCGGTTGCGGGGTTGGGTTATTTAATACGTCACTCTTCTATTCAAACTTGTTTTCTGAGTAGTAGTAGTAGTAGTAGTAGTAGTAGTAGTAGTAGTAGTAGTAGTAGTAGTATCAGCAGTAGTAGTAGTTGTAGCAGCAGCAGTACTAGCAGTAGTAGCAGCAGCAGCGGCAGCAAAGGTGATAGTGGCAATGGTTCCTTTTTTGTGTTTCTGCTTGATATGCCTACCATTGATATTCTATGACTCTCTTGCAGTCACTGATGGCAACTTCTTACATCTACTTCAGCTTCCCCCCCTCCCAGCATGTTTGGAGTATCGCCCCTGAAATGGGGTTTTTTTTTCTTTCCACAACCTTGATATTTCCTTCAAGCATTCCTGCTTGATTTTTGTTTCGCACTTCTGCTGCCTTAGTCGGTGGTGTATCATCATCTTCATCATCATCATCATCATCGTCGTCGTCGTAGTCGTCGTCGTCATCATCATCATCATCATCATCATCATCTTCATCATCATCATCATCGTCATATTCAGGGAGGTTAAGTACTGGTCTGTATTTATAAGCCTCCTTTGAATGCAGTTTCTTACTCCAGTGGTAAATGATCGACGATATTTTCCAGCCATTAGACGTG
Organism: Octopus sinensis; assembly: GCF_006345805.1. NCBI lineage: Eukaryota > Metazoa > Mollusca > Cephalopoda > Octopoda > Octopodidae > Octopus > Octopus sinensis. Next base: position 53,582,291 of record NC_043005.1, on the reverse strand, counting down.
GGCATGCTGGAACATCACCTTGAGGTTTTAGTCGAATGAATGAATCGACTCTAGTGATTGATTTTTACTAGAGTCAATTACTAGTAAAAATAGTTAGAATAAGTCTGGTACTTACTCTAACGGTCTCTTTTGCCAAAGCGCTAAGTTACGGGAATGCACACACACCAACACCGGTTTTCAAGCTGTGGACAAACTCAAACACAAGGGTACACACACATGCATACACACACACACACACACACACACACATACATATATATTTCTTTATTGCCCACAAGGGGCTAAACATAGAGGGGACAAACAAGGACGGACAAAGGGATTAAGTCGATTAAATCGACCCCAGTGCGTAACTGGTACTTTATTTATCGACCCCGAAGGGATGAAAGGCAAAGTCGACCTCGGCGGAATTTGAACTCACAACGTAACGACAGACGAAATACGGCTACGCATTTCGCCTGGCGTGCTAACGTTTCTGTAGTATGTGTGAGTGTATACGACGGGCTTCTTTCATTTTCCGTCTACCAAATCCACTGATAAGGCTTTGGTCGGCTGGAAGGAAGAGGAAAAGATACTTGCCCAAAGTGCCACGCAGTGAGACCGAACCCAGAACCATGCCGTTGGGAAGCAAGCTTCGTACTACACACCTATCATCATCGTCGTCATCATCGTCATTATCATTATTTAGCACTGGTCTTGTGCCTATAGTAGAAGGAAATATTATTATCATTATTATTATTATTGTTGTTGTTTTTGTTGTTGTTGTTGTTGTTGTTCTTCTTCTTCTTCTTCTTCTTTTTCCTTTTCTTGTTGTTGTTATTTATATGTATAAGCATACAGGCCGAAATAATTATCTTAGAAATAATACATTAAGAAAGTTATTAAATATTGAAACGTACCTAGAATAGTTTGTGTATGAATATTATTCAATAAATGACACTGAGAAACATACTGGAACAGGAGTTTGGTCTGTCTAGAAATGCTTATTTTGAAATACATTCTACCACTTTTGTAAATAAGGAACATATTGAATACAGCTTTCAGTTAATCACAGTTTTGTTTCTCGCCCTTGATAAGTCATTTTGAATTTTCTGAAAACAGTTCTCTCTGTATAGCTTAAGATATATAAATGAAAACTTAAGGAGTTGGTTGGAATCAAATTAGAGTTTCTATCTCTAAAGTAATTTACCTTAATATATTACTATTTCCCATCTCCATAAAGAAGACAATATTTTTCTATCAATGCGAACATGACAAAAAAAAAATGTAAGTCTTTTACACCTTGCATTATATCCCAAGAGAAATTGAATGAGAATAGTAAATAATGTTGCAATATTTCTTTCAAACTACGTATTACTTTAATCAGAATACATGTTTTTGTATATTTATTGCAATAATATTTTGGCATTTTGCCACAGAATCTTCTAGCAGTACTTCATTTCTACAGTGATTTTCCTAGCATTCGTCTTTTACTTGCCTTTTCCTTGAAAACTTAGATCTTCCTACTTCTTTATTACATGCAGTAAATTCAATCTATATTGATTAATAAATGGGTTCTTATCAAATATACGGGCGTATTTACTCGAAAATGCTATCAAGAACTTTTGTCCATGATTGCTGATTCATTTTGATCAGTTCAAAATTATGTTTGCCACAACATCTGTATTGCAGTATTGAGGATTTTCACATAAGCTCTATTGTCTCGGAGCAAAGCCAGATGAATTGGCAGGATATTATCAGTATTCTTCGAACTTCTGTCACTTACCCTATCCCTTCAGATTTGTTAGAACTGGAAAACACAATGTCTACTAACTTCTAATGACACGAAAGGGAAGAAGTTTATTGACAAAATGCCACTGTATGCCTCTTGAGGAATAACAATTGACTTGGGAGTGAACCGAGCTGAAATCACATAATATCAGTTTTCTTTTGTTTCCATTTCCATTAATGTTAGCTGTGGTTATTGATGGAATATGTGATGGAATGAATCTTCATTATTTCATATAAATTATAGCTTTCATTCTACAAAGTAAATTGAAACACAGACAATTCTTCCACAAGCTTTTCTCAAATGTCTTAAACTGTTGAAATCCCCAAACAAGATGTCGGCATTTCATTTACCAAATATATCTGCATCATTGTTGTGAAATAACAGTAAAATGATATTTCATTATATGTATATTTGATTTGTATGTGTGCACGCATGTGTGTATGTGTGTTCACGTGTGTACTTTTGTATGTATCGCTTCAAGTTTCTTGTACATACAGACTTATTGTTTCATAGTTAGGAAATGCAAATACAGTTACTGCAAAACTAATAGACCTAGATAAAAATATTCGCTCTTTCACTGAATTTTCATTGCAAAGCAGTCTCTAAGGGTTACGTCGCAGTAAAGAATGTTATCTTTCTCCCAATAATTTTATTGCAGTTATTACAAGTATTCCTATATATCATTTCTGGTATAGTTCTTTAAGTCATTCCCAATAACTCTAGCTTTCAGTCTACATTAACGACAATCCCTAAGGAACAGAAGTCCTAAATGCATGAAATATTTCATTCATAAGGCCAGTAATATTATCTTTGTTGTTTTAAATAAGTATGAATATTTTACATGTCTCATTAGGAGCTTTTGCTATTTATTGCTTGACATAACATTATATGAACATAACATTAGTAGTCACAAAAAACAAATTCAATTTCATGCCGTGAGAAGCGTAATGCATAATGAACAGCACGCCACAAAAGCTTTCAAACTCTCTACAATCTTTCATGGACATACTACATATTTACCATAATCAAAATAGTATCCAAACGCTAAAGCTATTCATCGAAGAATACCACACATTTAGTTCCGAATACTTGCTGTTCGTTTACAGGGCATGTCAATTCTAAATTTGTGTATAGGCCACATATGTGAGTGATGCAGTTCTTCTACATAAAAAGATATAAATAAGTGAATGTCTGCCAACTCACTAACATAATCTCAGCAACACTAACCTGAGTTTCTTCTGATAGTGCAACAGATTCTGAAGTAGTAAAACAGTTTGGCCCCCGCACCTTCCGAAATCAATCTTAGATGCCCACTTCAGATTGTCCCCTCAATCTGACAACTTTGTTTCTTACATCAGCGTGTCGACAAAATTTCTGGAAACTTTCTTGATAAAGGCCATAGTATTCTCGGGGATAAATACAAACGTGTATTCTGACTGTGAAAATATCATTTTTAAGATAAAACAATGAAAGATGAAATAAAAGATGAAATTACCGAAAGGTAAATATCTAAAACTATAGATAATCAGAAGGTGAGAATTGAAGATACTATTGGCCTTAGAATGCTGAAGCATCAAGTTGGCTTTGCGAGATTTGAACTTATAACGTAGAAAAAGACAAAAAAAATTCAGAAAACAGCAATTGCCAAAAATTGCGCAAATTACTCATACGTATATCGAACAGAAAATAACAGCATTACGCAGCACAGAACATAACGAAGAAAACTAATCAAAATACAGCACGTAGCCAATGCTTACAGTGTTTCACTTGAATGCAGTTGGGAAAGAACGTCATAAAAAAAATACGGAAATAAACATTCTCTTACCGTGGGAAATATATTATTTTCATGTACTTCATGTTTGACTCAATCTAAATTGAAAAATAATGAGCAAAACTAACCTCATCAACAAATATGAAGATTCCATTATGATGGTTCCTACAGAATATTTAGACAAATGAACCAATGCTTATGTAGTTTATGTTATGCTGATGGTGATATTGGCAGTCATGAGGATGATGTTATTCATAACAACAAAGCCTGTTGCTGTCGTTTGATTTCGACGTGAGCATGACGAAGAAATCCTGTTTTTGAAAGTATTCCTGCCTTAACAGTCACGTATTTTCCAAATAGAGCTGTATTTATATAATGTTCATTTTGTTTTCGAAATAGGATTTGATTTGGTTAATATTTAGCTGCAATTTCTAGTTAATGAGTGGCCACTTAAATCTCCGGTTCTTAACAAGGGCGAGAAACACTTCTGGAAGGCAAGAATGTTAAGGTTTCGGAAGGTTTTCATGACTAATATTCAATAAGGTGTAATTCCCTGTAGCTTGGGTACAATCATAAATATAATAGAACTTACAGAGGTACATCTTTACTTATCTTACATAAAACCTCCAGTTCTTCCTTGCTGCACCTATTACAAACTCCACACCCCATTTGGCACACTGAAAACCTCTCTGAGCAACGAAATACAAGGCATTCACGTAACAGTCCCGTTTCTGAAGTATTAAAATAGAAATAGAACTAATTCATCATTGGCTCTAACACGAAGGGACTTTATGAAGGAATGGAATAGAAAGTTTAAATGATAGCGGGTAAAATAGAATTGTTTTTTAACAGAAGTGAGTACTACCTGGTTTTTCTGTTGTATCGCTACATAAAAATATATATTTCCTTCTATGTTAACATGTAGGCTGGTTCCGGTGTTTCACAAGGTATGCATTCCAATTTATCATCATCAAAGTTATGGAAAAGCTAAACGTGTTGTTTGTAGCAGAGCTCTGTTAAACGAAGCCATGTCAGCCAAAAACATTTAATGCAAAATTTGCAATATTTCCATCCTCGACGCAAGTACAAGGTCAAACGTGTTAAGATTATTCAATAGTGCTAGACACAGCATAGAAGAACAAAAAACCTTTGTACAATCGAGGAAACTTTGATCAAACAGAAATCTCTTAAATTGAGAGAAATTGTGTTGGCAAATAGACTAGAGGGAAAACGTGGTGTATTTTCAAGGGGAATTTAATCATGTTCATTGACATCAAGGATCAAGTTGTGTAGGAAACCAAGTTTGCAAGATTTGCATTATCTTCTGCATGCTAAGGTTAGACCGTAGTTAAACTCTTCGTTCGATAATGATGCAATTGAGGAGTCTAATGTGAGTCTTGCATTAGCATATATATATATATATATATATATATATATATATATATATATATATATATATATATATATATATGACAGTATGTGATAACACACCCAAGGCTGTGAGTAGTTTTCTGGACATTTATAATGAAATAGTTTTACCGTTGTTTCTGAGATATTATGGATATTCCTTCATCAGAGACGATGTGGGAAAATATTTGAGTTCGAATTATTGTGGAAAAGGAGGAGATAGGGAATATAGAGGGAAATAAGAGACTTAAAGTAGAAATAAGATATATAAAAATATTGTAGATGCAGTTCGAGGAAAATGATGTATAGAAGTGGTAAAAAAAGTTTCCTATACATGGTATGTAAAATCTAATAGCGGTTCATGTTTAATCATTTCAAAGTATGGAGCCGTGGAATCAATGTTGCTAATTCTAAAGTGTTTTGTGGTGTGAATAAAAATTTGAGAATGTATTTTTAGTATTTGTGGATAATGAGGGGTGGGGGTGGAAATGTGCATGATTAGGAAGAGGAGAGAGGTCAAATTTAAAAGAGGAAGAGAAAATGAGAGAAAAAAGAAAAAAAAGAAAAAAAGGGAGAGAGAAAAAACAAAGAGTGAAAAGTAAAGAGAAGAAAGAGTGAAAGAAGTGAGAAAGGGCGTGTTTGTTGGTGGTCAAGATAATATGATGGGACGATGGAAGAGTTGTGGGGGAGGGTTAAAAAGAGATGGGAAGGTAAGGAGTAAAAGAATGTATATATAAGAATGTGTACATACATATACAAAACTCACACTCGTCTCTGTGTAAAAATAAAACAAAAAAGCTAGTTTACTCAACACAATTCATTCTCATCTTATTTAAGTAATATCGACTCTTACAAGAGTAATCAAGCTTTTCTTCACTCCGACATTTCACAAGTACTGTAGTGAAGAAATAGTCTTATAAGAACTGTTGATTATTGTTAGCTCTATGTGCAAATTACTTATATATACATACATACATACATACATATGTATGTATGTATGTATATATATATATATATATATATATATATATATATCCATGTATGTTAGTATGTATGTATATGTGTGCTTGTGTGTGTGTGTGTCCGTGTATATATAGGGGTTGGATAAAATGATGACAACACCTTAAAATTTCAAGCAAACTTATTTTCATATGGAGTAGGACCACCTTTGGCAGTAATTACAGCTTGAATTCTACGAGGCATGGACTCGTACAAAGTTTGATTTGTTTCCAATTTTTGTCCAGTCTTCAGCTAAAACAGCCTCCAGTTCTTGTAGTGATGATGGTGGAGGATATCGACTCCTAACTTGTTTTTCTAAAATGCACCATAGATGTTCGATAATATTGAGATCTGGGCAACGTGGTGACCAGATAAGATGTTCAAATTCCCTAGAATATTCCTCGTGCCATACAGTAACAACTTTAGCCGTGTAAATTGGTGCATTATCATCCTGAAATATTACGTTTCCCTCCAGAAACAGTTCTGGAACCAAGGGATGAATTTGATCAGATAAAATGCTTAAACAGACTTGAAATGAGTTGCGACGTCACAGGTGCCAAGCTGTATCGGCCTTTGCCTTTCCTTTATATAACACTGGTGGCGCGGAGAGGGGAGGCCGCTATGCATGGGCGACTGCTGGTCTTCCATAAACATTATTGCCCGGACTTGTGTCCGGGAGGCTAACTTTCTAGGTGCAATCCCATGGTCACTCATGACCGAAGGGGGTTTTAGCATATATATATATGCATATATATATATGTATATATATATATATATATATATATATATATATATATATATAAATATATATATATATATATATATATATATATATATATATATGATAGATAGATATATGTAGGTATATAATTCATATAAACATATATATATATACACACACATGTATACATATATATATACATATATATATACATACGCACATACATATATATGTGTGTTTATATATGTTACACGCACATGCAAGTTTACACACACATATCTACATATGTATATGCATATCTCTGTAAGTTTGAATATGTGCGCGTGTGCGTCAATTTGTCTAAAGTTTTTGTCTGCATATATTCATCTTTACAACTTTTTATTTATGCAATGTCTTTACACACGCACGCATACATGTGTTTATATATATGTATATATATATGTATGTATGCATTTATGTATGTATGTATGGATGGATGTATGGATGGATGTAAGCACACACGCACACACACGCACAGGCACACCTTCACACGTACCTATGTATGCAATCATTAACACATTTAGACAAACATTGATAAAAGTGTATGTATGCATGTATATGTGTACATATACAGACACAAACACACATATATATATTATAATATTATTTATTCAAAGGATACACTACATCTCGCTAGATGGAGTACTTTCTTGATGAAACTTCTATCACGGAAGAGTACATTATAGCTATCTCTCTCTCTCTCTCTCTATATATATATATATATATATATATATATAAATATGTATATAAGAAGTTTTTGGGTAATAAGATAAAAAAACCAAGGCTGTATAGATATTAGAGGATTTATAGATAGAAGGTCTTACAGCTGTTTCTAGGATATTAATTAATAATATCCCTTAATCGGAGACGGTGTGAGAGGAAAAATTAAGTCATAGTTAGTTTCGATGTGATACAAATAGAGAGTGAGGTGGAGGAAAGAAAATAGATGTAAGATATGTATGGCTATTGAATTTCTAAATCCATTTTATAGGCATAATGTTATATATGCAATATTTCAATATCCTTTGAGTAAAATCCAAAAGTCCAACAGAGTTAAATATGAGTCCTTCCAAATATAGAGTTTATAAGCAATGTAAGATTATCTTATGAGTGAGATCCAGCAGATTTTTAAACTTGGTCATTCCCAGTAGGGAATTTATATAGTGTTGCAGAGTCAAGGTTTGTATTTAAAATGACTTAGAAATAAGGAGTGTATTAGTAAGGTTAAATTGAAAACAGGAAGAGAGGAATGAAATAAAGAGAGAAAAAAAAGTGAAAAAGAGGAGAGAAAGAAAGAATGAAAGAGAAAGGAGAGAGAAGATTAGTAAAAATAACAAAATAATAAAAAAATAAAAAATAAAGAATAAAAACACTGAAGATATGAATAAAGAGAATAAAGAAAAAAGAAAAATTAAGATATATATATATATATATATATATATATATATGCATTAAACAAATGCGCACAAATGTGTACATACATATTTGTGTAGTTGTGTGCGTATGTGTATCAACATGTACTAAAATATATTAAGATATCTATTTAATGCATGACTGTCAATAAAACATACTACAACCAGGATTGTGTTTGCTATTTTATATTTCAATATCTCTGGTATTCCGTACTGGTTTATTGATTTGTCTGTTGCCTCTAACTGACTCTCTTACTCTTTTACTCTTTTAGTTGTTTCAGTCATTTGACTGCGGCCATGCTGGAGCACCACCTTTTAGTACTTATTCTATCGGTCTCTTTTTGCCGAACCGCTAAGTGACGGGGACGTAAACACACCAGCATCGGTTGTCAAGCAATGCTAGGGGGACAAACACAGACACACAAACACACACACATATACATATATATACATATATACGACAGGCTTCTTTCAGTTTCCGTCTACCAAATCCACTCACAAGGCATTGGTCGGCCCGGGGCTATAGCAGAAGACACTTGCCCAAGATGCCACGCAGTGGGACTGAACCCGCAACCGTGTGGTTGGTTAGCAAACTACTTACCACACAGCCACTCCTGCGCCTGACTGTTCATTTTTTTTTTATAAACATTCTTCTCTTTAGGGGCTTGTGAAGATTCTAGTCCTTGGTTCAGCTACAAGGTGTCATAAAGCACCTGGGCTCAATCATAGTTTTCAGATAGTTTCTTAAATCAATAACAAATCCACTTAATTCTCAGCTACACAGATGCATGGTTAATCTAGTTTGTTCTGTTACAGTGAAAAGCAATGATTTCAATTGCATTTTGAATATGTTTTGATGATGTTTTTTTATGAACATATTTTTCAATGCATTTCATATCTATTTCGTAGAAGTTACTTCTTATTCTACGTTTCTTGTATTAGTTTGGAATATATTTATCCCTTATCTGTTACTTGCTTCAGACATTAGACTATGGCGATGCTGGAGCATCGACTTCACTACATAATTTATTTCAAGCCTGGTTCTTGTTCTGTGGGTCTCGTTTTGCAGAATCACTATGTTAGAGGAAGTAAACAAACCAACGCCAATTGTCAAGCAGTGGTGGGGGACAAACACGCATATACTCACACACAAACATACATGCAAACACACGCATACATGCGACTCAGTGCGTGTGTATGTGTACACTGATGGATTCGAGGTTTTCGTTTATTTACGAGTTGATTTCTTAATATCACAGAGTATAAATACCTATGATGGGGATACTTAAAAAATTAATTAATTCGGTTCAATTAAAAAACATGGCTAAGCAATGCATTGTAAGCCACACTATAATTTGCCTAAAAAATTATCTGCACGCAGTTTATGCATCGCCACTCTGATGACATTTTTTTTCATTCTTCTCTTCTTTTACTTGTTTCAGTCATTTGAATGAGGCCATGCTGGAGCACTGCCTTGAAGGATTTAAGTCAAATAAATGGACCCTGGGTCTTATTTCTTAAGCCTAGTATCTATTCTATATGTCTCTTTTGCCGAAACGCTTGTCAAGCGGTGATGGGGTAACAAACACAGACACAAACAGAGGCTGTAGTAGAAGACACTTGCCCAAAGTGCCACGCAGTGAGACTGAAACTGGAACCATGTGATTGGGAAGCAAACTTCTTACCACAGAGCCACGCCTGAATAAATTAAATTTTGAAATTGTCCTGCTTCTCGTTGAAACGATTAGATTCCTATATATTCTGACTACCTGGATTTTGAATATTTTATTCACATTCTGCTCCTTAGTGTTGATCAGATACTTTCTCCACGAATACTTATATATATAGAGGAAGAGTTTGGTTGATTTAATCAATTCTGTAGTATATGGAAAAATATACCATTAATTATACTTAAACACAGGCCATAAAATATATGGAAACGAATACTAAAAGTTATTACATTTGGTACTCCTACAATTTGGCTATTCACTACTCTGCATCTATATGAATTTTAATAACACAAAATGAAGATATATACGCTCCTCATCACAGGTTACAATTTTGCACAAAAATATATAAAAATTTGAATAGGGGCACATCCTTTCAAGGAGTAAGTTACTGTTATTTGTCAATCTTCTTATAGTTTCTGTGAAGCCGAGCAAGAACGGATTCTGCCGTTAATATTCATATTCAGTTCAGATTGAAGGCAACACTGTTTTTTTTTTGTTCACTGTGCGTGGGTAGCTGATTTTATACATCATAATACTTAATGTATTATTTCATCCGACCAGAAACTATGAAATACGGAACGTCTAGTGAGAATGTAAAATTGTATTTGTCCTGCGCTCTGCTAGTTGTATTGCTACCCATTGCCCTTTGTATTTATGAATGCAGATATGATGTAATATCGCATTTTAGTGGGAGCAAAGGAGAGTACTTCACATCAGTTCTGGTGCTTTATGTTATTAAACCTGGAAGGAAGAATGTCACAGTTGACCAAAAATAGATTTAAACTCAGAATTTAAAGAGCTCCGAATTAATAATATAAGGAGTTTCTTAGAACGCATTGAGAATTCTGCTAATACAACACAATATTTCCTCATGAATATTCAAAGCAATTCCTTTGTTAATTTTCAGCAATTATTGATATTTATTGCATTAGTGTTTTCAATGAATCGGTTGAACCAGTTGTGCCCCAAAGATATCGGATTGCTTTCCGCATCCGTCCCAATTTTCACATCCTGTTCTTAGCACAGAATTATACAGTTCCGAGCAGACGGGTGCACATGGCTTTGGATACGAAATATATAAAAGCTATGCATCAATGTAATAACGTGAAAATACTATGTAATAGATCGGATCTTGCAAACCTTGCAGAGGTATGTTTATCTTGTTCATAAATATAGCTTGGCAAAGGTTTTGAGGTACACAAGCAGATTTATTTTCGATATATCATATGAATTTGTGATTTTCGAATTGGAGCTTTTTTTTTACTAATATTACCATCTGCATCTACCATTTCAAGAAATGCTTGCATATAGAAACGGCCTAAAGTTAAGTCAGAGATAGGCAAGACGTAAAATAGAAATCAAATTCTTTCAAATACTAGTATAAACTCTACACTTTAGAATAAGAATGAGACATTCAAAAAGTCTGTTCGTGATATAAACAGAAGACGGAATAATAATGATAGGAAAGCATTGATCACAGCCCTACTTAAAAAGTATAGTTTGGAGCTTAAACAAGACTAGTAACTACAACTTAGATACAAGACAAATATATGAAAATAATACATCTAAGACTTTAATAAACATATCTGTTTTCCACCGCAGAACATCGTGCTTATCAAGTTTATCAATAGAAAAAGGAGAGCTGACTGTCATTTAACGAACAAGAAGTCATCAATAAGCACAAAATGCTTTCAATTCAAATTAAAAGTTAATATCAATTTTGACTTTCTGGATAATTCATGTGTTAGCAGTATATGTTTTCAATGTTGCGCAGGTTAACTACGTAATACAAAATCTATAATGGTATCTTAAAACAAGAAATAGACAACAAAACCACAAATATGTGTGTGTGTGTGTACGTGTGCCTGTGTATGCGTGCCTGTGTATGTATGTATACATATATGTATGTAATGTATGTATATATATGTATATATATGCGTGTGTATATATATATATGTGTGTGTGTATATACATATATAAGTACATATATTTATACATTAATACAAATGCACATATAAGCATAGAGACGTGTATATATATATATGTGTGTGTGTGTGTGTACGCACACACACACATACGTATACTTAGATATACTAATATATAGATATGAGCCAGACGCCCCCCGTCCAAAGGACGGTGCTGAGTTGTCAAACATTTAAACCAAATTTTCTCAAAACAACTTGTCCGACCGTCCCATAGGCCTCCCCTTTGAGAAACACTGATTTAACCTAAATTTGAGACGCCAGCAAAAGAAGAAATAAAGATTTGTTTTTCTATTCCAAAGAAAAACGATTTTATTCACTTTATCTATTGCATTCTCACCTATAATCGATTTTTGTAATTTTTTCAAGACTTATACACGCCCTGATACCGTCGGTATCTACATATCAAATTTGAGCGCAATCGGATGGAGGATGCCCGAGATCCTAAAAGACACACACATACGCACATACAGAATGGATTTTATATAATAGATGAGTATTAAACCAAAGTTAAAAATGTTAAGTATGTATACATAATCACAAACATACATTTAGTGGCGAAATAACTGAGGTGTTCAAGCATCCAAGGGCAGGTATGGTGATGCTTCTTCCGGTTCTCTACACAGTGAGTTCAAATGTCACCGACAGCAAGGTTTGCATTCTGCTTTTTTGTTTAATCAATAAAATGCCAATTAAGTACTGAGATCAATTCTTCTTTCTCCCTCCTTCTCAAACTTGTAGATTCGGATGTAAACCACCTGATGGACGACAACAATTAATGAACTTTATTTGTGGCACCGTATGTTCGACAGACAACTGGTGATTTCTATAAAAAGAACAAGTACCCTTCATTGACCTTACGGGCAAATGAGAAAACAAAAAGAAAGAGAAGAAAAGGAAGAAAGAACACACGTTGAAGAGACAAATACATCACAATTCATTTTTTGCTTGCTGAGATGCATGCTTTTACATTTACGGGTTGTATCGCTCGGTTGTGACTCAGTATTTGCTAAGCTGTCTATTATTTATGCATCTGTCTTCTTGTATATATATATATATATATATATATATATATATATATATCTTACACACACACACACACACAAGCACACACACAAAGAACCGCATCCATATACTCAAACACAAACATGCATATGTGTGTGTATGTAAATTTATATACACGCATTCATGCACAAAAATACACACACGCACATACAAACACAACACCTACACATTTGTACACACGTTTGGAATTTATCGGTTTACGTATTTGTCTGCAATTCTGTCAATCAGTCTGCCCATATGTATATATATATCCGTTTACTATTAGGTCTCTCTATATACATCTACGTTATTTTCCCACTTATTTTAACATGTGTGCAATTTAGCTCCATATTATTGTCTGTATATGGGACAATGTATTTATAGTTCTAGCCATTAGTTTGTTTTTATATATCTCTATCTATCTATCTATCTATATCTATCTATCTATCTATCTATCTATCTATCTATCTATCTATCTATCTATCTATCTATCTATCTAGCTAGCTAGCTATCTATATATCTATCTATCTAGTTATCTCTCTCAGTGTACACATAAGTGTGTGCATGTATATATGTGTTGTTGATAATTCTAACGTTATAATTAACATTGAATAATAATAATAATAATAATAATAATAATAATAATAATAATAATAATAATAATAATAATAATAATAATAATAATAATAATAATAAATAAATGGCTTCTAGCTTAAAATCAGAAACAGAAGTGTATATCATAGCAACCCGAGATCAATCCCAACCTACAAGGAACTACCAGGCCAATATATTAAAGAACGGCAGCTCCACAAAATGTCGTGTATGTCAACAACAAAATGAGACCATTTATCATGATGTCTCCAAGTGCAGTCTTCTTGCGCCTTCAGAGTATCTCAACAGGCATAATAGAGCTGCACAATATATTCACTGGGAAATTTGCAAAAACCTGGACTTACCTCATGATAATAACTGGTGTGACCCCCCCCCCCCCCAGTGCTTGAAATGATCACGTTTCACTCCTCTGGAACTTCACCATTCAAACTGACAGAAAGATAGATGCAAATAAGTCAGACATCATATTGAAAGACTTCAAACAAAAATTATGCCTCCTTATTGATATGACTGTCCCAATCGATATAAACGTATTTGTCAAGACCTACCAAAAACTGAGCAAGAATAAAGATCTTGAAACAGAAATTAGCAAAATGTGGAATCTGAAGACTAAAACAATACCTGTTGTCATAGGTGCCCTAGGAATGATAGCAAAAGGGGATGATTGCTACCTAGCTCAGATACCAGGAAACCCCAAAATTGCAGAAATTCAAAAGATAGTGCCCATGGGAACTGCCCATATCCTCCGTAAAATACTATGTAATCTCAAATTTTAAAACAAACACATATTTTTCTTATGGTTTCTTAAACATTTTCTAGAATAACACTTTATACAAAACCATATATAAGGCACTCTAGATATATCACCAACATGAACTTATAACTTGTTGTCTCTTGAGGTCTCTGGGTGAGACTTGGAGCCAACTTGTACAAATGCAAATCAAAAGTCAAACATAAAATAATAATAATAACAACAACAATAATAATAGTAATAAATGCCCTGATGCAGTACCAGGCAGTGGCTCTCATGGCTTTTGATCTTAACTGAATGGAAGTGTTATCATGTACATTGTTTTGTCTTGGTATAAAAGATGGGCTACAGCAAAGGACCTTAATCAGTTGAGCATGTTTCTTAGTGGCTGACGATATGTGCATATCTGACCACGAGCAGAAGTAGTGGGGGAGCATCATAGCCGTGTGTTGAAAGGAATTCTTAGAGGTTTGGATAATTCCCCTTTGGAAATATGGGTGGTTCGTTCAACATCCTTAAACATTTCTTATTTAGGGACCGTTTTAGCGAGATGGACTACGCAACCAGAAGAAAATTCTAACTGGGCCCCACCTGCAAGGTCATGTGCTGTTTATCTTAATATGAGATCACCATGTCATGCACATATGGTTGTGATGCATGTGCCTAATATACCCTTATCAGACTGGTAGTCATAATTGGCTTGGTATCGTATACTGGGCTTGGTATAGTTTAACTCAGTGTCATTTTGATGGCATGCAATACTCTCTCACTCAATAACAACAACAATAATAATAATAATAATAATAATAATAATAATAATAATAATAATAATAATAATAATAATAATAATAATAATAATAATAATAAGAAGAAGAAGAAGAAGAAGAAGAAGAAGAAGAAGAAGAAGAAGAATTAATTACCAATATTTTGAGAAATTAGGAATGTAAAAGATTTAATATGTAGGAACCGTAATAGTTATATTATTGTTAGTATATTATTGTGATTAAGAGAGAAGTTGGACGTAGAAGTGTTCATGGTGGAAATGCAAAATAAACGATTGCAACGACATTATGGAAATGTTGAGAATTACAATTGAAAACAAGAAATGAATATATTAAGAAAAAACTGCGAATAAACACGTTTCTAATATAGACACAAGGCCTAAAATTCAAGCTGGATGAGTTTGTTGAGATGGTAAAGACATTGCTTGACATGTTCTATACTATGTCGTTCCAGAAAGGGTTAGAATGATAACTCCATATTTGGTGGAATAAAATGATGTAAAATATGCATGCAGATATACCAAGTAAAACTAGTACTACACGCACTTATATTTATATGTATGTGGTACGTCATATTTGTATGCATATATGTATATGTATGTGTACATATTTATATGTACGCATATGTATGAGTACGTATACGCATGAGTGTTTATATATATATATATATATATATATATATATATATATATATACTTTATTATGTATATAGACATGTATCCATAAATATGTACTTATATACTTACGTCTTTGTCTTTCTCTCTCTCTAGACATGTATACATGTGTACATATGTGTGTGTGTGTATATATATATATGTATGTATATATATGTACATATATGTGTGTATATATATATGTATATGTATATATATATATATGTGTGTGTGTGTGTGCGTGTGCATGTATTCGTATGTGCGTGTATGTATGCATGCTGAGGTAGAACTGCTTTCGTGTACAAGACTTTTATATATAAAATTAATCATGTACGGTATTAAAATGTAAGACACATATATGTAGATAGATGAATATATGTAATCACTTGTATTCACACATATATCGACTGAGTTTTCACTGTTTGTCCTTCAGCCTTGCCTCTCTACGCTCTAATCGAAAAAAAAACATAACGTTAGAAACATCATTTCATTTCTCTAAGTGTAACACTAATAATATGCAAACTAGAACTAATCCCTTGTTTTTTTTTGTTTGTTTGTTTTTTGTTGGTTCTTAATGAGCACACATATCCACACAAATATAGGCGCAATCATGGCTGTGAACTAAGATATTTGCTTCCCAACGACATGGTTCCAGATGCAATCATTCTGGGTGGCGCCTTGGGTAAGTTTCTTCTATTATAGTCCGAGTGGTGAGCAATTTGATTGATGGAAACTGAAAAGGGGCCTGTCATATATATGTATATATATATATATATATATATATATATATATATATATATATATATGTTTGTGTGTGCGTTTATCTACATACCCGGAGTTGGCTTGTATACGACCCCGTAGTATGGCATTTCAAAAAGAAAAACGGACCATTAAAAGTACCGGGTTTGAAAAACTAAAAATTTTCAATGCGGTGCTCGAGTATGGCTGCTGTCCAATGAATGCAACAAGAAAACGACTAGAAGGGTGTGTGCTTGCATGTTTTTAAGAATACTCACATGAAACAAGGTAGTGTATCCATAAGGGGCTAAACACAGAGGGGACGAACAAGGATAGACAAACGGATTAAGTTGATTATATCGACCCCAGTGTGTAACTGGTACTTATTTAATCGACCCCGAAAGGATGAAAGGCAAAGTCGACCTCAGCGGAATTTGAACTCAGAACAGAGAGGTAGACGAAATACTGCTAAGCATTTCGCCCGGCATGCTAACATTTCTGCCAGGTCGCCGCCTTATAACAGTTGTTAATATCACAACTACGTGATATAAATTGACCCAGAATAGGCAAAGGAATGACACAGTCAGTTTATAAGAAGTTTATTAAACTGTTAATATTACGAAGTGTACCTGGAGATTGTTTCATTTTAAGAATAGAGTATCTCGGGATGCCTAAATACACTGTAGGATCCATTTACTGAATATGATTCCATAAAACCAGGATATATCATTTTAGTAGATGTAGTGATTATAAGACATCGAACAATTCAACAGGATGTCTGTGCAACATATTTATGTCTACGCAAATAAAATATAATGGATGAAATAGACCACATATATGTATGTGTGTGAGCAGAGGAGCATATAAACAGAGAGATAGGTGGGTAAATAAACAGAAAGGCTCTGAGACAAATTGTCTGATAGTTAGATCCAAATTTAGAAATTTCTCTGTATATATATGTAGAAAGATATATATAGAGAAAAAGCAGATAAAAAACAGAACTGGACAATGATGCACATCCTCAGTATGTCCATACCCACCACATCCGCCGTAAAAATTAAGGTGCTTGCCGAACGTCTGAATGCCTTCATGTATGCGTGTGGATGCGCGCAAGTATTTATGTATGTATTAAATGTGAATGTAAATGCCTAAGATTTATGTGCATACATTTGCGGATATTTGATTGAATATTTCTGTTTATATCTGGGTTTGTGATATTGTTTATATGTATATTATATATATATATATATATATATAGATAGATATATATATATATATGTATGTATATATGTATATATGTATATACGTATATATAATATATATATATATATATATATATATATATATATATATATATATATATATATATATATATATATATATGTATATATATAAACAATTTATAAGTAAGGGCAAAACTTATAAATTACTTATAAGTTGTTTATAAATTTACCCTTCAAAGGTATTTTTTAATATGCTGGCCATTGATAGAATTTTTTTCGAAAAGTTTTATCCTACATTAGATATATATATATATAATATATATATATATATATATATATTATATATATATATATATTTAAAATACAGTGTACATTTAAACGCATAAGGAATCCACTCGTAGGGATTCAACACACTGGAAAGAATACCTAGGTTCTATAACCACAAAATTAGGGATAAAATTCGACAGGAACGAAATGAAAAAGTAAAAACGTATACCATCTAGTTTCCTGGACCAATTTTAAAAAGTTGGCATTATGTTATTGCCGATGAAGGGCTGCGTCTGCGCAGTAGATTTTGAAAGAATTAGGATGTATAATCAAGAGGCACATAGTTGACACTCTCTTTTTTACTCTTTTACTCTTTTACTTGTTTCAGTCATTTGACTGCGGCCATGCTGGAGCACCGCCTTTAGTCGAGCAAATCGAACCCGGGACTTATTCTTTGTAAGCCCAGTACTTATTTTATCGGTCTCTTTTGCCGAACCGCTAAGTGACGGGGACGTAAACACACCAGCATCGGTTGTCAAGCAATGCTAGGGGGACAAACACAGACACACAAACATATACACACAAACTTATATATATACATATATACGACAGGCTTCTTTCAGTTTCCGTCTACCAAATCCACTCACGGGGCTATAGCAGAAGACTGAACCCAGAACCATGTGGTTGGTTAGCAAGCTACTTACCACACAGCCACTCCTGCGCCCATATACGACTGCCTCATGTTTTATATATTTAATCTAACGTGTACCTGTTGAAAAAGATTACACCTAGCGAATATTATTTAGTTGCTAAACTAAAATCATGAACCAATTTGTCCAGGAAATTAGATGGTAAAAAGTCTTTATTTTTTCATTTCGTTCCTGTCGTATTTTATCCCTAATTTTGAGGTTGTAGAACCTAGCTGTTCTTTCTAGCGTGTTGAATCCATACGAGTGGATTCCTTATGTGTTTAAATGTACACTGTATTTTATGAGTAATACATAGTCTTTTGACTAAATTTTTACACGCTAGACCACTGGAAATGAAAATTTCTATTAATTTCCATTCCTTTTTATGATTAAGTACACACAACACACACATATCTATATATATATATATATATATATTATATATATATATATATATATATATATATATATATATATATATATATATATATAGGACACGATACATTTTTTAAGTGCTATTAATAGATTTATATGTTGAGAGTATCGAAAACATATGTTCATCAGGCACAAAGTATGTATCATAACGAACTAAAAGAAATTGACTCAATGCCTTTAGTTAATTATAATACGTGGTTTGTGCTTGAAGAATATGTTTGAGATATCTATCAAGACACGAAACTGTTAGTAGCACTTAAAGGCATATAGTGTCTCCTTTTAAATGTACTATCACGAAATAGTACATTGTTTGTATATATATATATATCTGTGTGTGTGTGTAATCAACCAAGGAATACGGATTATTATCGTAAGAAACATGTGATTTGTGGAAATGCGCGTAGCATTACATTAAAATGATTATGAATGGCATCCATGGATTACTATTATTATTATTATTATTATTATTATTATTATTATTATACTCTATTCATAATTATGATATTGGTTACTAAAACTGTAGAAACAACGGACTCTTTTGGTGCGGCGTAAGGCTTTTGAAACGTTTTGGGATAAAAGTTAAAACCTGCCAAAGAGGGAAACCAGCTAGGGCAATAATCATCTTGTTTTGCGCATTAACTTGAGTATGTAATACACACGGGAAAAGGAGACATTCTCATGAGGCCTGAAATATTTGCAGTGTGTGGCTCTAATACCTGTTTTTGTTTTTAACTCCTTTAATGTCATCAAACATTTAGAGTGTCACTATGAAATTTTGATTGCATTCACTATAAAATTTGGGTTGCAAGTGGTTTTGTGGTAATCCATTTTCTCATCGCAAATAAAGATTCGGGTTCCTTAGAGCCATAATACAGGACCTGCGCTTCGTTCTAGCGGTCAAAGAACCATGCGTGGATGTAACAACGAAATATCTCACCTCTGTTACTTCCTCTTAATGTGTGCGGGAGCTGTCGTGATTTACATTTCTTTGGTCGACCGCAGAACTCCGTCCTTTGTTGAGGTGCTTTCGATATATAAAAACTGAAGGCCTCGTCGTATTAGATGCTGTGTTTTAATTTGTATGTCTTCGTTATAAGGGAAACGGATGATAGGAGGCACTGCATTTATAGATAAAAAGCGGATGTGGGACTGATTGTAAGAGACAGAATGTTAGATAGATAAATAGATTTTTAAAATAGATTGATAGATGGTAGTTACACTGACAGACAGACAGGTGGACATGTAGACAGATAGATAGATAGATAGATAGATAGATAGATAGATAGATAGATAGATAGATAGATAGATAGATAGATAGATAGATAGATAGATAGATAGATAAACAGACAGACAGATAAATAAACAAAGAGACAGACTGGCAGACAGACTGACAGATAGATAGATGATAGATAGATAGATAGACAGATAGACAGATAGATAGACAAATAGATAGATAGATAGATAGATAGATAGATAGATAGATAGATAGATAGATAGATAGACAGATAAATAGATAGATAGATAGATATGGAGGTTAATGGTAGGTAAACAGACGGACAGGCAGATAGATAGACAGGGAAAGAGAGGGGAGAGAGAGGGAAAGAAAAGGCAGGAGAGTTATTTAGACCGGTCAGACACAGAGATTTGTTAAATCATCTTAAAAATTAACAATTTACAAATATGCTAAACAGAGATGATATCGAATACATTGAAATATGATATAAAATCTTAACTTGATTTACATTTTGACAACTTTTGATTCTCATCTTCCCTAAACCTTGATTTTTTTCAGGTAGAGAATATTTATTAATTCAAATTGTATGAAATATTCATTGAAATATACGCGCATACATTTATATGCAAGAATATGTTTCTATGTATGTGTTCGTGTGTGTTTGTTCGTGTGCGTCTGTGTGTGTATCAGGTATGCAAGTATTTTATGTATAGGAGCGTATATGCAGAGAGAATATATTTCAAGTAGGTGCAGATATATTCATATATACATATGTATATATGAGCATATATATATATATATATATATATATATGAATATATATATGTACATATATGCATACATATATGTGAATACATACATATATACGTATATATGTGTATACATACATGCATACCCACAAAATCTCTGTCTCACACACACGCACACAGACGCGCACACATATATGCACATGCATAATATGTGTGTAAATATATATATCTGCACATACATATATACACACACACGCATATATATATATATATATATGTGTGTGTGTGTAAGGGCAGATATGTGTATACATATATATGTATATATATAATATATTATATATATATATATATATATATATATATATATATATATATGTATAATGTACATATATACATACACACACACACCACATATATATACATACATATGCATGTGTATTTAGGTACTTATTTATGTCATATATTTTGTAGTTCATGAAATATTAATAGGTTAACAATTTACAACTCAATCTTCTTTGGCAGAAGTCTTCATTAAGCGAAAAAAGAAAAGAAAATTAAGGAGCAGAAAATAAAAAAATATGAAGGAAAAGATCAACACGTTTGTTAAACAGGTGCTTGTTAATGTACTTATTTCTTTTTCTTAACTCAAAATACGATTCATTAATACGTTTTCTCATACTGTCTTCACTACATAAATAAATATATGCATGTGTTTATATATATATATATAATATAAAATCCGTTCTGTTTGTCTGTGTGTGTCTTGTAGGATCACGGGCATCCTCCATCCGATTGCGCTTAAATTTGATATGTAGATACCGGCAGTATCAGGGCTTGCATAAGTCTTGAAAAAATTACAGAAATCGATTCCATGTGAGAATGCGATCGATAAAGCCGTGTGAACGTGCATTTGTACGCGCAAGTACATCAGCTGTTATATAAAATCCGTTCTGTCTGTCGGAAATTATTTTGTCTTAACTTCGTTTCTTTCCTACCAGCTTACTGTTTAAACCATGTTTGTGTTCTCCCAGTCAACAGCCTTATCAATACTGATACTTTAAACTCTTCGGTTGCATATTTGTGTGAATAAAATCGTTTTTCTTTGGAATAGAAAAAAGTCTATCTTTATTTCTTCTTTTGCTGGTGTCTCAAATTTAATTTAAATCAGTGTTTCTCAAAGGGGAAGTCTATGGGACGGTCAGACAGGTTGTTTTGAGAAAATTTGGTTTAAATATTGACAACTCAGCACCGTCCATTGGACGGGGACGTTTTGCTCGTATATATATATATATATATATATATATATATATATATCTATATATATATATATTATATATATATAGATATATATATATATAATATATATATATTATATTATATATATATATCTATAGATATATGTATAATATATATATATATATATATATACTATATATATCTATATTATATATGTCTTATATATATAAGATATATAATGTAGAGTGTATCTATATATAATATTATATTATATATATATATGTAGGTATATTATATATAGTATGTGTATATATATATATATATATATATATATATATATAGAGACACATATAGATATGATTATAATGAGGGTAAACGAAGAAGTACTGGCTTGCTCGATATAAGAGGTTAAAATCCTCAAATGAGCCACCAATTACACTGAAATACATAACGGAGCAGTTGAAATCGGGCAAACCAGAAAAAATGTAGTAATCTCAGCTTAAAGCTGTAAAATAAAGTAATTGATATACCTGGATCATGATTTCGAATTCCGGGCTAACCCTTAATTCTCCTCAGGAGTTCCTACAATACCTAATATGAAAAATCGAACTCATCTCTCTGAATCTGTTACTCGTTGTATAGTTCCCCGCCAAATTCAAAACAATTTCAGTGCATTATATAGAAAAGTGAGTAAATATTCAAATCAATATTCTCATTGATATTATTATTTTTATTATCAACCGTAAATATAAATAACTGATAATAACTTTTCTACTGGAAGCACAATCCTCAAATTCGGGGGAAGGGATTAAGTTCAGTACGTTGACTCCAGTGTTCCACTAATACTTAATTTATCATCCGAAAGGATGAAAAGCAAAGTCGACATCGGTGGAATTTGAACTCAGAAATTAGCAACGGGCGAAATACCGCTAAGCATTTCGTCAAGCGTGGTAGAGATGCAAATGACCGCCAAGAAAATAATATCTTAAAGTTACTATACAATAAAAATATTAATTATAATAGAGGGTAGACGAATTTCCAGCTTGCCAGATGTTAGAATTAAAATCTTCAAATAAGCCGCCAGTCACACTGAAAAATACAACGGACCACCAGAAGTCGGACAAGCGAGCAAAAACTCAGTTTAAGGATATAAAATAAGGTCATTGATATACCTGCATCAAGATTTCTACAGAATTCGAAATCACTTATTGTATAGCAATTTAACGTTATTATTACAGCCACAAATGTTATTGGTGTTGTTATATATATGTATATATATATATATATATATATATATATATATATGGCGACATTGTGGGGAGGATATATGTTGTCTGTGAACTGTACGTCTTCGTCTGATCGATATTCCTGGCGACCCTGTATAGTTTTTTTATGGCAGCCCGAGCATCTGATTGCACAAAGAAGGTTTTCAGAGGCGCAAGTGAAGTTGGATTTAACTTTCAATTTTTTCCCATGTCTAAAATCGAATTATAATCCTTCCAAAAGATTAGGACATGTTCCGCAGTTCGGACGACCACAATTTTTTACTCTTGTGTCCGTTATGCTTGAGAATAATGTAGCATTTGTGAGGATTTTCTTTTATACATTTGGTCGTTTACTACTTTTAATGATTTTATGGGTACATAGAATTTCCTTCAGTTTGGGGTCCTAAAGGATCATTGGGAGATTTTAGACAATGGTGTTAAATGCTTCTTTGTTTCTGGGGTTGTATGTAGAGACTTAAGGTAATGTTTTCAGACTAGCTGTGTTATTGTGTTCGACTTTTCTTAATGGTTTTATGTCAATCGATTTTGCAGTTTAATCCTTTCATTTATTAGTTGAATTGTGTCGTGTCTATCATGGAGTACATTTTTAAGCCCTGGCAATCTTAGTTCTCTGGTATCTTTTTGGGACACTATGATGCAAATTCTTGTTGCAAGGTTGAAGGGGATATTTGTTTTGACATGACATAAATAATAGATATTGTTTAGCATCTGTGGTTTTGTAAAAATTGTCCGTTTCTATTTTTTGCTTATTTTTTAACCAGTATGTCTAGGAATGGGAGTTCCTCTTGGTTGTGTTCTATTGTAAATTTATGTTGGTGTTAATGCTATTAAGGAGTCTTTTGAATTCCAGGAATTCATCTATGTTGTCACTCCAGAGGATGAAGCAATCGTCCAAAGATCTTTTCCAATTTTCTTTTATGTATTGTGAAAGAGGGTTTCCAAATTTAGAAAATGACTTCTGATATATTTTTATTTCTATATAGCGCTTTGTTAGGTTGGCAATGGTTAGGCTACCCTGGTTCGTTCTGGTATTTCTTCTGGATATTTGTCCAGCAAGAACCGGATTTCTTCTCTTCCATAATGATGGGGTATGTTAGTGTATATGTTTATCACATCAAATATAACCACTACTGTTTCTTCCTTGACCTTTTCTGGTAGGTGATTTAACATATCTAAGTCACTTCTGATATAACTTTTGATGTATTTTAGATATGATTTCAGAAGGATATCCATGAATCTATTATGATTCTAATATATTATTTAATCTTGTAAAACAAATCTTCTGTATTTTTCATTTCATTTCTTTGCTTATGTGTGTGTGTATATATACGACGGGTCTCATTGAGCTTCCTTCTACCAAATCCACTCACAATGTTCTGATCAGCCTGAGACTATAGCAGAAACCACTTGCCTAAGTTGCTATCCAATGGAACTGAACTCAAAATCATATGGCTGGGATTCAAACTTCTTACATCGATTGCGTCACTTTCTTTTTTAATCTTCAAGATTGTGATATTTTGTTCGTTGAAAATTTTGTCTGTGCAAAGTAGAAATAAATAAATAAATATAAAATAAAAACTACAAATGATCTTTTTGTCCCGACTTCCTTTATCTAGTCACATATATAACAGCTCATTTCTAGAAAAAATAATTTCTTAGAATTTATATGAACAGTCAGGTTTATACAAGCAACTTAACTTATATTTCATTAACATGCAGCGAATTTTTTCAATCATAATACCAATTCTACTACATTTGAATACCATGCACCGAACTTCTTCAATCGAAATATGAATGTACAAAATTATATATATTTTTTACATTATATTATATTTCTACATAACTCCAATTATCACTTCATTGCATTATGTATAAAGCACATAGTTTACCAATTTTGAAGTATTCATTTACATTTTCCAATATATAAAAACAGAAAACATGGTCGATTCTTACATTGTCATTGTTCCTCTTTACTCACACTTTTCATTAAACACCTCCACTATCATATCCCCAGTGTATGCATATATGTAATCTTTGTACATATGTGCTTATAAACATAACACACACACATATATAACTATGAAATTATATATCTAATTGTATTATATAATGATATAACATATATACCTATGAAATTATATGTAATTATGTATATGGATATATGTGTGTGTGAATATATGTATATACTTATTTAGATATATATAAGTATATATACATGTATCTGTGTATATAGCTATAGAAATATATATCTATATACATAAATACATATATACATATATATAAATATATATCTATATAAATATATATATCTATATATAACTATATGTGTAAATGTATGTATGTTTGTATATGTATATGTGTGTATGTATATACATATATATATATATTTATATCCTTCACACACACAGGTAAATTACCTCTGTGTGTGTGCGTGCGTGTGTGTGTCTGTTTATAGATAGAAGTGTTAGACCGTCTGAAAGCGTTGGACCTGATACTATGTTGCATCTTCTCCCTTGTTTGGCTTTTTGACGGTAAGACTTACTGTGACAAAGGTCCTAAGTTGTTTGGCGCTGTTTTTCCCATGGACAAGTTCGATTAGAGATGGCATGCTAGCATGCATTCCAAAGTGCCAGTCTTTCGAAAAGAACTTCGGGTAAGCCTGCACTCTGGACAGATACACTTCCGGTAAAGACCGATAATCTCACGAGATATACGCAGATCTCATGACAACAATTCCTGCATCAAGAAGAAACTAAATAGAATATGTATCATTGCGGTGTAAAACATATTCAATTTATAGATGTTTTGACTAAACATGCGTGATCTTATGGTTAGTGTGGATTCTATTCCTGGATAGAGTGTCACTTTGTTTTTAACAAAGTACTACATTTTATGTAGTTCTAGTTATTTCTGACTCAGCTGGAATGAAAACCGGCTAAGTTTGATTGAGCCCTTACTTTTTCCAGTTGTTACATCCTGGACGTTCCGTTTGAACAAAGATGATGGGATTGATCTTGAGAATGTGTTTGCACCTGCACATGACTTCTTTGGAACCAAAACTAATTAGCGAAAGAATTGTACAAGCTATTAAATCATACTCATTTGAGAGAGAGACAGACAGACATAGGGGTGGAAGAGAGAGAGAGAGAGAGAGAGAGGGGGAGAGAAAGAGTGAGTGAGAGAGAGAGAGCCCTCTCGTTTAACTACAGGGTGTGACTATTTACACCACGTAGCTAAATTTATATTTATTAAAATTACACAAATTTATTTACAATTTATCCACGCATATACGCCATGTTAGGACTTTGTTCGATATGTGTACGCGCGTGTCTGTGTAATATATATGCATGAGTTATTTGTATGTATGTATACATATGTGTGTTTGTATATATATATATATATATATATATATATGTGTGTGTGTGTGTGTGTGTGTGTGTGTGTGTGTGTGTGTGTGTGTGTGTGTGTGTGTGTGTGTGTGTGTATGTGCGTGTATGTGTGGCTGTGTGTGTATGTATATGCAAAAAGTTTATATCTTCATTCAGTGGACCTTTCATGAAGCAAGTTTCCTTTCTCTAATAACTAAAACATCAACCGTACAATACATTAATATCTTCTGTAGATTAAATGGAAAACTTGTCTGGCCTTTCTAAGCCGGATTAATGTCTCAACTTGTTATCAAGCAAGAGATTTAAATATTTCATCAGCATATGTATGCATATGTGAGAGGAGAAGAATATAAGCGAAATCATTAAATAATCATCCTTGTTTTTGCTTTTGTCATAATAGCTGGCTATAATAGTTGGGTAGTAACTGTATTAGTAAGTATAATACCAATTTCTTTCGTTGCCATAAGGGTCAGAATGATAAAACACTACAATACGATATGAAATACCGTATTATTGCACAAGTATATAAAGGTGATTAATATATACATTTGTAAAACATAAATATTCTTTTATTCTTTCACTAGTTTCGCTCATTGGACAACGTCCTTACTGGGCCAGCATTTAGAAGGCTTTCACATGATTATATTGATCCTAGTGGTATATTTTATTGATCTCTATTCACCGAGCGTTTGAGATTACTGATTTTTAGTGGAAAAGATGTGGCCAGTTTATATAGGTAAATTTAAGCAAATCTGCGCACCCACATACGCTTGCTCCCACTCAAAAACACACGCAGATAAATTTATATACTCTTTTACTCTTTTACTTGTTTCAGTCATTTGACTGCGGCCATGCTGGAGCACCGCCTTTAGTCGAGCAACTCCACCCTGAGACTTATTCTTTTTGTAAGCCCAGTACTTATTCTATCGGTCTCTTTTTGCCGAACCGCTAAGTGACGGGGACGTAAACACACCAGTATCGGTTGGCAAGCAATGCTAGGGGAACAAACACAGACACACAAACACACACACATACATATATATATATACATATATACTTTGATACTTTGATAGGTTTCGGCCATTATTGGCCCAGGCCATGTCTAACTTAATAGCACCACCTGGTATACGACAGGCTTCTTTCAGTTTCCGTCTACCAAATCCACTCACAAGGCATTGGTCGACCCGGGGCTAAAGCAGAAGACACTTGCCCAAGATGCCACGAAGTGGGACTGAACCCGGAACCATGTGGTTGGTTAGCAAGCTACTTACCACACAGCCACTCCTGCGCCTATATTTTTGAATTTATTTGAACATGCACTACCTCCACATGTAACTATGTATGTATTTATATGCACGTAAATTGTGTTCATGTGCAAACATAAAAATGAAAATAACAGCACGAAGAATAACATGGTAATAAAGCGTAGTTATTAGATTTACGTTCCAAAGTAGAATTGAACATACATCTGTGACGTTTCCATCTGAAGACATTTAACAGGAAATTATGAACACGCACACGCACACACACTTATATGCGTAAATGTATGTATGTTTGTATATGTATATGTATATATATATATATATATATATATATATATATTATATATACATATATATATATATATATACATACATATATAAACATATATATATACACATGTATATGTATGTATATACACTACCACTACTACTACTGCTACTACTACTACTACTACTACTACTACTACTACTACTACTACTTATAATAATAATGATAATAATAATAATAATAATAATAATAATAATAATAATAATAATAATAATAAGCAGGTGATCGTTTTCTGTTCAAGAACTGTAGATATGTAAGTTTCTTAACTTATTTTGAGCGAAATTTAAAATTCTCACAGGAAATTGTAGTTATTCCAGTCTTTGAGAGTTAGTTTTCTGTGTTTTCACCTACTGACTGGTCAGAGTAGTGAAAAACACGTCCAGCCGCTGTCTAAGCTGGTGGTCTATTATGCAAAAATTTATAATAATCTCAAATATAAGGCAAAAGTTGAAACTAAACAACATTCAATAATACTCTTTTAATAATAATTGGAAATAATAATAATGATGGTAATAATGGTGATGGTGGTAATAATGATAATAATAATTTATCCAAAACTCATGTCGGATCAGAGGAAATATTAACAACGATAAATAGTAGTAAAATTAAAAATAATAATATCAGTGATAATAATAATAATGAAAGGAAGCGGTTGGAATCTCCCTATGCTCTGGTTGATGATATATCTAGTGATAGTGTCACAATAAAATCACTGGTAATTACGCAACCTGAAGATCGCTACTTTATGTGAGTGACAATGAAAAAACAAAATATTGTGAATAACGGGATAATGAAACTGAGGCTCTTGATAGTGACAGTGTTGCACCCGGCAGGCTCAGAGATACTGGTCCGACTCCAGCCTGTCGTCATCCAGCAAGGAACCAGCACATACGGCGTAGATGTAACGAACAAATCAATGCTGTAGACGAAAATGGTGTTCATCTTTGGGGATATCGACAACGTATGTGTGATCAATGGAGACAAAGAGGATTGTCTCAACTCAAGGAACAGAGATTATCTGATTATAATGAGAGAGATAAAAGAAAAGATCCACGGTGGAAAAGAAGAATACAGGCGGGGTTAGATAAGCTATCGAAGGACATTTCTTTGTTAGCGCGAAAAGAGAAAGAGGGAGCTTAAAAGGGAACGCAAATACAGGACACTGAACAGGAAGTATAATATTGAAAGAAAGGGCCTGAAATTGGTAATAGACGAACCGAAACAGCGCGTTGTTGCAAAGAAAGCGAAGATGGTAAAATACCACCAAAGGGTAACCAGGAGAATAGGTTATTCAGAGTAGATTTCAGAAGAAATTCTACAAAGAAATAAATGGAGACTATACAGATGAAAACTTGATACCAGATAACATTGAAAGTAAAAGGTTTTGGAGTGACATCTGGAGCAAAGACAAGGCTCACAAGAAGGATGCTGAATGGTTGTAAGAAATGAAACAAAAATAGTCTGTCCAAAACAGGCAGAACTAGTCATTTCAATGAAGGAATTGAAAGAAATCAGCAAAAAGAATGGGCAAATGGAAGGCCCCGGGACCAGATGGAATTAAGGGCTACTGGATCAAGAGATTTGGTGAATGTCATGCACGAATAGCTGCACAGCTCAGCACCTTGTTAAATGCCAACCCAGTAACACCAGAGTGGTTGACGCTGGGAAGGACGGTGCTGTACTTGAGAAACACCGAAAAAGGCAACACGATAGACAATTATAAGCCGATATCCTGCTTGCCATTTATGTGGAAATTATTGATTGGAATAGTCGCAGTTAATTTACGGACATCTGGAAAAAAAGTCACGTGAGTCGGAGGGTTGCAAGCGTAAGTGAAGAGGTACCAAGGATCAAGTTCTGGTAGACAAAACTGTACTTAGAGACTGCAAGAGGAGGAAAACTAACTTGGCCATGATGGATTATCGTAAGGCGTACGATATGATCCGACATTCTTGGATTATGGAATGTATGAACCTATTTGGTATTGCATCGAATGTTGAGCGATTGCTTGGAGAAAGTAAAGCGAAGTAGAGGACGAAACTGACAGCATACAGAAGAAGTTTAGGAACAATATAAATCAGGTGGCGCATCATCCAAGGGGACTGCCTGTTCCCACTTATCTTTGTGCTATGCATGTTACCACTAACACTGATTCTGAGGAAATCAAAGGCTGGGTATGTATTCAAAACCCGCCAACGAAAGTCAACCACTTGTTATTCATGGATGACCTCAAACTTTATGGTAAAGATGAATCCCGAATCAATTCCCTCGTTGATACGGTGTATACTTTCAGTGCTGATATCAGAATGGATTTCGGACTGAAAAAGTGTGATGTGTTAGTCTTGACGAGAGGCAAAATCAAATGTATGGATGGGCTAGCGATGCCATCGCGGGAGGTTATGAAGCAGATAGAAGAGACGGGCTATAAGTGCTTGGGAATATTGGAAATGGATAAATTCGTGGAGAAAGAAATAACAGAAAAAAGTTAAGGCGGAGTACTTGCGTAGACTATGACTGATCCTTAAATCGAAATTAAACGGCCAGAATGAAGCTACCAACACCTGGATATTTTCACTATTTTGATATAGAGAATGGTTAATCTTCAATATGTTGTGTTTGTGCTTATCTGAATATTAAAATATATACACTTGAGTTTTAAACTTTTTGCACAATGGTCATAATTCTAATGATGAATAGAGTTAATCGTGCTTCAATATATTGCTGATACATTTTTTCTTACCCATCGAGGAATGAAAATAAAGCCAGCCTTAAATATCAATAGATTTAATACAATAAAAAAAAATTATATTAATATTTATCCCCAATCTAATATGACAGTCCAGGAAAATAGGACTAATGCTGCCGTTGATTAGCTCCAAGAGGCCATCGCCTCTAGCTAGCTATGTGACACACAAACCTGTATTCATTATAACCCTCGAACAGGGGAGATTAGTAGCTTCCCCTTGCTGGTCTGGTATCCACAGACTAGTTTCGAAGTGTTTGCCTCTTATCAATATGGAGTAGCCGAATTCAGCAGGTATCGCTGCTGACCGACTGTTCGAAGGATTATTAACCTAAATTCAGTGTATAAGAAGGTACATAGACAGCTAGCTGGAGGTGATGGCCTTTTGGAGCTAATCAACGGCAGCATTCGTCCTATATTTATGGGCTACCATGTTAGCTTGGTGATAACTGTTAATATCCAGTACCGCTGTCGTAGTCTCCTTTAGAAAGAATTAGAAATAATGATATTTCTATTTAAAAAAAAACAAACTATTCGGCTTAAATTAGTATGCAGTTCTAGCTGCTACTCTATACAAAAGAAAAAAAATAATAAAAAGTGTTAATAGATATGAAATCGAGAATATTAAAAAGGTGAAAAATGTAATACGTATACCTTCTTCTTTATGGTTGTAAGGATTCCTACGTAGTTAATGAATATCAAAATGATAGGTTTCTCACTTCAGTTGCACACATCGATGTTACTTCCATCTCGATTCTACGAAAGCTTTGCAATGAGAGTTGCTGTTATTTCTCTGTGTAAGCAAGTCTCTCTTACACATTCTCTTACTCTCTCTCTCTCTCTCTTTCTCACCCTCTCTCTCTCCAAACATATGTGTGTATACGTGTATTTATTGCCCACAAGGGGCTAAACATAGAGGGGACAAACAAGGTCAGACAAACGGATTAAGTCGATTATATCAACCCCAGTGCGTAACTGGTACTTAATTTATCGACCCCGAAAGGATGAAAGGCAAGTCGACCTCGGCGGAATTTGAACTCAGAACATAACGACAGACGCAATACCACTAAGCATTTCGCCCGGTGTGCTAACGTTTCTGCCAGCTCGCCGCCTTGTATGTATATCTGTATGCATATACACACACATATATGTATAAGAAAATACATAGACAAACAGAGAGACAGACAGATAGATAGATAGATAGATAGACAGATAAATAGATAGATAGATAGATAGATAGATAGATAGATAGATAGATAGATAGATAGATAGATAGATAGATAGATAGAGAAAGACAGAGAGAGAGAGAGAGATGCTCGGTTGATCTGGGGCTAAACAACAACGACGGCAACCGAGCTTTCTTTCACGATGAATACAATTTCACTACCTCCACCCAACCACCACCACCACCACTACCACCTTTACTCTTGTAGTGCACACTTAGTAAAGATAAGATCCGAATTCATTTTTCTCCTTGTATACAATGCTACTTATTTTATGTGGAGGCTCAATGGCCCAGTGGTTAGGGCAGCGGACTCGCGGTCATAGGATCGCGGTTTCGATTCCCAGACCGGTCGTTGTGAGTGTTTATTGAGCGTAAACACCTAAAGCTCAACGAGGCTCCGGCAGGGGATGGTGGTGATCCCTGCTGTACTTTCTCTCACTCTTACTTCCTGTTTCTGTTGTACCTGTATTTCAAAGGGCCGGCCTTGTCACTCTCTGTGTCACGCTGAATATCCCCGAGAACTACGTTAAGGGTACACGTGTCTGTTGAGTGCTCAGCCACTTACACGTTAATTTCACGAGCAGGCTGTTCCGTTGATTCGGATAACCGGAACCCTCATCGTCGTAACCGACGGAGTGCTTCCGTCCACTTATTTTATATATGTTCAAAAAAATAATTGCATCGCTTTGTTAATAAGTCACTGTAAAACCCGTATGGTTTCCTGTTCGATACCTCAAAGCGATACGTTAGGCAAAAGGCTTATGATGGAAATTCGGCGGGAAAATGGTTCACAATAAATCGTACTAATAAAAGAGGAATAAATCGAAAGCGCTTTCCTGGGTGGATGTGTAGCCTGAATATCTGCGGAGAAGCGACATGAAATGAACAACAATAATAGCAAAGATAGCAATAATTATAATATAACAACGATGCCAGCCGTAATAAATTTCAATATTTGAACAAGTACTATAAGGCAGAAGCCTGGCAGAATCGTTAGTATGACATTCAAAGGGCCTAGCAGCATTTCGTCCGCCTTTACGTTTTGAGTTCTTATTCTACCGAGGTCGACTTTGCCTTTCATCCTTTCAGTTGCTGGCCTTGTGCAAAAGTCTGAAAATAACATTAGAACAAGTCCTAAAATTTGGGGATTGAGAGGATGAGTACCTATATGATTAAATCAACATTTGTAACTTCTCTGGTATGAATTTCACCCCAACCCTAGTGAAGACAAAAATCACAACGAACTCAATTCTGCTTTGAAACAACAAGTAGAACATGGAGAGAAATAACTAGAATATGACAGTGATTTCGTTCCCATGTTACTTTATCTATTCTGCCAGTCCAATATTGTTTGTATATCATCACACGACTTACAAGAAATAACGCCCAAATCTCCCTCAAATTATAACCCTACTAACGTAAGTAAGGAACGAGCGCATAACTTGGGGCTTTGATAACCCTCTCAGTAAGTTTAGTACACAGATCAAAATCATACAGGAATCTTTAACTAAAAGTGAAAAGAGCATTACACCTACGAGCCTGTGAGAAAAGCTGGTTTTAAAGCTCCTTATTTCTGTCTCTACGAGACAATGAAATAGCAAATATAAGCCTAAATATAGTAGTTAAGCTAGTGGGCCCGACTTCATTCATTCTTTCAATAAAAAAATTATATATATTCTCTCTTATTAGAAGCAGGTGACATCTCACGTAGGAGAATTACTAGAAAGGGAATATGCCTGTCATGGACAAAGGAATGAGAACAAACTATCTCCTATAGATTTAATAAAATAGGCGCTGTTCTGAAGTTCGGGAACAATGCCGAAGCAATAAACATCCAAAGAAGTCCGAAAGATACGTTTGAACTGTGACTATAATATGATGAATGCATTAATTCGAATATATCAGGTCATCCCATAAGTTCTGTCCAATTTTACCTTTAAATTTAAAATTGGATGAAATTTAATAGTATTTTAGAATGTCAAATGGAGTTAAAAATTATTTTTATGCATTTGTGTACATTGAAACTAATTAAATATTATCTTACAGAATAATAGAATTAAAATTTCTTTGATTAAAACCCTTTCTAACATGGAAGTATCGTTTAACATTTCTATCGAAATGTTAAACGTCGTAAACAGTGCCTTGGTAAAAAGGAAAAAGCTCAACCACAACCGAGAAGGGAACTTCATGGGAAAAGGTTCTTCTCTCTATTTGGTGGGATTGCAAAGGAGTAATTCCCTTTGAATTGTTACCACCTAATGCAACAATCAATGCTCAAGTCTACTGTCAACAATTAAAGCGTTTGAACCAAGCTTTGAAGAAAAAAGACCCGCTTTAGTGAATCGAAAAGGAATGATGTTTCATCAGGACAATGCGCGACCCCACACTGCAAAGATCACTTCACAGAAGATCGAAGAGCTTGGTTGGGAAAAAATTCCTCATCCACCTTATTCTTCCAACTTTGCTCCTTCAGACTACCATTTGTTTCGTAGTTTACAGAATCATTTGGGGACATAACTTTCACAAGCCATGAGGAGGTCGAAACTGACATTGCAGAGTTTTACATTGATGGGATTAAAAAGCTTGTAAATAGATGGAAGGAAGTCATAGATAATCAGGGAAAGTACATTGACGATTAAATTTCCAATTAAATATACCATTTGTTCACTTGTTTTCTTTATTCAAAATTCGGACAGAACTTATGGGATAACCTGATATAAGAAAAGGACACATTGGATTAATATAGTATTCGATACACAGACGGAATGTCTTTTAATAATTTTTTCGATTATTGTTACTCTGGGCTAAATATTAGGACATGTGCAGCAACAGATTTTACTAAGGGCCATTGAGGAAACTTTTGTATAGCTAATCGTCGTACGTGATATTTCAGCTAAATCTTAAAACATACATCTAACGTCTTTAAAATTAGAATTGCACATATTTTATTTTTTAAGTAAAGTAAATCGTCTGTACAGGATAGCCAAAAATGGAAATGGTATTATGGCCATGGTTATAAATGCATATCGAATACACGGCATGATTAGCCGTTTTTCTACTCTAGATCTATCTGATCATGCAGTCCTAACTGCAGGTCTCTGCAATAACAATATAACATCAACGACAACAACTACTACAACAACTACTACTTCTATTACAGTATCAATAACAGCAACAGTAGGCGATGTAGTTGCAGCAGATTTGCGATA
Organism: Octopus sinensis; assembly: GCF_006345805.1. NCBI lineage: Eukaryota > Metazoa > Mollusca > Cephalopoda > Octopoda > Octopodidae > Octopus > Octopus sinensis. Next base: position 53,546,607 of record NC_043005.1, on the reverse strand, counting down.
ATTCATATACTTTCACCAGGTTTTGATCTAAACAAAAAGACCGTTAAGTGCATTTTGGCTCATATTTCATAAAATGCACCAGATAGTAAATAACTTTGAAAATGCTATCTGATATGACATATGATGATAACATAGTAGTGAATACGGGGACGACAATTTTTAGAACATTCTTTTTCAGTATGAATGAAATGCATTACACTCAACACATTCGAAGAGTAAAATAACGTAAATTATTATTATGACCTTTATACATCCATATCTCATTGTTGGATACACCATTTACAAGGGAATATTTATATTTTTTTTTATGTATGTACATATTTTGTTTTTGTGTTTATATACTTTTCGTTTCTTCTGTAGAAGTCTAATAAAGCTTCGAGCCCTCCAGACACCATTCCAGTCTTAATGGACTCTCTGGTGCATTAGAAATGCCTAGTAAATGTCACCACAGAAAATGTACAGCTCTCTCGATTTATATTTATATGTTTAAATGGCGAGGTTGACATTTTCTCTTAAGTGAAAATTTCAATTATTTCACCAATTTTCATAGAGTTTCTAGCTTTGCTTGCATTTAATAATGACATGTTTACGCAAAGAAGTTTCCTTAGATGATTTCTCAACAGCTATGACCACTCATCAATCTAAAATAAAACCAGTGTCCATAGTAAAATACTTGGCAAATATTCTTATCATCGTATGCCATCTATAACTGATATCTGGTTAGTGTCGCCTTTGGCAGTAGTATTCAGGCTATACATATGCTAGTATATAAATAATAATTTACACACATACACATATACTTGCATGCATGTATGTATAAATATATACAACTGAATATATATATATATATATGTATGTCTGTGTGTGTTTGTGTGTGTATATACTTATATATAAATAAATATGTGTATATATATATAAATATATATATGCATGTATATATATATATATTATATATATATATATATATATATATATATATATATACGTACATACACTTAAACGCATACACGAATACATACACACACGTGAGCACACAGACACAGACACACATACACTCACACACATAGAGACACACATACATATCTGTCCTTAGAGATGGACAACATATCTTCAATTGGTAGCTTGCAGCGATTGGCAAGCATCATTGTGAAAGTGAACTAGAGCAATAATTTGGAAGGCTGAATCTCTAACAATAATTTCTGTGTGCATTCGATATGTTATCTCTACACTATTGTTATAATATTTGTGTCAGAACTATAGAAATATATGAAATGATAAATTCTATTGATATAAATCCACAAGTCCATCACTGAATTTTTTTTCTTTTCTCTCTTACAGACATCGGAATAATAAAAGAGTGTTCTTCGTATCACAAACTGATAGCAATATATGCCAGTGTTGATGAAAAGTATGCATCTACATTTTCTGAAAAAAAAAAATTCGTGGTATATTGAAGATTATGACAACAAGCCAAAAACATTCAATAAAAAATATAATATAAAATGAAAAAAAATGAAAGATTCCATCGATTTAATGCGATAGGTGCAAAATAAAATAATAATGTCCCTTAATTTTCGGTTCATGGTTCTCTTTGAATAAACCACATTAGATGTTGAACGTCTTTACGAAGAATGTTGTGCTTGTATATTTGTCTGAGAGTCACACACAGGTAAAAAAAAAGGTGGGGGGGGGGGGGGATATATAACTGTAGCAGACAATACACCTGAAGTTCTACAGAAATGAATATCGAATGTACTAACAATGAAAATCTGGGGTCTAGCTTGATTCGGTGGTTACATTTGGGATGTGTTCCCTAATAAAATGACAAAATATTAAAATGTATCAGATCATATAAGTAGTTGGATTCATGAAATAAAACAAATAGATATACACAGTCATAATTACAAACGGAGTTAAACGCAGGTGTTATTCAAATTCTTTTACTTCCGACACATGTTTCGAATTTATCATTGGTATTATTTCAAAGGAATAAAATGGTGTAAAACAATGTAATATTCTCTTCGGGGTAGTGAAGAAATGAAACTCGTCAATAAGACATTTTAACAGAAAATGATGGATATGCATAGTGATTAACTGAACGCTATTAAGATTGTTTCAAACAAACGTTATAGGATATAACGTCAAAGGTAGCCTATAGAAAGAGGAGGGATAAATTAACGAAAGACCAAATAAATGAGAAGTATATAACTATATGTATATTAAATAAAACCATATAGACTTGGAAAAAGATATATCTTGTGAATGTGAAATAGCGTTCAGTTAATCACTATACATATCCATCATTTTCCGTTAAAATGTCTTATTGACAAGTTTCATTTCTTCACATCCCTGAAAAGGAGATTACATTGTTTTACACCATTTTACACCATTATTCCTTTGGAATAATACCAGTGATAAATTCGAAACATGTGTCAGAAGTAAAAGAATTTGAATAACACCTGCGTTTAACTACAGTTATTTATTTATAAATATTATACAAAATATTTCACGTAAACCCGAAGTTTCTAACTTTAAAAACAAGGAGTTACAACACTTTTACTTCTGTGATGTTTTGCTACCCTGGTAACTATTTATATAGTTTTTCGTGTTGATTGTTAACAAGGGAAAATACACACATCTATCTATCTATCTATCTATCTATCTATCTATCTATCTATCTATCTATCTATCTATCTATCTATCTATCTATCTATCTATCTATCTGTCTGTCTGTCTGTCTGTCTGTCTGTCTATCTATCTATCTATCTTTATATATATATATATATATGTGTGTGTGTGTGTATGTATGTATATACCACGGTTACTTAATATACAGGTTATATATAGAAGGTTTGGCATTCTTTGCCTCTCTGTATTGCCTCTCCCTTTGCCTCTCTTATCCTGATTTGTTTATATATGTATACACAGACATATCTGTATATACGTACACACACATACACAAATACAGAGATAAGGAAATAATTAGATAGGGAGATTAGTTGATATAAATGCATATATACACATATGCATACGCGCACACACAAATACCGACACAAATTTATACATATATATTTGAATATCATTTTTCGTCCTTCTACCACTAATTTTCAAATTCCTGATATATATATATAAAACTGAAAATGTGTGTCTGTCTGTTTCCCTAAAACTTGAGAACTACACAACCAATTTCATTCAAATTTTACACATGCCTTACTTAGGGTCCATGTCGTTTCATGAGCAAAAGAAAATGTTCAATTTCTTGCCTAGGGCTAGCCCATAGCAATATCATATCTTCCCACTATTTCAGTATCACGCGTTAAACGTGAAACAAAAACATTTCTTTATTTTATGTCAGATACTTTCACTTTAACAATAAAAATTAGAGATAATAATAACAATTGAATTATATGTAGTAAGTAATAATTAAAATCAAACTAAAGTATAATATAATAATCAAATCGTAACATAGCAATCAAAAGTAAAAATAGCAATTGGTATAAAATTGCATCAATGACTTGAACTTGAATAAGTGGTTTCACATGAATGGGAATAAATTAAAAATAAAATTAGTGTGCAGAAATGGAATAGTTCAGATGGAGCTGTGCACATACCCTTTACCACGTCTTTTACATTAGATTATCTGCTAATTAGCTAGCATTAAGTATCTATATGAAGTTTGGCTGTATGTAATGTCTGTTTTCTCGAACAGCCACTTCTACTGAGTACTGCTGTTGGTTTATTTCTTATACATAAAGGACTATAGATTCAACTGCGTACTGCTTTTTGATTCACCGTAAGGTTTGTTGTTATTATTATTACTGTTTAACTATTGTTATCACGTTTGTTGGTTCCTCGTAAGGGAAACGTTGTTGTGTTGCATTTGTTAAATAATTGTAAACCGTAACCCTCCCCCTTTGGGAGAAGGAGCTTTGGTTATTGTTTAAATATTGAATTGTGTTCCTGTTTGGGGAAATTGACAATATTTTCACCGTTTATACGGAAGCATTTTTGTTAAAATGCCTTCGATAGAAGAAAGTCCAAAATTGAATTTCGCTGCAGCCGTCGGCGGGCGCAAACTCATTAAAATGAAAATGGAAGAAATACAAACCTATTTCGGATTGATCACCGACAAAGACGGTGAATCTAGGATAACACCACCAAACGAAATAAAAAATTAAATTAAAGAAAAGACTATTGTCTATAAAGTATACAATGTAGAGAAAAAAAAAGATTTGAACACCTGGAGGAAAGCACCATCGATAAGTGCCTTGGTGCGACAATGAAAGATATCTAACCACAGGTGGTAAATTCGCCACAATAGAAGCAAAATTCGAGTCAACAGAGCGTGCAAGAAGGTACTCGACTCGAACCTTGCAAAGTGGAAATATTTTATTTTTACCTTTATATCTGGAACGTAGGACGTCCCGGATAAAAATCAAAAATGCACCCCCAGAAGTAGAGGTAGGCTGGATTGTAGCCACACTTCTATACAAAAGGGAGGACAAGATACAATTGATCGAAATTGCAAGAGACGGGCCTACAATTCCAGTCTGTTATATATTTTGAGTATTGTTATCACTAGCGATATCAAGATATAACTTTGTATTTTGTACTTTATGTGTAGATGTCTATATATAGATGTACATGTAATATGTACACATATATATACACATATATACATGCACTAGCACTATGACTCGGCAACGCCGGGTCAAAATGCTAGTATATATATATATATAATATATATATATGTATATATATATATATATATATATATATATATATATATATATATATATATATATATATATATGTATTGAGAATTTACAAACAAAAAGACGAAGACGAGTGTGTAAATAACAAACAGATGTATTATTTTATCTCTCGGGAAGTGAGAAAGTCTTTTATGTTTCGAGCCTACGCTCTTCGATTGAAAGGAACATAGAAATAAACAGGGAGAGAAAATAGAAAAGCTATAGTGGCTAGCAATCTATCATGGCGATATATGTCTGTCGCAATATTCAGCTTTAGATATTAGCAATATATGTTCTTATATATTAATGATACATCTGTCTTCATGCTGAATCATATAGACTTTTGATCTCGGTTTGAGTCACAAGAGTAGTTCATGACTTTATTTCTTACTTTCTCTCTCATGCGATGCGAATATCTCTTCATATGTCTTCATATGTCTGGAGGTTGTGCAAAACCTCAGGTGGTGTTAGATTGATCATGCTGTTATTTTTGTTTAGTTCTATGTTGAAATGCTTTCTAGCCGTGAGCATCCTATCTCTCTCTGGGGAAGCTTTCTAACCGTGAACATCGGTTAGATAAAGTGTGTGAAGAACAGCATCATCTGATGTGCCATTTGGTATTTAGGCTTTAGTGGAAGTTATTTCTAATGAGGTTGAACGATCACAACATCACCTTGTCGTTGACCTTGTGCTACATGGTAATAAGAAATAATAATTATAAATGTTGGAGAAAATGGTGAGTAGGAGTTGTTTTCATTAGCTGAATAATATTACCAATACGACTAAGAGAAAGAGGTCTGCAAACTGGCAGAATCTTTAGCACACCAGGTAAAATGCTTCGTGGCATTTCATTCTTTTTACGTTCTAAGTTCAAATTCCGCCGAGGTCGACTTCGCCTTTCATTCTTTCGAGGCCAAGCAAACAAGTACCAGTTGGACACTGAGGTGGATATAATCGACTTGTTCCCTCCCCCGAAATTGCTGGCCGTGTGCCAAAATGTGAAACCAATTTTACTAAGAGGAATAAAACAGCAATCTAGCAGACTCGTCAGCAATCTGGGTAAAATTCTAAGCGGTATCTCGCTCGTCTTTATGTTCTGAGTTCAAATTCCGCCGAGGTCGACTGTTTCGGAGTCGATAAAACTAGTGCCAGTTGAGCACTGGGGTCGATGCAATCGACTTGCCCCTTCCTCCGAAATTATTTGGCCTTGTGCTAAAATATGAAATCAATATGGCTTAGGGAAATACCTTTGGTAAGTAAAATGTATACTTAATACAACTACAATAACTCACACATGAAATACTGGGAGTTGAAAAAGTTGAGCAACTAATAATAGTTCAAGTTATAAGTGGACAAAAATTTTCTTTGGGGTACTTAAAATTAAAAACAAAACAAAACAGAAAGTAAGAATGAATCCAATTTAGAACAGATGATCTAATTTTAAGAGAATAGAGACAATGAGGACTGAAATAGATCTTGTCTCTTTAAAACCAGCAGGTGAAAGAATCAGACACATTGGGATATTATCAGACATTCTTTATAAAAACCATATTAATCTCGAATGGCAATTTTTAATATATATACATATGTGTGTATGTGCGTGTCTGCGTGTAAAGAAAGAGGAAGATTGGGTGACAGAAAAAGTGAGTGGAAGGCAGAGAAAGAGAGAGAGAGAGAGAGAGAGAGAGAGAGAGAGAGAGAGAGAGAGAGAGAGAGAGAGAAAGCGAGGAAGAGAAAGAGGTAAGGGAATAAAGAGATTGTCATGACGTTCATTATGAATATTAATAATATTTCCGAAATTGACACCCATGTAGAAGATGCTTTACAGGAATGTTTTAATTAATCTGAAACAACTGCTGCTTTCGCCAATAGCTTCTCAAATACAAATCCGCCTCCCAAACTGCATTGTCTAATGTTAAGATTCATAGAGAAAAAAATAAACAAAGCGTTAGTATGCACGAGGAGAAAGTAATGGCTTGTTTAAGAGAGCGTTGTATCGAAAGTCAAAAGTACATGCTCGTGAGAATGATGTCTATGCTTCTATGAACATACAAATATACATACAAATTTATAGTGAAGTTGGATGAAAAATTATTCTGTTCGAAGACCCAGTACATACGAAGTGGTCAGATTTCTGCTCCTATGACCTTACAAATGAAGTAATAAATGACCAGGATGGACGGGACTATATTGAAAGATAAACATATCCAAATCGCTCAGCTATACAAAATGAACGTCAGAACACGAGTCGAGAAAAACATTACTAGCTGGTCTCCCGAAATAACAGAAATAAAAGTGAAATCTGCATTAAACCTTCTTGATTCTAAGACACATTAGATAATATACGTATCCTAGATTGTTGGGATGGTCGCGATTGGAAAGACAGTTTCTAAAAGCACTTATACACTAATACTCACTCCACACAAATAATGACTTATACGTGCACACGCACATATGTATATAAATATAGAATAGCTAGTATAAAAACGTGGAAATGTTCCAAGATAATGCGTAATAGTTCAACACTAATAGTGAGCTAAAACGTTATAATCTAATATGCATGCAAAGATATTCAAAGAAAATACATTAGGAAGTATAAATATTAGTTTCAAATTTTTGCACAAGGCCAGCAATTTTGAGGGAGTGGTGTTAGTCGATTACATCGACCCCAATGTTCAATCGGTATTTAATTCATCGATCTCGAAAAAATGAAATGCAAGGTCGACTTTGGTGGTATTAGAACTCAGAGCGTAAAGACGGACGAAACGCCGCTAAGCATTTTACCTAGCTTGCTAACAATCCTGCCGTCTCACCACCCTATGAAGTCTAAATATTAGCATTAGACATGCCGCTGTATTTCCATTGCTAATTGGTGCTCATTAGTCGAGGAAACAATTGCATACAGTCTTTTAAATACTGCTATTATAGTATTAGTAGTGTGGGAGTAATGTTTTGTATTTTTACAAATCCATATACGGAGATATATAAGATTTGGTAATTTCACACAACGTATATAACTCTCTATGTACAGATTGGGCTCAGCTGCATTAACATCGAGAAACTCACTAAATATATCTCTTTTATATCTTTCCCAATATTTCTCTGTAAAAGATGCGGTGCTTTTGTTTTCTGTTCTAAAGTTACATTATTAGCAGTGATGTATAGTGAGGATGTTATTTTACTAATCCGGGGATCTGCTTATGCGTGCCTAACTTACGTCCACTGTGTTATAAGTATAGATAAAATTCGAACGCATTAGAAGTGGGAGCTTATATAGTTCTCAATACGTCTCTTTTTATGTCTCAATGAAGGTAAAAGACACGAAGTACTCAGTGCATAAATAAGGCAATCCAATGTTTCTTCAAGATTGCTCACAAAATGCTGTAGGAAGTACACAGATATTTATCAAAGACATTGTGCTATGTTTCGCTTATAAAATCAATCTAGTCAGCGAGGAAAATAATTATTCATATAGTATATATACGAGGGGCGTTCAATAAAAATGCCCCTGACCCACTTCCCATAGCAGTAGAGCAACGAAACTTGGCACAGTTATTAGTCTTTTTCTACATAGGAACCACCCAGAGTTACGCATTTCTCCCATCGTTTGATGCGGCTCTGGAGACCGTTTTTGTAGAAGAACCCAGCTTGGTCCTCCAACCTCAACGTGACTTCAGAAATCAAGGCTGCATCATCTGGGAAACGCTTTCCTTTCAAAAACAACTTCATGATTGGGAAGAGGGGAAAATCAGAGGGTGCAAGGTCAGGAAAGTAGGGGGATGGGGAGGAGTTCATAGCCATACGCCTGTGCTTCTGATCTGGCGACAAGCGAGTTGTGGATCGGAGCGTTGTCCTGCAGGAGGAGGATGCCTTTGCTGATCTTGCCCCGCCTCTTGATTTTGATAACTTCTCTTAATTTCCTCAAAAGTGAAGCATAATAGGCTCCTGCAATTGTGGTACCCTTTGCCAGGAAATCTGTCATCACTACTCCGTCCTGGTCCCAGAAGACTGTGAGCATGACCTTGCCAGCGGAGGGCTGCACCATTGCCTTCTTTGGAGGGAGTGAGTCACGGTGATTCCACTGCATTGACTGGGCTTTGGTCTCTGGATCATCGTGATGGACCCAGGTTTCATCCTGTGTAATCAGTCTTTTGAAAAATTTTGACTCATCTTCTTGGCACATCTCCAAATTCACCCTCGAGCACTCGACGCGTTCTTGCTTCTGGAAAGGCGTGAGCAACCTGGGAATCCATCTGGCAGACACCTTTTGCATATGCAAATGGTCATGAATGATAGTTTCCACAGACCCGGTACTAATCTTGACCTCATGGGCTATTTGGCGAATAATTATGCGTCGATCTTCCAAAATGGCAGCCTCAACTTGACGGACAGATGCCTCATCAATGGCAGAAGGGGGCGACCAGATCTGGGAGCTGTTTCCACAGAGTTCCGACCATGTTTGAATTCACGATGCCAGCGTTTTACAAGGTCATATGATGGGGCATCATCCCCATAAGTTACTTTCATTTCATCAAAAGTCTCCCGTGGTGTGCGTCCTTTCAAATACAAAAACCGGATCACTGCTCGACACTCAACAGGCTCCATTTCACACTTGACTCGGTTCAAACACCTGTAAATTAATTCAGAGCTGTAATTTGCCACTTACTCTATAGAGATATAAATGATTGCACATGCAAAATTTCAGCTAGATCAAACAATTGCAAGTGGGTCAGAGGCATTACTTATTGAACGTCCCTCGTATATATATAATTATGTTATATTCTGATTAGAACGTATTAGAGTACAGTATAAAGCTCGTCTACCTTCAGATTGCACAGGGCGCTATCCAGTAGTTGTATTATGCGTACTGCCAGATTTGCGTTGGGGCTTCTGCAGTGTGTGGATGAATAATCGAATGATTTGGACTCGACAAGTAAGAGTATAGCTGGACATTTATTTGTGATTACTACAATAGTTTCCACACAGCGTAGTTCTCCAGATTCGATGTTTGGTTATGAAACCGTTTCCCTTCATTATGAGATCTAGTTGTGTTAGCTTTGAGAGCAACTATTCTCTAACTTATTCAATCATATATATATATATAATGTGTGTGTGTGTAAACATATACACACATGTATATATATATATACATGTGTGTGTGAGAGAGAGAGGGGGGAAAGAGAGAGACAGACAGTTAAAAAATAGCGGCGCCATTTTGCTGTGAAAGTGGACAAAAACACCCAATTTTATAATTTTCTTTTATCTTTTCGTTCTTTCACCTTTCACTTATTTCAGTAATTAGCTTGTGGCCATGCTGGGGCACTGCTTTGAAGAATTTTTAGTTGGACGTATTAACCCCTAGAATGTATTTTTAAAAAATTTTACTTGTGGCAGTCATTAGAGAGAGAAAGAGAGAGAGAGAGAGAGAGAGAGAGAGAGAGAGTCAGACATAAAGAGAGAGAGACAGAGAGAGGTTGCATTTAATTGTGCAGAACAGACCATCCTTGAATAAATAAATGAATAAATATATATGGTGTGATGGTTATCATTGTCTTGAACGCTGACCATTCTCGTTACAGGACAATTTCCGGCCAAATAGAAAGATAGAAAGATAAATACAGTGAAAGAGTGAGGGAGGGGATTGAGAGAGAGAGAGAGAGAGAGAGAGAGAGAGAGAGAGAGAGAGTAGAAATTGAAAAGTGTCGATTCTTTGAAAATTATCATCACCATAGTTAAAGTTTGAAAGTGGACAAAACACCCACGCTTATAAATGAGATGATGTCTCAATTCTGTTTCGTGGAACAAACAATCAGACAGAAACTCGCGCCATACTAATACAATTGTTTGTTTGTTTTCCACCTGCCTTCGTCTTTAGTCTATTTTCATAAAGCTTCCCGTTATATATATATATATATATACAATATGTTACATTACTCGGTAGTCAAGATAAAACTCTGAGTTTCAGATGCCGAAGTGGAAATCCACAACACCATCTCTCCGAAGAGATGGTGTTGTGGATTTCCACTTCGGCATCTGAAACTCAGAGTTTTATCTTGACTACCGAGTAATGTAACATATTGTATAGATAAATTCCTCTATTTACATAATATTGAGGTCTCTTTCTTTCTTTTGTTATCTTACCGTTTTATCAATATATATATATATATATATATATATATATATATATATATATATATAGTCAATCCAAACATGAAGAAGTAAAGAAAAACAACAACAACGCAAGGACGTGGAACAAGTACAGTGTTATTGGACGCTGAGGAAAGGAAAGAAAAGAAAGAGGATTTCACATTTCGAGCGGAGCTCTTCATCAGAAATATTGAAAAATTCCAAAGACGGGCAGACAGAGAAAGATATTCGCCAGCGATGCACATACGGTCACACGCGCACACACATACACACATACACACACACACGCACACACACACACACACACACACACACACACACACACACACATCTTTATATACGCAGGAGTGGCCGCTGTGGTAAGAAGCTTAATTCGCAACCACATACTTCCGGGGTCAGTCCCACTATGTGGTACCTTCGGCAAGTGTTTTCCACTATAGCTTTGGGCCGACCAAAGCCTTGTGTGTAGATTTAGCAGACGGAAACTGAAAGAGGCCTGTTTTATGTGTGTGTGTGTGTGCTTGTGTCCTTGTTTGTCCACCACCATCACTTGACAACCGATGCCGGTGCATTTACGTCCCCGTAACTTAGTGGTCCAGCAAAAGAAACCAATAACTATAAGGCTTACAGAGAATAAGTACTGGGGTCGATTTGTTCGAGTAAAACTCCTTAAGGTCATGCTCTAGTATGGCCGCAGTCAAATGACTAACAAGAAATAGAACAAAAGAATCTATATCATTCAATATAAACAATTTATAAAAGAGTTACTTATAGCTAGATGCTTTAGAGACTACTTGGAGATATATGACATGTTAACTAAATGTGCCGATTTAGTGTATCTCTAAAGCATATAGGCGCAGGAGTGGCTGGGTGGTAAGTAGCTTGCTTACCAACCACATGGTTCCGGGTTCAGTCCCACTGCGTGGCTCCTTGGGCAAGTGTCTTCTACAATAGCCTCGGGCCAACCAAGGCCTTGTGAGTGGATTTGGCAACCGGAAACTGAAAGAAGCCCGTCGTATATATGTGTATATGTGTGTGTGCGCGTTTTTCGCCCCTCACCGACAACAATTGTTGGTGTGTTTACGTCTTTATAATTTAGCGGTTCGGCAAAAGAGGCTTAAAAAATTACTGGGTCGATACATTCGACTAAAATTTTAAGATGGTGCCCCAGCACGACCGCAATTCCAGGACTGAAAGAATAAAAGAATAAGTGATTCATTGAAATAAACGATGTGAACATTATGATAAATGATGAGCCAACTGGAGTTACTATCTAGATAACGGCCTCCAGGAAGGATCAACAACTTAAATTCGATCCAATAACTTGATATAATCAGACCAATATAATAGTATTTCTCTATATTTCGTTAAAAGATAATTTCTCCATAGGTGAAATTTATGCTCAAGATCCACTTACGAAACTCAACACGTCTTTTTTTTTCAATAAACCTAAAAACATACACTGATACACAACCACGTACACCTACATATTACATGTATATGTATATGTGTGTGTTTACACAAATACACCCACACATATATATAAACATATATATATATATATATATATATATATATATATATATATATATACATATATATGTACATACATACACACACATATATGTATATATATATATATAGCGGATTTAATTAAATAAATAAATCTAAATTTAAAGAAAGGCTAAATCTTTTGAAGAACTTCATTATTATTTCATATACACAGCTAATTTGTTTGTTTTTTCTATGATGTCCTGCACATCTATAAATTTCAAGTGAATTTGTAATACATACTTTAAGATCAGTTTTCGTTAAGTATCAAATATTGATAGAAAAAATAAAACAAGGAAGATTTTTTAAAATAATATTAGGTTAGTGGCTACTTCGTTTTTGTTTTATTTTTTTTACCGATTTCTTAAAATATTTTCTCTAAGCGAATAATTAATATCTTATTGAAAACATATTCCATTTTGTCAATAATTTAACATTTAATAAAGTTTAATTCATCATTATTTTTTATTAAGTTTTCTTAATCAGTTGAATTTATGAAATTTCCGTTAGTGAAAGTTAGCAATTTGTTACCTCTCAAACTAGAATTTTATCACATTTAAAAAAATTATTTCTTTGAGTTTTGTTATTCCTTTCCCACTTCTGTTTCTTCCAAAAGTTATTAATTTACAGGCATTGAAATTGAGCATCATCCGCATAAATTTTTTAAGTTTCAAAAGTTTTCGAAAATTATGGGAGATTTTCCCTGCTTCCTGATTAAACCATTTAAAAATGTCTTTAAAATTAAAGAGAAAATGCTTCCTATGTCCTTCTTGTTAAGCCCCCTGTCACTCTTGATCAGCAAACGTTGTCCCTTATTTAAAACAGTAAACGCTTTTGTAGTAGGAACAACGACTGTGTAGAGCAGCATTTCTCAACCGGGGTACCTCGGAACCCTAGGGTTCCATAAAAGATTCCTAAGGGTTAGTGAGATAAGCTAATACTAATTTCATGATCGTAATATTACTATACATGCATAACATATTATTGGTTATTGTAATATTATAATATAGATATCATCCTATTTAGCCTATTATGTTATCAAAAAATATAACCATTGGGATATATTTAGTGATGTATTTAATTTATTGACACCCTATGAATATATATATATATATATATATATATACATATATATATATATATATATATACACATATACACACACACACACACACACACACACCACACACACACACATATATATATATATATATAATATATTATATATATTATATATAATATATATATATATATGATATTTACCATGTGAACTACGATGACAAAAATGTTTATTTTTATTTTAATTTTTATCTAGTATCAGCTCACAAGCTGTGGCCATGCTGGGGGCGATATCTAATCTTTTTCTGTGTTGGGGTGAGGCCCTTGAGATTTGTAATTTATTTGAAGGGTTACGCCAGGGTAAAAAGGTTGAGAAACACTAGCGTAGAATGTCCTATGTTGACACTAATTTTTCTCTAGTGTGATGGAAACAGTCTGGAGGGAAATTAAATGATGTTGCGGAAAAACGAGTGGATCTTGAGCATAAATTTCACTTATGGAGAAAATATCTTTTAACGAAATATAGAGAAATACTATTATATTGGTATGATTATATCAAGTTATTGGATCGAATTTAAGTTGTTGATCATTCCTGGAGGCCGTTATCTAGATAGTAACAGCAGTTGGCTCATCATTTATCATAATGTTCACATCGTTTATTTCAATGAATCACCTTATTCTTTTATTCTTTCAATCCTTGAATTGCGGTCGTGCTGGGGCACCATCTTAAAATTTTACTACTACTACTACTACTACTACTACTACTACTACTACTACTACTACTACTACTAATAATAATAATAATAATAATAATATTAATAATAATAATAATAATAATAATAATAATAATAATAATAATAATAATAATACTTTCTACTTTAGATACAAGATCTGAAATTTAGTGGGAGTGGTTTATAAGATTACATGGACCCCAGTATTTCACTGGTACTTAACTTATCGACCTCGAAAGGATGGAAGGCAAAATCGACCCCTGCAGAATTTGAATTCAGAACATAACACCAGACGAAATACTGCTAAACATTTCGCCCATCATGCTAACGATTCCGCTAGATCGCTGTATCATCATCATCATCATCATCATAATAATAATAATAATAATAATAATAATAATAATAATAATAATAATAATAATAATAAATGCCCTGATACAGTACCACAAAGTGGCTCTCGTGGTTTCTCATCTTAACTGACTGGAAGAGCTATCATGCACATTGCTTTGTCTAGGTATAAACGATGGGCTACGGAAAATATTCTACTCAATACCACAGATTTGCTGTCAGTTGTTTAACCATTACCAAAAGAGGGGGAAGAGGACTTATTGGATGCGTACACAGCATTAGAGCAGAACAAAACAACATAGCATGGTATGTAAAAATTTCCACAGAACCGCTATTTTTAAAAGTAAGGTCAGATTTGTGTAAGATGAAAGATTGCAAAGATAAAGCAAAGTACAAGAAATTGAAAATGAATGAAACCGAAAATAGGTGGGTAAAGAAAAGAATGCATGGTCAATTTCATAGGGATGTTGAAGATAAGACAGACAGAGAGAAAAGATTACTGTGGATGACTAAAAGTGATTTGAAACCGAAAACGAAGGTTCTAATCTGTACTGCCCAAGAGCAAGCATTAAGAACAAACTACATAAAATACAGAACAGACAACACATCAGAAAGTGATGGTGAAGCCGTGTGGTATATTACCAGCCAATGTACGCCACTAGTCCAGAATGAATATAAGAGACGCCACGACAATATAGCTAGGCTTGTCCATTGGACACTTTGCAACAAGTATGGACTTGACAGAGCAAAAAATTGGTACGACTATAAACACGAAGTCAACGTCGAAGATGATAATGCAAAAATCATATGGATTTTATGATTCAGTGCGACCAGGAAATAGTGAATAGGAAGCCAGTGATATTCTTAATTGAGAAAGAAAACAAACTATGCTGGATCATAGACATAGCATGCCCAGCTGGCAACAAGGTATGT
>NC_043005.1:53486084-53526084 GCF_006345805.1 Octopus sinensis | reverse complement strand
TAATAACATGCACTCACATATACAAGTGCATATATGTATGCATATTCATATATATATATATATATCTATACATACATATATGCATAAATACATATACATACATACAAACATACATACGAAAACATAATACACTAGCTTCTATGGATATATGTGTGTGCTTGTGTGTCTGTGTGTATATTCATGCAGATATATATATATATATATATCAATGTGTGTGTGTGTGTGTGTGTGTGCGTGCGCACGGAAATGCATATATATTGTATTAGAAAAATTTAATGTTAAACCAAACATGATTATGTTGATGAGGAATGAATATTGATATTTACAAAATTTTACAAATTGCTCTTCCGTAGACATTCTCATAGACATTATAATCTCGAAAAATTACAGGAGGAAGCAATTATGGTGTCTACAGAAAGCTTAAAAACAATGTTAAAGAAACAAACTGGTTTAATATTGAGTCACAAAAAAGGTCAGAGTACATAGTTACAGTTAATTTAAAATTAATAACGTTGTCTGGCAACTCTAATAGAATATACGCAGACAAATAGGTTTTTGATGGAACTATAATGGAAATATAACGTGGTTTGCTAATCACGAAGTATTTAGTAACAAACTTGCGTAACTTCATTTACGAAAATTTTCTGGAGAAAATTTGAAGCAAATGTAGTTTTTTTTTATGCAACCATAATTAGTATTCTTTTCGTTGTAACTAGTTGTCATTCTTTGTCATATTTCTGCGTAAATACGATGCATTTTCTGCATTTTTATATCGCCATGTTCTATTCATTTGTCAATACTCTTTCCATCTACCCTATATGGATTTTAAAACTGATCCTTTTTGCTTTTCTGGTTTTTCGATAAACTTTGTCTTTGAAGGATTGAAATAGTTTAGAATCACTGAATGCTAATGCTGCATTATTCGGAGATTTAACATGACATCCATATTAAGTTGAATATAAAGATTGTGCTTAGGTATTAATATTGTTTCTGTTGCTAATAACTATTTTTAATAAGCCTGCTGGCTATTTGCGAAATCAGTAACTGAAAAGACAATGGAATTCTACATATCGTGGCTACAAGATTTAGCTGGTATGCAGTCATCGGACACCTGCCACTGAGAAGGCTGAGTAGACTGAAATCACATGATCTAGCAGTTCCGGCGCCCACAACAGACAGTTTTTGTCTGCACCATTTACCTATAGGAGAGGGCCTGTCAAATCTAATACTACAACATTCGGCATTCTAACAAGATATCCACATTAAGTTAGATTTAAGGTTTGCTTTTGCTACTAATACTGCTTCCGTCGCTGTTGTTCATAGCTTATAAAGAATAATTTATCGTGTTGTGAAGTTATTTCTAATCCGTTTGTAAACGAATTTCTATTACCCCATAATGTATTTGTGAATGATACTTTCCTGTTTTATTGAATAAGGAGGTGAAGCAGTATCGATGACTTAATCATACATGCATACCTACACACAGAGTGGCAGACATTCACACAGGCTTTGGCCGCGTCTAATGACTGAAACAAATAAAAGTTAAAGGACACACACGCACACACACATATTGAAGCTTTTGTTTTGTAAAGTTCTACAGAAAGCATTTTAACATTAAATTCCATGATCACTCTACGCTTTTTACAAGCATGTATTTATCTGTATTTATACGATAAACGCAGTAAACCTTACAGCACTCGACATCGAACCCTTTCAGTGAAGGCTGAAGATCATCTTCTGATGAGTAAAGTAGCACTGTGTCGTCTGAAAATATTTGCCGACCGTTCCTACACCCATCGATTGTAATACTGCTTCTACAACGGCTGTACTGTGTCAATTCAGTTCATAAAAAAGTATGAATAAGAGAGGGGACAAATAAACTCCCGCTGAAGCCCAACACCCAGTATAAAGGGTTTCACGATTTACCCGAAGTCAGACATGAGAGTATTCGTATAGGGACTTCACCCAGAAAGTGGCCATTAATTCCAATCTCTTGCAACACCCCTCTATAGCCGCAGCACGCGGTCATATACCTTTTCGAGGCCTACAAAGCCAGTGTACACATCTTGGCAACATTCCATCAGTTCCTGTAAGACTTTCCGTAGAGTGAATATCTGGTCGGTTGTGTTACGTCCGGATCGGAAGCCTCATTGCTCTCCAGCAACTGTGAATTCAAACTTTCCCTACATCTCTTTGTCAGGCATTTAGCGTAATCTTTACTGGGAAGGCTCAACAAGGAGACTCCTGTATAATTAGCGCCTCTCCCTTCTTAAAATTTCAGATTATCATCTCTAATTGTCATTGCTTTGATGTTTCCAGAAATTCAAGCCATCTGTTATATATAGCTCAGCCTGAAAATACCTTCTCTTATTAAGGCTTTCGACATCTCGAGCCGCAGTTCAACACCTCCAGTAATCTTGCCATATTTGAGCGCTTTAATCGTCTCGATGACATAGAGATTAATCTTCCTCTCCAGAGGCACCTCGTGTTTACCAGAACGTCTTTATCGTGACTACCACCTACCAAGAATGCTCCAACCGAAATTTTAATGGCAGGCGTAGAAGAGAGCTTTTTGTTATGAAGTTGGCGGATGGTCAGCTGAACACTTTGGCTAACCTAAATTCAGAGAATCCAGCTTAATCCCAATATCCGCCCATGGATAAGCCTTCGATGTTTTTACGGTTTCTTCTGTAACTTTTCCCTCTTGAGTGTACCGTTTGCTCAAATGTAGGGACTTGATTCCAAACCAAGCTCTGTAAGCTTTCTTCATAGCTCGGATGGTGTTTTTAACATTCTGGTAAAACCAGGGGATTCTTTTGTTACTTGGGTCACATCGAGCCTCTTCTTTCGTCAGCAGCATTTTACCGCTGAAGAAGAAACTGCTGAATAAAGCCATCTTTACTCTGTTTCACTCTGTTTGTTCAAGGTCTCTGAATTTAGATGCGGTAGTGTTTATATATTTGTTTCTGATCCCATCATCTGCCAGGATTTCCCATTTTATCCTGTAATTCGTACTGGAATTACAAGTTTGACTCAACGCTACAGTGGCTTAAAGATTCGCGGGCTTCAAATAGAAATCTGGTAATCAAAGCCGGAAGGACACAGGTTTCAGTTAGAAGCCCGCGAAACTTTAAGTCGCTAGGAACCGAATCAAACTTTGAAATAATATGTGTGCGCGCACGCACACACACACACACACACACACACACACACACACACACACACACAAACACATGCACACACACACGTATATGTATATAGCATGAAAGTTACGATGAAAACTATGACTGTGTATTCTAGAAGTGAAAAAAAAATGACAGAAGTTGTGTAATGACAATGAACAAAAAATGCATAAATATGTTGAATAAAAATACACAGACATTGACGGAAGTATTTCATCAGCCAACATCAGATTTTGGTGCTTGAAAAAGTTGGTATCCTTCGTCTGAAAAGCTTCTACATCCAAAGAAAACAAAGCGAGAAACAAGTCTGACGAAAGAAATCATACTGGACTTTAAAATAAATACTTTAGATCTAAAAACAAAAAAGCCAGAGAAAAAAGATTGATATGGAAATAAGAACAGATCAGATTATTGAGAGAGAAAGTGCCTTCCGAGTTACGACAGAGACAAGGTTGGAAAATAGTCCCTTAGACGTAATATGTAAAGATTCTTTCGTTTAGGTATAACCTGAGCTGAGAGAAATATTGCGACTTTCGTGAGACAAAAAGGCCACAGAAAGGAGTGTTGGATATCAGCAGGAGCGCGTAACATGAAAGGGAGTGAGTGAGAGAGAGACCGTAGAGAGCAAGAGAGAGTTTGTGCTAAAAAGAAGAGAGCAATATAGAACAAGACAACGAGAGGAAGGGTAGCAAATTAATGGGAGTTAGTGAGAGCGAGAGAGAATGAGTGAGAGATAGAGACAGAGACGGGGAGAAAAAAACTGAGAAGAAAAATAGTTTGGCTCACAACGAAAGACAAATTAATTCCATCAAAAAATATGATGGTGTACGATAAGTGATGAAAAGGATGAAAATAGACATGGACGAACCATTTTTTCATTTATTTATTGATCAAATATTACAAGGTTTTTACTCGACGTTGATTATCAACATTGTCATCAAGTCCTGTCTCGAATTTTGGGGCTCATCAGGCCGTTTACTCGGTTTACATTGACGTATAAGAGACAGAGGTCACGACATTCATCCTTCACAGGGACACCAGTCTGTCGCAACGTTACTCATTTACGCCTGACTGGAATGGAGCAACGGGAAATGAAGTGTTTTTCATAAGAACACAACACACTTTCCGGTTCGGGATCGGAGCTAATATCTTGCGACCGTAAGTTTAACACACCAACCACCAGGCCACACACCTTCACACTGACATTTCCCTTAATCAGAAACCATTGATCAAATGCCGTTAAGCTCAGGTCGTGTCTCAAAAGACCTTTATGCTAGAGCAATGAATTATTTCATAAAGATTTATTTTATGCGAGTCTAGCTTACTGAATACTGAGCGTTAGACGGACTGCAACTTTTATATTTTATTCTCTAATTCCTTTACAGGCTCTGCTAAGAATTTGTTTTCTTTTTTCTTTACCATATCTGTTATTTTGTTTTCAACCAAACATTTTCCTTAGTGAACCTAACGTCTACTTTGTACCTACGGTTTCCTTATGTACCAAGAGAAAAAAAAATTGTTTTTTATTCTTTTACGTTGCCTCACAGAAATTAATCTGCACCTACTCTTAATATCTTCTGCACTCCTGTTGATAAACTGCAGAACTTCTTTTATTTTCGTCTTCTGTCTCATTTTCACGTGGCACGTATATCTTATCTATATATCAGTTACATGATTTCTAGGTTAAGAATGGGAATGTAGTTTTCCGATTTCTCTATATAGACTCTTCAGCTCACTTAACTACCAATTTATGATATCGAAGATGTATGGTTAGTGTATCTGTATCTATAATCTTATTTCTGGCATTGGGTTTGATTTTTCATATTCGTCTGATAATTCTGTAGTATTTCTCTTCTAATTTTCTTTTTCATTTACTTTTGTGTGTTGTACCGTATCGGTATTATCTAATCGAAAGTACTTATATGGATGGTTCTATTCTAATTTTCTGATTTCAGCGTCTGGCTATTGATTTGATTCTTCATAATTTTTGCTTATTCTTTAAAGTAGCTTTGACACAATTTCCTAATCCCATAGTCGTGTTGATATCTCAGCTGAATCCAAGATGAGATAGTAGTGTTCTCATAGCTAATGATTTCGATACTATTGGCAAATTCACAACTATTCCTATTAATGCTATTGTATGTTTATATGTATTCTATTTTATTATCCATTGTAACTCATTATTTTGATGCACATTTTTATTCTATATGTTCTTCCAATATGACTGTAATTATTTCTGTTATCACCCAATGTTATGTTTCTCTTCTTTGTGTCATTGAAGAATGATTCAGTATTTATTTCAAAAGAATTCTGTTTAAAGATGTCTTCATTTTAGTGTTCTTCCCGACGCATCTTTGCAAAGGCTAGATGTTTCAATATTTCACTCATTTTCAGGAACCCTTTTTAGATGTCTTCTCTTTTTTTATTCAGTTTTTTTTTTAATACGTGATTCTAGTTGTGGTTTTTTATCTGACGAGAAACCTACCCGGTCTATTTTACTGAGCAAGGTTTATCAGGATAAAATTCAGTTTCCCATTATACTACCATGGTTATTGAGTAAATTGTATTCCTTAAATAGTTCGTTAACGTTAGTGTCTGTAATAAGGCAACGAGCTGGCGGAATCGTTAGAACGCCGGATAAAATACTTAGCGGCAATTTGTCCGTCCATACGTTCCGAATTAGGATTCCGCCGAGGAATTAAAATTTTACTTTAAGCTTTTCGGGGTCGATAAAATAAGTACCAGCTGAACACTGAGGTCGATGTAATTGACTTACTGCCCCTCAAAATTACTGGCCTTATGCCAAAATGTGAAACGAATATTAGAGTTTGTTTGTCTGTAAATTTCCATGAGAACCCAGTTCTACTATTTCCCAGAGTCGATTGGTTTTTAATCAAAGCTTAAAGATATTTTCTGTTGTCCTGGTTAATAGATTTTGCTATTGTCTATTACTTTGTTCCCTATTTTCAGAATGGCTCCATTATTGAATCAGAGTGTTATGTGTAACCTTGGCCTATATCAGAATTGTTGTTGTTGTTGTTGTTGTTGTTGTTGTTATTATTATTATTATTATTATTATTATTATTAAAGAAGGCAAACCAGCAGATTTGTTAGAAGGTTGGATAAAATGCTTAGCGGCATTTCAACTGTCTTTACGTTCTGAAATAACATGTCGCCGAGGTTGACTATTCCTTTTATTGTTTCGAGGTCGATTAAAATAAGTATCAGTTGAACACGGGGGTAGATGTAATCGACTATACGCCAGCTAAAAAAATTCCAAGCCCTGTACCTAATGATAGAAAGAATTATTATTTTATTATTTTCTGTTTTCAGCAGTTTCATCCGAAACTCGTATAACCCTAATTATTGATATGCAGCAGTTGTAAGGATGGGGGCTTGTTTTGCATATGTGCTGTGAGAGCTGTGTAGCAATAGCTTTGCGTACGCTATTAAACTAAAATGACCTTACAAAGAATACAGACTGCACCGAGCTGTCTAATTTCGTGTAAAGTTTTAAGCTTTATTATCGTCCATGTTTTTCATATATCATAACTACCACCTTCATTATTATTCAATCTATTTTTTTTTGTACTTCCATAACTTCTATTCTGATTATTTCCATTTCCAGTATCTTGGTCACAAGAAATTGAGATAACTGAGTACGTAAGATTCTTTTATGTATTTATTTTTTCAGTCTAAACTTTTTCTTGATAAATGTACGGTTCGAATTGATCTCCTTATCAGTAAGGATAAACATGCATGTCGAAGCCAACTTATCATCAGTTCAAGGATAGATACATCCTATTGTTATATACTACTATTATTATTATTATTATTATTATTATTATTATTTTCACTAGATTTTTGCTGTGGTTGATTTTTTTTTATGTGCTCCTGTGTTCTGGCGTGCAACAGTGTTTATTTTATTTTATTTTATTTCAGATATACTTGAGGTGTTTTAGTTACATATACGTTGCCGTACCAGAGGTTTTGCTTTATCTTTCCTACTGTCTTTTTCTTATAGTTTTTCTTATTTATTTTATAAGCTTTTATTGATTTAGAAGGTGATCATGAATATTTAAGTGTACTGTAGTATTACTTCACAAGTCTTCCTTTTATAGGCACAAGGCCTGAAATTCGTGAGGAGGGTTCTTCCATTACATCGAACCTAATTCTCGACTGGTAATTATTTTATCGACTTCGAAAGGATAAAAAGAAACGTCGACCTCACCGGAATTTAATTACACGTCTCCTGTTATGACATCGTAGATCACATCGTCTAAACCCTTTCTTGAAAACTGGTGACCGTGCATCTATATCCAAAACCTATTTCTTTATTACCCACAAGGGGCTAAACACAGAGGGGACAAACAAGGACAGACATAGGTATTAAGTCGATTACATCGACCCCAATGCGTAACTGGTACTTAATTTATCGACCCCGAAAGGATGAAAGGCAAAGTCGACCTCGGCGGAATTTGAACTCAGAACGTAACGGCAGACAAAATACCGCTAAGCATTTCGTCCGGCGCGCTAACGTGTCTGCCAAAACCATTATTGCGAAGACGACGAGTAGGCAGAATCACTACATTGTAGAGAAAAACGCGTTGTGTATTTCTTCTGTCGCTTTACATTCTGAGTTACCTTTACCTTTCATCACCACAATTTCCATAATTTAAAGTACCCTATTCTGCGGCATACAAATCGAATTTTTCAGAGCAAACTTTACCACCAAAAGAAAAATGTAGATCGTCTCGTACCCCAAAACGAATATGTAGGACTAAAAAGTTCCATATGAAATAGAGTAGGATTTGAATAAATAATGACAATGTTCGCATGTTTACACTATATTCTACGTTAATCTGTATGCTGGAAAATACAGTACCAGTCATTGTACTGGGTTCTAAACCGCTCTCGCTAAAAGTTCTCTCTTTGTAACAAAATTTGAAACTGTAATTTTTATCATAATTTTTCTTAAAAAAACAGGAATTCTTTTGTTTCTCAAATAATTTACAAAATATAAGACAAGAAAAAAACTAGGAGAGATGATTTATTTTTTGTTTATCAGAAAGTTTTTGAATTTAATAAATTATTAATATTAGATTACATATGCTGGCAATTTATTTCCATAATCAATACATCACCTTCTTTTCCGTGCGAGATATCATTTACACTTCTGTGTCTGTGTATTTGCCAAAAAGAAAGCTGCACTGAAACCTGCAAAGATAAATAGATGATAGGTAGATAATACTGACAGAAAAAAAAATGGCAGATAAAGCAGATAACTCTCTAGATAAATGCACACATACACACACACAATATATATATGTACTGTGTGTAAGTATCTATACACACTCACACACGCACACATATTTAGACACAAGAGTTGGGGAGAAGGAAATAGATATAGGTACATATATATATATATATACGTATATTTATATATGTGTATGTATGTATACATATATGTGTTTGTTTTTATATCCTCCTTCCTACCTCTCATATATATGTATGTATATATATATATATATATATATATAATATATATATATATATAGAGAGAGAGAGAGAGAGAGAGAGAGAGAGAGAGATGTATATATGTATGAATATGTGTGATATGTATGAGTGTGTCTATATATATATAGAGAGAGAAACGCATGCAAGCATGTGTATACATATGCGTGTGTAAATACATTTGCGTATATAGCTATATAGAGAGAAAGATATACAAAAGAAGAAGAGAAGAAAAAATATTTACTAGACAAGTAGGAAGTGAGAGTACTACAGATGTAAAGTTGCGTACGAAGAAACAAAGCGACACAAAAATACAATGTACTTAGTAGCATTGAAGAAAATTTTGGAGAACAAATAAAAAGTATAACAATAAAAAAATATATATACACTCACACTTACATACACACACAATCACACAGACAAACACACACACTGCAACCATACCCATATATAACCCCAGGTTGACCAGCCAACCTTGATGCCGAATCACTTATGAGTAATTAATACCGTTATTGTTTGTGGTAAGAAGCTTGCTTCCCAACCATATGATTCTCAGTTCATTCCTACTGCGTGGCACCTTAGGCAAGTGTCTTCTACTATAGCCTCGGGTCGACCAAAGCTTTGTGAGTGGATTTGGTAGACGGAAACTGAAAGAAGCCCGTCATGTATATATATATATATATATATATATATATATATATATATATATATATATATATATATATATATATATATATATATATATATGTATGTATGTATGTATGTATGTATGTATTTGAGTGTCTATGTTTTTCCTCCCACTTTCGCTTGACAACCGATGTTGGTGTGTTTGCGTCCCCGTAACTTAGTGATTCGGCAAAACAGACCCATAGAATAAGACCTTGAGTCGATTTGTTCGACTAAAAGTACTGCTTCAGTATGGCAGCAGTCAAATGACTGAAACAAATAAAAGAATATAAGTATTTCTAATTACAAGTTATTCAAATTAATTTTATTTTAAGAAATAAACTGAATATTGGGGTTTCTGATTGATGCCGAATGTAGTTTTTGTCGTCTGAGGAGGTAAAAGAGATAACCTTGATGTACTTTAAGTCACATGGGGAAAAGGGTGCGATCAAACATTTGAACTCACGAGCACCGAGAACAGAACCTGATGCAGGATTGTCAGGGATAGGGTTAGCAGTCAGGCGTAGCTCTTCCCAATTAAGTTTTGCTGTACATTTCCTGTCCGGTGAGTATGGAGAATACTTAAAGGCATTGAGGTAACAGGAAAGAAAGAAAGGAAACTGTGTGCAGAATGGGAGTGAGAAGAGAAAGAGTTTCTAATTGTTTATGGAGTAAAAGAGAGGAGTTAAACTGGAAGCCAGGAAGGAATTATGGGCAGTGAGTTGACCACCACAGGTAATCCATTAACCTATGGCTAATGAGTGTATCGATGTGTGTGCCCCAAAAGAGGGTCTCAAGTTACTCTGGATATCAGAGCGTACATCAACAATCAGCCCCATTATTGTGGAGGCAAGGAGGAATAATGACATACACTCTGATGTATGGCCTTATCTCGCAAAAAGCAGACAAATGTGTGCCCTGTCAGCTAATCTATTGCCCACTGGAGTACTACCGAGTATTACCAGCTATAGTCGAATTCATAATATCGCACACGAATTTGCTGAAGAAGACTAGTTCACCACCTGCCATGGTGGAACCAGACTTGATGACACGCTCACCAACTACTATGGTCGGGGTAAGAGTTTTATTTCTACATAACTTGTTTATATGTTAGATTTACCTGATGATGATGAGCTTTTGCTCTGAGGTAATTTAAGAATGCATCAATATAATAGCTGCCGAAGCAGCTGTTAGGAAATTTGAGCCACACTTGGGTTCTTTTGTACATTCGCTACTCTCGGAATCATTCCTGGGTTGGATCTGCAATTTACACTGTATTAAGTACGTATGTATATATGTATCTGTTTATGTATATATTCATATATATTTATATGTCGTGTGTGTATGTGTGTGTATCTGAGTATGCATACTTACAGTATACTACCAACATAGAACAACTAAAAGTTACTTTAACACACACACAAACACACACACGCACACATATATATAAGCAAATGAATAATAAGAGACGATGGATAAATGTCGAATCATTACAGCTGTTTCTTTCGCATTTTTGTTTTAATATCTATGAGAGCAGTTTACAAAGAGTTATCTATGTGACCTTTACATATTTCACCATTAATGCAAAATTAAAAAATAAAATAAATAAAAAGCCCTTATTCCTGTTTTTCACGTCATGTGCAAATCAGTGAACATAAAAGTCATTGAGAATACACACATTTCACGTAACGGAGTTCCGCGATATAAGGTGATTTTTAAGAAAGTAATTCTTCCGTAATGCAGAATGGTTGTAGCAGCAGCTGCAGTAGCAGTATTGGTGTTGGTGGTATTGCAGACAAGAGTAAAACTAATAATAATTATTATTATTATGATTATGATGATGATAATGATGGTGATGATGATAATAATATTGATAACAATAATAATCCTTTCTACTAAAGGCACGAAATGCCGCTAAGCATAATAATAATAATAATAATAACAACAACAACAACAATAATACCAATAATAAATTTTCTAGTGAATTTATGCATAATACCCAGGTTGAACAGCATGAGGGAAGTGCAGCAACTGTAGTTGTAAAGAAGGTGAAATCAATAGCAAAGCAAAATGCACTTGAACAATTGCCTGATAGGTGGGACCAAAAATCTCCGCATGGCAAATATGTGGCCTGTAGCAAACAAGCTGATGTAGACCAGAAACACACCCATCGGTGACTACGGAGCTCAGAGCCAAAGGCTGAAAGTGAAGGGTCCGTCTTGGCTGGCCAAGATCAGAGCTTATTGACTTGGAACTATCAAGAAAATGTGAGGGAAAATGGTGTAGACCCAACGTACCGATACTGCAACGATGGGATAGAAACAGTCGACCGCCTAATCTCTGGATGTAAGGTTTTAGCACCTGTAGAGTACAAAGCAAGACATGACAGAGTTGGCCAATATCTGCATTGGATAATGTGTCGGCATTATAAAATCAAAGCTACTGACAAATGTTACAAGCACCACCCTAAGGCTGTAACTGAAGGAGAAAATGTAACTATTCTTTGCGACTTCCCAGTATGTACAGATCGAACCATCAAGACAAATAAACCAGATATTGTTGTGAAAGACAAAAGCAATATTGATTGACACGAGTATACTCTGTGACCATAATATCTCGGCAAAATAATTTGATAAGCTCAGAAAATATAAGGGTCTGCTAATCGAGATCGAAATGATGTGGTATCTCAAGACGGTTACAATACTAGTGATTGTAGAGGTACTTGGAATGTTGAAAAGAAATAAATGAAAATTATTAAAGAATGATCCCGGGCATACCATCCATGCAGGAAGCGCAAAAGATTGTCTTAACCGGTACGTCACACGTATTGAGAAGAGCATTGTCGCTGTAAATTTTCTTTCCTCCCCACGCTATATTTTATTTGTTTACTTTTCTAATTCTATTTTTTTCCTTTTTCTTTCTGTCTTCCTCATTTTTTCTATTACATGATCCTGTAAACGAACAATCTGGTGCGCTAGTTTTAATGGTCTGCAAATGTATACAGAACGTTTCTCTGCCCTAGGTGTCAGGAAGACACTCGGCAATAAATAGAAACAGAATTGAAAGATGCTAATGAAAATAATAATAATAATAATAATAATAATAGTAGTAGTAGTAGTAGTAGTAGTAGTAGTAGTAGTAGTAGTAGTAGTAGTAGTAGTAGTAGTAGTAGTAGTAGTAGTAACAACAACAACTAGTTATGAGTAGCAACATCACACAAGATAAAGCAAATGAAATAAGAGAACTAGACCAAAGCCAGATATAGAAATACATAGGAATCAATGAACTAGATATGATCCACACACAGAAACGAAAGAGAAAATAAAAAGGAATACTATAGACAGGTCAGATTAATACTGAAAACAGTGTTCAATGCGAAATACAAGATAATAGGCAACAACACTCGGGCTGTCACGGTTATAAGTTACAGCTACAATATTCTTAAATAGACTCCAAATGAACTAATCAAAATAAACAGGAGGTCATGAAAAAATTGACAGGATTTAGGATGCACCACCCAAAATCTGACATAGAAAGGCTATTTATACAACGCATTGAAGGTGGTAGAGGCCTTATGCAGATAGAAAACTATAGCAAAATAACCACCATAGCACTACAAAAACACCTACTTCAGAAGCAAGAAAAAACTAATACAAATAGCCACAAACACGAATAACACAAAAAAAAAACTGTTTTCAGTCTTTAAGGGAGCTGATAAATACAAAAAGAAGTCATAGTACCTAACAACTATGAAGAAAAAGAAGAAACAACAAAAACTCTAAAACAACTGAAATCCAAACTAGAGCTGGAACAGCAACAGATCATGATAAAATTATAGCCATTCCTAGCTTAGAAGGAATATATTCACAGACACGACAGAGCTTGGACCTATATACACTGGAAGCTATGCCATCGCTAGGGAATAACAACAGAAAACAACCATGCTCTGGGATATGCCAATAAACACAGATAGAGAAATTAAAACAAATAGGCCGGATATAATTGTCAGAGATCACCAAGAAAAAAATGCTTTCTAATCGATGTCTCAATACCAACAGGTGAGAATGTTTTTCTGAAAGAAACGTAGAAACTTTCAAACTACAAAGATCTGGAAATAGAGGTAATTCGAATGTGGAGTCTAAGAACAAAAATAATTCCTAATATAGTAGACTCATTAGGTATAAACAAATACATTCAGACAAATACATAACAAAAAAAAACAGGGCTTACAAGTATACATGAAATACGGAAAACAGCACTGTTAAACACCGCACACATCTTACGTAAAAAACTTTCAATATAGTGAAAATAAGAACACCACAAGAAAACACAACCGATACCCAATGAAAACAGAGCTGCGCTTGGTAGTGCAGTGAAAGCACGCGATAAAAATAAGACTACTGAATAATAATAATAATAATAATAATAATAATAATATAATAATAATAATAATAATAATAATAATAATAATAATAATAAAAATAATAATAATAATAATGATAATAATAATAATAATACTAATAATAATAATAAAGAACCGGTGACTATGGATGAAGTGGTGTGACCTGAAGACGGATAGAAGCACTCATGTTTGCGCAGCTCACGAGCAAGCGTTAAGGACCAACTATATTAAGTGCAGAAAAGACAACACTACCGATAACGACAAATGTGGTGAGAGGTGTGAAACGGTATGGCACGTCGTTTGCAAATGTCCCAAATTGGCCCAACGTGAATACAAAAGACGCAATGACAATGTGGCAAGAATGATCCATTGGGAGCTCTGTGGAAATCAAAGACGTGGTATGAACAAACCCCAGAAGGAGTCACTGAAAATGTGAATTGCAAAATTCTGTGAGATCCAATGAGATCCAAGACCTGGAATTTGGGGCAAGGGATAGTCGATTACATCGATCCAGTGTTTCTCAAGTACTTAATTTGTCGACTCTGAAAGGATGATAGGCAAAGTCAACCTTGGTGGAATTTGAACTCAAAACGTAACGACATGCGAAATATCGCTAAGCAACGTGCTAACGATTCTGCTACCTCACCATTTTAACAACAACAGCAATAATGATAATGCTGATGATAATAATAATAATAATAATAATAATAATAATAATAATAATAATAATAATAATAATAATAACACTGAGTGCACCTAAAATTACCCTTTGTCTAAGTTCGTACAACATTTTATGAATTTTTAATTATCACTGATTGATTACTCCAACGAAAATAGAGAGAAGGGAAAATAGATTACGAAAGCTAAGCAATCAACAAAAATAGCAAGGATATTCACTCAGACAGCTCACTTGAACGCGATACAAATTAAAATTGACGCAGGTGGTGCTATTATGTTCGACACGGCCTGAACCATTATGGTCAAAATTGATCTGAGGTGATCGGGGAATACTTACTATCTAATGAATCCTCACTCTAATAATAATGGTGCTATTTACAAGTTAATATCAACTGGAAGTATTCAAAACTTCGTAAGAAGTTATACAACTGGCTATTGTGAAATCCTATATTTCTCATTCTGGTTTCTTTAAGCCAAGGCAATGGAACCTGTACAGATTTCTCACCATTCCGACAATAGATTAGATTCATTCCCTCACTATGATTTACTGTTTTAATGAATTTTATTAATTAAAATTACGGAGTTATTTCCCGTGTCTGCTTTGACTTTAATTGGTCATTAAGATAAAACTTTCATATCTTCACTCAGTGCATACTTTTAATTATAATTTCTGAAGACATTAGCTATAATGGGTATATAGATATTTACGTAATTATTATTATTTTTCTTTGCAGCAGTAGTCTCTGAGTACTTATATTTAGTCCTTATAAGGTGTGTGGCTTTATATATACATATATATTAATGAATTCTTAATACATCCTTAATATATTCTCAAATGTTAATATAAAATGGCTGCTGTTACGGAAGACTTATGTGTCAAACTATGATTACTTTTCTGGATATTAAGTTCAAATCTTGCTAGATATTAAGTTCAAATTCTGTCAGAAACTATTATCAAAATCAAATGTCACTGAATCAGTTTTATAAAACCAGGATCAAGATAGTGAAGGCCGGTCATTTAGAATGCAGCACCCTTGATTTCATTGACCCTAACACTTCTTTAAAAACTTCATAAATTTCTTGTGTTCCTATACAGGTAGCCAGGCGGTTGCTGTCGAGAAAATAATGTCCAAGGCACTGAAATAAGCACGTCTGTGTGTGTGTGTATATATATATATATATGTGTGTGTGTGTGTGTGTGTGTGTGTGTGGTGTGTGTGTGTATGTGTGTGTGTCTGTGTCTGTGTGTGTAAGTCTATGTGTGTGAGAGTGTATATATACTCTTTTACTTGTTTCAGTCATTTGAGTGTGGCCATACTGGAGAACCACATTTAGTCGAGCAAATCGACCCCATGACTTATTCTTTTGCCGAACCGCTAAGTTAAGGGGACGTAAATACACCAGCATCGGTTGTCAGCGATGCTGGGGGGACAAACACAGACATAAAAACATATACGCACATATACACATATATACGACGGGCTTCTTTCTGTTTCCGTCTACCAAATCCACTCACAAGGCTTTGATCGGCCCAAGGCTATAGTAGAAGTCACTTGCCCAAGGTGTCACGCAATGGGATTGAACACAGAACCATGTGGTTGGTAAGTAAGCTACTTACCACACAGCCACTCCTATACACACACACACACACACATATATATATATATATATATATATATATGTATTTATATATATATATATATATATATTATATATATATATATATATATATATATATATTACAGTGGTGAGTGGACAAGCCTAAGAAGGGAACGCACACACAGATAGTAGGAGTTAAATGTAGGAATATATATAACGGCTTGATTTGGCTCCATGCGACTTCGTGGGTTTTCAATGAAAGGCGTCTCGTTTAGGCTCAGATTACCGATTCGGCAGGGACCCGAATCAAGTTGTTTTTAATAATAATAAAATCAATAATAATAATAATGCCGCCTTCCATGATGATAGTAACCCTTTCATCTATAGGCACAGGGCCTGTTATTGGATGGGAGTGGGTAAGTCGATACCAGTAATTAACTGGCACTTGTTTTATCGAGCACGAAAAGAGGAAACGCTAAATCTACCTTGACGGAATTTGATCTCAGAACTTAAGGACGGGCGAAATGCCGTTAAGCATTTTGTCCGGTGTGGTAACGATTCTGCCAGCTCGCATTAAAAACAATAAAAATAATAACAATAATAATAACAATAATAAAAATAATAATAATAATAGTAGTAGTAGTAGTAGTAGTAGTAGTAGTGGTGGTGGTGGTGGTGGTAGTAGTAGTAGTAGTAGTAGTAGTAGTAGTAGTAGTAGTAGTAATAATAATAATAATTATATATATATATATATATATATTATATATATATATAAAACTTGATTCATGTAATTCCGAATGACAACAAAATATTCATCATACTCTTACTACCTATATAAGCGAATTATTGAACCTACTTTAGCACAGTAGTTGTGGTCCGCACCATGCTTCTGTCCCCAACAGGATAAATCATAAAGGTTACTAGTGGGAGTTTTGCAATCTCTGGAGATTTGACTACATAATCTGCTTATAAGATTTTCCTTCTAAAACACATTATTTATTATTAATGAAATGCATACAGACTTACATACTTATATTCATATATACATGCATACATACATACTACATACATACATACATACATACATACATACATACATTTATATATACCACACACACACACATGTATACTCACACATACCATATCTAGCTATCAATCTCTTTCTTTCTGTATAAATGTGTGTGTGTGTGTGTGTGTGCGCGCGTGTGCGTGTGTGTGCGTGTGTGTGTGTGTGCGTGTGTAAGATGATGAAACTAAATAATTTATAAACAAACCTTTCTGTTTTGCTTTTTCGTGTACGTACTCTGTGATCTGTTTAACTATTGAAACGAATCAAGAGAGACCCTGACTCTAATACGGTTTCTCCTTGTTTACTCGTTGAATAAATAAGAATTCAAGTGGAAATTGTATAGAGATTGAATTTTTGCATGTAAACTAACTTTAAATTGCACTATATAATTGTATGTGTGTGTTTGTATGTATATATGCATTAACGTGCCTATGTACGTATGTTTGAGTTTGTGTGCATGTTCTCTTGTATCAAAATATTTCTTATTAATGTAACACAAAAATGTCGCAGTCAGTGAAATACAGGACATGCGTATTTAGCCCACTGTTTCGATCTCAAATCCTTCTGTAGTCAGCGTCGTTTTAGATCTCTTCTTCTCCTTTTGTGTGTCGAGGCCAAACCAAAACAACAACGACAGCAAATAACGATAATAATCCTATAACAACAACAACAACAACAACAGCATAAGCATATAGCAGGATTATCGCGAGTACTACGCTCGCGACATTCCTGTTGTAGCATAAAGACATGTGATGCAAAACCCATTTTCCCACTATTTTCTACGTTATGTGCAAATCAGAGAGCATAAAAGTGACTGAGAATACACACAATAATTCTTAATATTAACATAATTTAAGGCGTTGAGCAGGCAGAGTATTTAACGCGTCGGTTAAAACGTTTAGTGACATTTGGCCCGTCTTTACGTTGTGAGTTCAAATTCCACCGAGGTCGACTTTGCTTTCATCCTTTCGGGGCCGATATAATAAGTACAAGCCATGCACTGGGGTCAATATAATTGACTTCCTCCACCACAAAATTTCAGGTCTTGTGTCTAAAATAGAAAGAAATAATAGCTTAATTTGAATAACAGTTCTTCATAAACCTCCAAGATTTTATAATTTTGGAAATGGTAGTGGAATTTCAAATGAATCTAAAAAGATGGGACGTTTTGCAGAATAGTTTTCGTAAGTGAATGCTTGTGGAGGCGCAATGGCCCAGTGGTTAGGGCAGCGGACTCGCGGTCGGAGGATCGCGGTTTCGATTCCCAGACCGGGTTTTGTGTGTGTTTATTGAGCGAAAACACCTAAAGCTCCACGAGGCTCCGGTAGGAGGTGGTGGTGACCCCTGTCGTACTCGTTCGCTCCAAATTTCTCTCACTCTTCCTTCCTGTTTCTTGAGTAACGCTGTGATAGACTGGCGTTCCGTCCAGCTGGGTGAAACGAATACGCCACAGAAACCGGGAAACAGGGCCCATGAGCCTGGCTAGGCTTGAAAAGGGTGAAAGAAAGTGAATGCCTAGCAGTTTTTAGATGGGGTCTTTCATGGCCTGTGTTCAAATCTCACAGAAGCCGATTTTATATTTCATCACTTCGGGGTTAATAAAATAGGTACCAACCAAGTAGCTTGGGGGGAAAATGTAATATAATTGGCTGTTATCTTACCTCGTAATTCCTGGTCTTGTGGCTATGTAACGAATCATCTATAATAGCAAATGCGAAATTCTGTCTGTCCGCCCGTCCGTCCGTCCGCGACCCGTGTGTGTCACTCTGAATTTGCTCTACGTAGACATATTATACCTGTTTGGGATCCGGATGACCCCAGCATTGAAAATCTACACCTCATTTGGCTTTTGAAAATCTGGCGTTGGGATCAAGCCTGAATGAGGATTTGTTATATGCTAAAATTTGTGAACTTACAAGTTTTTCATTTAAGCTGAATTTAAAGCAATACCATATTGGTAGGGTAACTATAAATGCTTTATTATTATTGATCTCTGTAGTTTTGATCCGCAGGGCTATGAACGTCAAGGAAAGTGTTCACATATATATCTGAATGATATAACCGGGAGAATAGCGAACCGACTGATATATTAACTGGACATGAAATAGAGGGCTGTAAATGATTCAACAAAAGACAGACGATTCATAAAGACCATTTGTAGTCCATGAAAGTTAGAGGTAGTATGTTCCAGAAAAATAGGAGCCTCACGCAGCTTAGCAAATCCCAAAACTACCAACAAATACTTGGATAGGCTAGGTAAGAGAAGTAATTTGAACCTTCTGTTCTTGTGATCAAAACTAAGCGTCAGTTGTACATTCTTGTTTGAGTAGGTTACCATATTTGCTTTCTGTTTCCTTAACTTTCAGCACACTGCATTTTCTCTAGATCTGTGTCCCCTGCCACGTCCCTGTTACTACAGGGGGGAAAACACATACGATGAAATGATGAGCCTACAGTGTACTAAAGGTTAAATTATATCTTTTTTAAAATGTTATCCGTGTTTCACATAATCACTGAGTAATTCTCGGTACATTTTTGAGAAATTTCGAAATCTTAAAATGCTTTGTATGCTGTATAACACTTCTTACCCGTTTCTCAATTTTATAAGATTTTGTATTTGTCTGTTTATATGAAATATAAATGAAGTTGTTTATATTGTTATTTTTGCCTTCATATTTTATATCATCATCATCATCATCACAAGAAGAAGAAGAAGAAGAAGAAGAAAAAGCATAATTCATTAATATTCATCGCCGTCGCAGTCGACATTATCACCATAATCACCATAACCATCACCACCAGCACCATCGCTGCCACCACCGTCACCACACCAAACTACTATCATCATACCATCACCACAAGACCACTACAATCTACAACTACTATCGACACCGCCACCATACCAACGCTTCTCCTCTTCCTCCTCCCCCCTCTTCCTCCTTCTCATCATCATAATTGAATGTATTTTTATTAATGAAAGATTCAAATAGATTCCACCAAATAATAACTCTTGATTTTAATGTAATAGAAACAATAGGGGAAAATACATTAAATACGAATGTAATGAAAATATAAAGAAACATGAAAATAATAAAGAGAGACGGAGGTAGGAAGAGAGGGAGAGGAGGGTAGAGTCAGAGAAAACGAAAGGCAAAAATAAAACTTATGATATTTTACTAGAAACAAATGACATCGCGCTACTTAATATAAGTATTCTTCAACGCCGAAGAAATAGTTACTTTATTTTGCTATGTAGGGTATTCTAAATGCTAATCAGACCTTTTTTATTACGTGTTCTCCTTTGCAATTAAGCACACTAATACACAACTATACATACAGTAAATACACAAACATGCGTACATACAATCACAAATTGACTTTCCCCAGATATATATATATATATATATATATATACACACACAGTGATTGATAGGTAGATCTATCAAAATTATAAACATATACATATATTAATATATATGTATATATATATATACATATACATAAACATAGATATGTGAGCGCGTGTATATATAAATATATCGGTAAATACCAATGTATTCACATGTATATTTGTATGTATACACACATACATAGACAAACATATATGTATACACACACATACGCATCCATATATATATACTGTCTACGCACACTCACACACATGAACACATGCAGTTATACATAGATATATACAAATTTGCTTACACGCACAGACGCACATACACATGTATCCGTATATATACTCTCCTGCAAATACGTGTAATTTTAATTTTCTATATTACTTTTCTATATTTATTTATTGGAAAGCAAGAATAGATTATATACCAAAGATCATTCAAAATCTTCTTGCGTTTCGCCAGTCATAGAAAATGCATTAACTGAAGGGTATAGAATCCAATCAAAGCCCAGCATCGAACTGCAGATATTTCGCAAAAAGTTTTCCAGAAGCTTTTTACTGTATGCGTTCAACAAAAAATATTCATGCGCTTTTACTGTACATATACTTTTACGTACACTGGGCGACAGTATATGTACAGTACTCCTCACTTCAGCCCGAAAATCAGAAATGTAAAACTCTGAACAATGGTTAGTGAAATTTTTAGCATATACATACATAAATACATGCAAATATTCATTCATACTGGTATATTCTTATGGATAAATGAAATGAATACACTGTGACAGTGTAATAACAATATAATCGAAACAAACGGCAGTAACCACTCGGAATGTAAGAACAATCTTTTAATAACCAACAATCCAACATGCTAACTCGAAATGTAAACTTTGAACTCCAACTTTGAACTATCAACACATAAACTGCGAAACTTGCCCGAAATACTTCGCTTACTCAGACCGCTACTATTTATATGTAGTGGGCAAGTCTATTCTCGCCAGGGAGTGTTGTATCCTCGCACAACATCTCTTCTTTTAAGATATCGTGTTGCAAAGGAATAAAGAAATTTTGTATTTATATTTTTAAAAATCTTTCTTTAGAATCCCTTTCGCCTGGGCATTATCTCAAGATGTTCGGTCTGCTTCTGGTAACACGGCCTTCTTCCCAGCCTTTCTATCTTCGTTTCTATCACCCATCTCGACGTATTTCGTTGGCTCTTTCGTATTTCCTTTAGTTTTTTCTCTCTGGTAATATCTTATAAAAAATGGATTTTATTCTTCTTGCAAACATTTCTTTAGAAATTTTTCAGTGCTTCTTCATTACTTAATCCATTCTTCGGTTTTCTTAACGCTCTCTTAAAGGTGCCCACAAATCTTTCTACCTGCCCGTTTGACCTCGGTGGTAGGGTGGTGTGAAAATATGCTTCATCGCATACTTTTTTCTGAAGTTTTTGAGTTTATACCCAGAGAAGTGCGTTTCGTTGTCTGAAACTAGCGCGTCGGGGACACGATGTTTCGCGGAAGCAATTCGTATAAGAACTTTATAATTGCCTTCGAGGTTGGTCTATAGCACCTGAAAACCTCCAGACACTTAGTACAGTTATCTACTACAATTAGGTAGTAAGAGACGTTTACCAATCCGGCACAGTCAATGTGTAACCTAGACCATGGGTTCTCCGTCTCTGTGCACGATTGATATTTTACAGGCGCAGCTTTGGCCGCGAGCGCACAACCTCGGTGCGTTCTCACCAAGTTTTGGATATCTCGGTCCATAGACGGCCAATAGACATCACTCCTCATCAGAGCCTTCATACTTACCATTCCTGGATGTCCGTTGTGAAATTATTGCAGTACACTTTTTTGTAATGTAGTTGGAAACACCACTCTTTGGGCATATATCAAAATATCGTCAGAATTAAAAAAACTACTGGCATCTGAATTTTTATTCTGTTTACTTTTTAAAGCTTCTTTTACTTCCGTAATATCCTCATCACCTACAGCTTTCATTGTTATATCCTGTGCTGTCACTGGTAGTTCTTGGATAACGTTCAGCATAACGCGTTTAATTTCACTTTCTGCTTGCAATGCGGTTATAACAGTCTCTTCTAGTGGTTCCATATTTTTGGGAATTAATCTCGAACGGCAGTCTGAATGATTGATTTTTTCGATGGAATGTATTGCATTTTGAAATTATAATTTAGTAATATTACACCCCAACGTTGCAGGCGGTTCGCAGTATGAGTCGCTAACCCTTTTTAGACCCATAAATCGATAGCAAAGGTCTATGGTCTGTTTGCAATAAAAAAACCGTCTACCACGCAGTAACCTGTGAAATCTTTTAACTGCAAAAATAATTGCTAGGGCATCCTCTTCAATTTGTCTATATCACTTCTCTGCCGCTATTAGCGAGCACGAAACATGAACCACTGGCTTTGTACTTACGTCTTCGTATTTATGAAGTAGAACTGCGCCTAATCCGTGATCGGAAGCATCAGACACTACAATGATGTCCATTTTGGGATCGTAATGTGCTAACGACAGGTCTAAGATTAGGATTATTTCATTTCTTCGAAAGTGTTCTGGCATTTAGTGGACCATTTCCACTTTACTCCTTTTTTAATAAGTCGTTTAATGGAGCGCATAACTTGTGCAAATTAGGAATGTAGATTTGATTATAGTTTGTCAACCCAAGAAATGCTTGTATCGTTGAGATATTTGTCGGCGCAGGCATATTCCTTATTGCAGCTGCCCTCGACGGGTCAGGACGTCTACCACTTTTATCAATTATTTGCCCTAAGAATTCGCATTTTTCTTCACTCAAAGTGAGCCTAAAAACTTTAATTTTCTTAAACACAGATTTTATGTGTTCCACATGCTGTTCACAAGAATTACTCTTGATCAAAATATCATCCAAGTACAGGATAACAAATTCACAATCGGATAACATAGTATATTGGAATATTGCTGGTGTCCTTTCAAGCCAAAAGTTAATCGTCTGTATCTGTACTACCCTCTGTGTTTATTTATTGCCAAATACCTTGAGCATTTTTCATTTACTTTTTTCTGTAAATAGGCTTCAGACAGATCTAAGTTGGAAAAATATTCCCACCATTTGACTTTGAAAAAATGTCCCCTGCAGTCGAGAGTGGAGGGTGGTATGCTTTTGAGCAGTCGTTCAATCCTGTAGAGAAATCGGCACACAGCCTAATTTTATTATTTTTTAAAATATATACCGTGGGTGCCGCCCGCTTAGAGTAATCCACCTTTATGATGATTCCATTCTTTTCGAGTCTGTCCAACTCTTCATTTACGGTTTCAATTGCCACGAACGGTATTTTTCTGCTTGCTTTAAATACGGGTTCAGCGTTTTCACTTACTTTTAAATAATCTTCTGTCTTTCTACAAATGCCTCAATCCTCAGATAACACTTGGGTGAACTTTTTTTTCATTTTTTTTTGTTACGTTCTTCCGAAGACTTGTTTTTGACGGTACAACTATTTATGTTATTTCAATAAAGATTTATGGGGAGGTGCCACAAATCGAATAGTTCTAACCAATCAGATGGATTGCATTATCCACAACGAATAATTTTGCTTGGCGTGTCTCTTCTCTAAATGTTTTGCCCATGAAATGTAATTCATCAGTTTTTCTGGGGTTGTGGGTTGATATGTGTGGGAGTGATTCAAAGTGAGGTGTGGTGTTGTGTTTTGTTGTCCTTAGTGTGTTTGTGTCCAATTCTTTGGCACGTTTAATTCCATGATCTATAAGTGCGGGTAGGTATTGACGTTCAATGAGTGTTATTTTGAGATGTTGTTGGCGAAGCACCCGAGAGGTTGTATCAGGTACAATTGTACTGATTCTTTTTTGCTAGATTGAATGGGATATTTACTTTTGTGTGTTAAGGATGGCATGAGCTGAAAAGGAGATAATGTTTTGAGTTTGTTGGTTTGTGGTAGATGTCGGTTGCAATTTGGATGTCGACTTTTTTTTTTTATAATCAAAATGTCCAGTAGAAGCACTTCATTGTTATATTCCATTTTAAATTGAATATTGGAGTTTATATTGTTCAGTGTAGATTTGAAGTCCAGAGGTTTACCATAGGTTTCATTCCAGATATAAAACAATCGTCTAGGTACCTTTTCCAGTTTTCTCTTATATACCGGTGCAATAGGAGTCCAAAT
Organism: Octopus sinensis; assembly: GCF_006345805.1. Classification (NCBI taxonomy): domain Eukaryota; kingdom Metazoa; phylum Mollusca; class Cephalopoda; order Octopoda; family Octopodidae; genus Octopus; species Octopus sinensis. Next base: position 53,501,397 of record NC_043005.1, on the reverse strand, counting down.
CTTTGGAGCTAAACTTCATATAGAGTAGATTCAGAGAAACTGATTACTAGGTGGTAGTATATTTCGTCGAATAGGTAGTAATTGTTTTGTAGGCTGAACTTCAGAGATTCAATGACAAAAGTCTGGCTTATGCGGTCCAGAAACAATTCGGGCTATATTATATATAAACATATATATATATATCGTGACGTATATTTGCCATTTGAATATGGCTAACCCCTAAGGGTGGATGCTACTGATAGGTCACATAAAGGGTGTCTATAGCCAGCTGGAGGAGGTGTCTTCCCGGGGCTACAAACTACAGTAGCATCCACCTTTAGGGGTTAGCCATAATCAAATGGCAAATATACGTCACGATGTGTTGCCGCTACTGTTTATAACTCGCTCTGAGTTTTATCATCATCATATATATATATATATATATGTATATAAGCACACAGACATATCCTTACGCAATTATACACGAATTTATTTAACTGCATATCTATGTGAGTACATGTGTCTATACTTTTACGTAAATATAAATATATACGTATGTATATGTATATATATATATATATATATATATATATATATATATATATATATATATATATATATATATATACATCTATGAAAGTATCTTTGTATGTATGTATGTGTGTATGCATATATGTACGTATGTGTGTATGCGCGCATGTATACATCTATGTGCGTTTCTTCTCGCTATATGTTACAAATATATTTGTTGATATTGGCAATAAAATTCCATTCCAATATTTCTTTTGAAATTTTTCTCCATCCAAACTGAGATCAGACTTAATAATTAATCCAGAATTAATATCTCTGGGGGGAAAAAAATGAAAGCATTTTTGTTTAGATTTTTTTTAATCATATACATATGTATAGATGTGTACACCTGTACACACATACACATACACACATACACGCATGTATATATATGTATATGCGTATATGTAAAGTTATATGTTTCTCTATATAAATATATATATATGCACGCATATATACATACATACCTACATATATATATATATATATTATATATATATATAATATATATATATATATATATATATATATATATGTATATTAATATGCACACGCCACGTTTTATATGTGTATGTAAAGACATCTATATATACATGTATATATATATATATAGATATATATATATATATATATGAGTGGGTGTGTGTGTGTGTGTCTATGTGCCTGATTATTTGTATATGTGTATCCGTATACATATCTCTACTTTCTGTGACTAAGTGGCCACAAAGATATTTATTAGAATTTAATGAAAATGTAAATTAGTGTTAACACCAAACTACTTAAGGTAGTTTGGTGATTGAAAATACTTGTCAGTTAATTACAAAAACGCTTTAATTAGACAAGACTGCTCCAGAAAAAAACTTACATACATACATGCATACATCTCTCTCTCTATCTCTCTGTATGTATATATATATATATATATATATATAATATATGATAGATGTATGTGTGTATATATGTATGTCACACAAATATATAGTGAGAAAGGGGGGAGTAGTGCCAGTGAAAGAGAGAAAAAGAGAGGGGAGATGTAGGCGTGGAAGTGAAGGAGAAATTTAGGGAAGAGGAGTTCTGAGAAAAGGAGAATGGGTTTGAGGAAGGAAACTGTGAGTGAAAATGATTTTCACTAACAAAACTAACAGCTTATGTGGCCACTCCTTCATATAGTTACATAAGCACACATATGTGTATGTGTCAGCGTATTTATATATATATTATATTATTATATATATATATACATATAATAATAAAACATTATTGGTGAATTGAAGAATGGAGCTGAACGCAGATTGAACAGAAATCGTTTTATTTCATTCTACACGTGTTTCGAAAGGCACAAATTACCAAAATCCGATTGAATAATGGACCATATTGTGTCTTTCTCTTCAGGAAGAAAAAGGAAATCCGTGGAAAAACAAAAACAGAACAGAGGCGGAGCAAAAACAAATCGAACTATGCTCCTAAGAGCCCATGGCGAAACTGTTTATCAGTGTATGTTGAGAACCGGTGGCTGAAGAATTCAACGGGTCAGGCATCGGTCAATCATGTGGGTGAGGGTGTATAGATGTTCTTTGTGACCGAGAATAAAGTTCTGACTATTTAAGGAATATTGGATGTTTTATAAGGGGCGAGAAAAAATCTACTTAGAGACGTGTGTGTGTGTATACTGTTCTATATATGTGTGTTGCGTAGGGGTAGAAAACATTTTTTTGTACGTGTGTGCGTTTGATCGTTCGGCTGTCAGTGGCTACTGCCGTGAGAACCGTTGGGTGGCAGAAAGAAAAAAATATAATATATTATGTTTTATGTGTGTGTGTGTTCATCTAAGCCTGCCTTGTCAAGGAAACCCCCCGCTGTGAAAAAACCAAGCCCCGTTTGTCTTACAGGAGTAATTCCCCTTGCAGTGGTTAATCGTAGATATCTTAAAGGCTATTTCAGAGTTTGTTACCAAGGGCTATGGGTGCCGGTATTATTTATAAACGCTATTTAAAAGCCAGATAAGTGTAACGCCGCCAATGGGGCATCGAAAAGCCGACTGTAAAAGCCCGTTTACCATCCGGCCTCTGGCAAACAAATATGGAAGAGTTCGGAGACACAAAGGTTGCACTGTCTTCTGCCCCTATCAAATGGGAGGGCCACCGACAAAATTGACCATTCCAGCCTATAGCTTAAGTTCGTATCCTTCAGTCGCCATATTAGCTTACTGAGTCCCGTGGTCTGGCGCTTGTTCATGTCCCGAAAAGTTGCGTAATGGTTGGAGACACGTAAAGACAATCTTGAGGATGATGCCCCTACATAAGTGAAGACATCTGAGTCCGTGTAAACCTTGCATTGGTAGACGGCGTTTTTGATCTTGGAGTTCGCCGACGTGAATCTTATTCTGCTAGGATTAGTTTCTGAAATTAGAACTGCGTTCCTGTCACTGTATAGGCAGAAGGTAATTTATATTGATCCGGCCCTTCCGATGCCATCATTCGGTCATCAGGATAGGGCCGTATATAATAACATTAACATTTTAAGTAAGGACGGGAGCGCGGCGGATGCCGGGGTAGTCGCTCCCGCATTTAATTTAGCGAACAAGGATAATTATCGGTCCGGGAGGTCTTACACTAACCCAAGACCCGTTATTCATCCGAGAATCACCCACCCGAATGCGAGAGCTGGCGTCCCGACCCATCACACTGATAGGAATAAGCATATATGGTTTGTAATCCCTTTGGTAAGCAGATTAGAACTAACCTCCCCCTCATGTTTAGACAAGCCATCGCCAATAACTTCCCCAGAAATTCCAAATATTACTCCACGGTCAACTCGCATAAAGTTAGGATAGCTTTCTCCACACTAAAAACCTCGCCCAGATAATCGCCTCCCATAATAATAGGCTACTTACTAAGACCCTATCACCCTTTTCCGGAGGCACAGCCTCTTCCGCTCCCGTTTAATGCTCAGTAGGAATAATTATAGTAGTAATAATGATATGAGAGCCAGTACAGTGACACATAATCTCAGCTCCAGCCAGGGAGTACCCACTAGGGGTATAGTTATAAATAGGGGTGTTGTGGTTGACGGTAACAATGGGAGTAGGGTAGAGAGCCCCAATAGCATCCCCAGCATCATTTCCCGCAATAGCAGCACCACGGGCAGTAGCAATGACAGCACTCTGATAGATAGTGGAGAATCAGGGGTTATTCCTATAGTTAATAGTGACGTAGTGGAAAATAGAGTAGTAAGCGGCTGCAGGTCTCGGAACGAATATAGTGACAGGAACGCAGTTCTAATTTCAGAAACTAATCCTAGCAGAATAAGATTCACGTCGGCGAACTCCAAGATCAAAAACGCCGTCTACCAATGCAAGGTTTACACGGACTCAGATGTCTTCACTTATGTAGGGGCATCATCCTCAAGATTGTCTTTGCGTGTCTCCAACCATTACGCAACTTTTCGGGACATGAACAAGCGCCAGACCACGGGACTCAGTAAGCTAATATGGCGACTGAAGGATACGAACTTAAGCTATAGGCTGGAATGGTCAATTTTGTCGGTGGCCCTCCCATTTGATAGGGGCAGAAGACAGTGCAACCTTTGTGTCTCCGAACTCTTCCATATTTTGTTTGCCAGAGGCCGGATGGTAAACGGGCTTTTACAGTCGGCTTTTCGATGCCCCCATTGGCGGCGTTACACTTATCTGGCTTTTAAATAGCGTTTATAAATAATACCGGCACCCATAGCCCTTGGTAACAAATTCTGAAATAGCCTTTAACATATCTACGATTAACCACTGCAAGGGGAATTACTCCTGTAAGACATACGGGGCTTGGTTTTTTTCACAGCGGGGGGTTTCCTTGACAAGGCAGGCTTAGATGAACACACACACACATAAAACATAATATATATATATATTTTTTTTCCTGCCACCCAACGGTTCTCACGGCAGTAGCCACTGACAGCCGAACGATCAAACGCACACACGTACACAAAAATGTTTTCTACCCCTACGCCAACACACATATAGAAACAGTATCACCACACACGTCTCTAAGTAGATTTTTTCTCGCCCCTTATAAAACATCCAATATTCCTTAAATAGTCAGAACTTTATGCTCGGTCACAAAGAACATCTATACACCCTCACCCACATGATTGACCGATGCCTGACCCGTTGAATTCTTCAGCCACCGGTTCTCAACATACACTGATAAACAGTTTCGCCATGGGCTCTTAGGAGCATAGTTCGATTTGTTTTTGCTCCGCCTCTGTTCTGTTTTGTTTTTCCAACGGATTTCCTTTTTCTTCCTGAAGAGAAAGACACAATATGGTCCCATTATTCAATCGGATTTTGGTAATTTGTGCCTTTCGAAACACGTGTAGAATGAAATAAAACGATTTCTGTTCAATCTGCGTTCAGCTCCATTTCTTCAATTCACCAATAATATATATATATATATATATATATATATTATACATACATATATATATATAGATATATATATATATATATATAATATATTATATAGATATATATATAATACGTATATATAATATATACGTATATATTATATATATATATATATAATATATATATATATATATACGTATATATATATATTATATATATAACGTAATATATAATAATATATATATATAATATATATATATACGTAAATCAGATCGTTTTTTTTTATATGTATGTGTGTCTGTGTATCTGTGTTGTGTTGGTGAATATGTTTGTGTGTGTGCGCCTGCGCATGAATATATGTGTCTGTATGGGCATACTCATTGTAATATGTTAAATTATTTTCTTTCTCCTGCGTCCTCTTCTGCGACACTTTCCCCTATCGTGTGTTCTCCTGCTACGCTTAGTCCACGGACTTAACGGTCCTGGAGCACACACGAGGACGGAAAGTGTCGCTGTATTCTCTAACTACCGATCGATTACAAGGAACTTTTACAAAATCAATTTCTGAGTTAGATTGTCTTAGAACACGAAATTTCAAATATGAAGATATAAAGGAAATAAAACAGAATATAGAAACACACACAGACACAGACACACACACAGACACACACACACACACACACACACACACACACACACACACACACACACACATAAACACAAGTACACATGTAAGCACACTCACATGTGGTGCGGGTTCTGTACATGTATGATATATATTTTGTTTACACCTTTTATTTTTTTCTGCCATTGAACTTTGGCCGTGCTGGTGTGCTGCTTTGATAGATTTAGGTGAACAAATTGACCTCAGGACTTATTTCTTTATGCTAGGTAATTAGGCTATGGGCTAGTGGGTGTCGTGGTACACTACCCTTGTGTTTTACTTTTGGTGAAAATTGGCAAAGTGTTTGAATTCTCCATACCCTAATTTTCTGCTTCCGCCTGTAAAAGTGGGCGTGGTATCTTCCATCCCAGATTATTATTATTATTTTCTTTTTGCTGGCAATGAATGTTTTCTGACTTGTTAGATCCAGGGCTACATGAAAAACGTTATATGGTCATGTTGATAAATAAAACTTGTGAATGCGAGATATTATAGGTAAAGGTCAGAGTTCGTGACCTTTTTACAGAATGAATTTGCTTATCAGTTGCATGAACTTGTAGATCTTGACCAGGCAATCATTTCAAGTGGTCATTTGAAATATTTTGGTGAAGAGTTGCTAACTTAAAGCTTTTTGAATTTTCCATGCCGCTAATTTTCTGCCTCCAGCTGTAAAATTGGGTGTGGTATTTTCTATCCCAGTTTTTTTGCTGGCAACATCAATTTTCTGGCTTGTGAGACCCAGGGCTACATGAAAATACCCTTTAAATTAAATCACAAGGGTGGTGCACTATGACCGCTCCCCCCACTAGCCCATGGCCTAAATTATCTCGTATGTATATATATATATGTATAGTTGAAATTTACAGAAAAACAAAAGACGAAGAAAGGTGTATAAACAACAAGCAGGTGTATTAGTTTGACGTCCGGGAAGGAAAGTCTTTTACGTTTCGAGCCTTCAACAGAAAGGAAGACGAGGAAATATACAGAGAGAGCGAATTTTAAAAAAACTTATGGGTTTAGTAATCGGTCATGACGACTGGCTGGAAAAAGGTAGTTGGACAAGAGAGCTAGGAAGAAGGGGAGATAATAGTGATCTCAAAACGAACGTGAGCGTGTGTGTGTATATGTGAGAGGGTGTCTGTGCGTGTGGATAGGAGCTAGTGATTTTGACGTGTGGATGTGTGCGTGTGCAAGCGTGTGCGTATACACGTAACATGTAGCTCTGTTACATGTTTCAGTCATTTGACTGCGGCCATACTAGAGCACCGCCTTTAGTCGAACAAGTAGACCCAGGTCTTATTTTTTGTAAGTACTTATTCTATCATTTCTTTTGCCGAACCGCTAAGTTACGGGGACGTAAATACACTGGCATCGGTTGTCAAGCGATGGTGGGGGACAAACACAGACCACATTCATGCATACACACACACACACACACAACACACACACACACACCACACACACACACACATATATATATATATATATATATATATATATATATATAATAGAAACATGTTTCAAAAAGTACATAGAAACTACACGTGGAAAAGATATAAGGAAAGTAAGAAGAAAAACCGAAAATGCATATTGAATATCAAAAAACATAAAGGCGTTTTTTTATGAAAAGTAGCGATAAATAAATACAATTAGATGAACTGAGGTAGAATTGAGAGGAAATAAATTCATTATTTTGAATTGTTAAAGAGATTCAAAGTCAAACTGGTATTGTCTTTGCTGTTCACTGGCTTTGAATGCGTACCGAATATCAAACGGTGTTGGGTCTACTGATCCCAGACTAAAAACAATTGTGTGCGGGAGGTAAGTAGTTCTGGACGTGGTACAATGAGGGTCGATATAATACTGCTCCCTATACACACACACGCTCACACACATATGTATGTACATATATATATATATATATATATATACGACCGGCGTCTTTCAGTTTCCGTCGACCTAATCAACTTACAAGAATTTGGTCAGCCTGAGGCTACAGGGGAAGACACTTGCGCAAGTTGCTACGCAGTGGCACTAAACTCGGAACCATGTGGTTGGGAAACAGACCCTTTGCATTGCAGTTTGTCATGAAAAAATTAATTCTCGCTTTAAACAAGTTAGTCAGCTCAGAACGCCTGATATTTGACTAATGGAAACATTTCGAACATTCACGCACACACACACACTGATATATATATATATATATATATATATATATATATATATATATATAATATATATATATATATATATGAATATAGGAGATAAATAAAAATATATATGCATACATACAAACATATATGTACGTACCTACATCTACATGTATATATACATGCATATATAAATTTATACGGAAGTACAGGACATCACAATAAGACGTAGAAACAGAAAAAGCCAAAAAACAAAAAACAAGAAAAAAAACGGAACGAAAACCAAATACAGGACAGGTTACACAAGGACAAAACCCCCGTCATCAGCTGTCGCTAGAGGAGTCAGGCATGTTTCGAAGGCATAACAGAACACTAATCCAATAGGCCTTCCTGCGAGAGAATTAAAATAAAATTTCAAGCAGCGGGGCACAATGAGTACGAACACAAACAAGACGTAACAATAAGACTGCAAAATTAAAATACAAGTACAAAACAACACAAGAGGACGAACGAAAAAGCCTTTTTTCTGGCATAGACAAACATAAAACTGCAAAAATAAAAATACATGTACAAAAAGTACAATTAGTTACAAAACGAGAAAATAACAAGAATACTATACAGGAAATTAACCACACAAGGGGACGAACGAAGAAGCTTTTTGCTGGCAAGGACGAAAGTGTAGTCAGCGCGCGCGTGAGGCAGTCTTTTCAATAGTGGTAACCACGTGTAAAGGAATTTTGTTTTATAGGCAAGGAAGAGGGAAGGAGGAGGGGGACACGCGGCGAAGAGAGAGAGGGAGGGGGGGAGGGAGAAAGATTGAAGAGGTTAAAGCAAAGGGAGAGAGTACCGCATCTTCAATATAATAATATTAATATAAAAAAAAAAAGGGGACCAAGAAGTGGATCGAAACGACGAATCGGAACGAACCTGATGCGGGGCGCTGTCAGACAATAAGGAGATAAATAAAAATATATGCATACATACAAACATATATGTACGTACCTAATGATATATGAATATATGTATATAACGCTGTTTTTTTCCTTTATAAAATAGTGAACCTCACGTGATGATTAATGTAACATCTCTTCAAAGGCGTTGTTCGGTTCTTGTCAATGTATTTACCGTCACTTTTTGTAGTCACTAATTGTTGTTTACCGATAAAATGTCTTTAGTTCAACTGTATTTTTCAGTTGATGATATCTATATATATATATTCACATATATGCATATATATATGTTCGTATATATACATATATATATATATATATATCTGTGCATATACATACACACAGACACACATGCACACACAGACACACACACACATATATATATATATATCAAGTGAGAGAGATGCACGTTATATATGTATGTATGTATGTATGTATGTATGTATGTATGTATATAGATATAATGCATATCATAAAGAAATTCGTGAGAAAACAGAATCCATTCTAAAGGATCTAAATGATATTTCTCCGCCATAAACACACAAACATCTGCGATGACATTTTCATTTTCGCCAAATGCCATACACTAATGAGTATATTTCTGGGTAGAACTTGTTTCTTAATTAATGATTAATTCTACAAAGAAATGCCGAATACTTCAAAGTGGTAATAAATGCTATTCGCTTCGGTTTCAAAGGATTTGCAATTGTATTTCACGAGTGTATAAGCACGATCATCGTTTAAAATTTCTTGAACCATTGCGTTGAAGAAGCTGTTGAAGTAAACAATGCCTTTCATTGTTCAGGAGTCAGTAAACCGCTTAGTAAACAACAGTGTACTTTTTCCGAAATTCTGCGTCCTTGGGCTTATGTGACACACTAATATTGTTTACATATTATATAGTATGTTTGGTCATTTTTTCGTTTTCTTTGGCGAGCGCGATGTGTTTTCGGATTCGTTAAAGCAACCAGAGCTGAAATACGGCTGAAATTTAATTTCTTTTCTTTTCCAGATGGTCGATGGAACCGATTAAATGCCTCATTTTATCAGGTGACATTTAGAAGACAAGAACAACAATAACAAATAAAACAATAACAACAACAAAAACAACAATAATAATACTTTCTACTTTAGAAACAAAGCCTAAAATTTTTTGGGGGGAGGGGCTAGTCGATTACATAGGCTTCAGGGCTTCACTTGTACTTAATTTCGTCCAGCGTGCTAACGATTCTTCTAGCTCACCTCCTTAATAATAATAATAGTAATAATAATAATAATAATAATAATAATAGTTATAATAATAATATATGCCCTGATGCAGTACCAGGCAGTGGCTCGTGGCTTCTGATCTTAAGTGATTGGAAATATTGTCATGTAAATTGTTTTCTCTTAGTATAAAAGATGGGCTACAGCAAATGTTCTGCTCAATACCACAGATTTGCGAGTCAGTTGTTTGGCCTTAACCAGTTGAGCATGTCCCTTACTGGCTGACGATATATGCATCTCTGATCACGAGCAGAACTAGTGGGGGAGCATCATAGACATGTGTTGAGAGGGATTCTTTAGGGCTTCAATAATTCACCTCTGGAAACATGGATGTTTCATTCAACATCCTTAAACAACCCTTCTTCAGGGACATTTTGAGCGGTATGTGTTACTCGAGAAGAAGAAAATTCTAACTGGGCCCCACCTGCAAGGTCATGCGCTGTTAATCTTGATATGAGCTCACCATGTCACGCACATATTGTTATGATGCATGTGCCTGGGGTACCCTTATCAGACGGGTAGTCATGATGGGTATATTGGGCTTCGTATATTTTACCCCAGTGTCACTTTGATGGCATGAACTGCTCTCTCACTCAATAATAATAATAATAATAATAATAATAATGATATCAGAAAGATAGATGCGAATAGGCCACGCATTCTATTGAAGGATTTCAAACAGAAATCATGGCTCTTCATCGATATGATTGTCCCAATCGACATAAATGTATCTGTCAAGGCCTACTGAAAACTGAACAAGCATAAAAATCTTGAAATAGAAATTGGAAAAATGTGAAACCTCAAGACTAAAACAATACCTGTTGTTATAGGTGCGATAGGAATTATAGCAAAGGGGGTTGATTCGTACAAAGCTCAGATACCAGGAAATCCAAATATGGCAGAAATTCAAAAACAGTGCTCCATGGATTTACCGATACCCTATGTAAAATACACTCACCATAATCTCAAATTTTGAAACAAACTTATGATTTTCTTAAACATTCTTTAGGACAATTATTTTGTGCAAAACCAAATATATGGCACCCTAGTTATAACACCAACTTCAACTTCTAACTTGTCTCTTGAGGTCTGTGGGTGAGACTTGGAGTTAACTTGCACAAATACAAAGCAAAAGTCAAACATATAATGATAATAATAATAATAATAATAATAATAATAATAATAATAATAAAATAATAATAATAATAATAATAATGACGATGATGGTTTCTTTTATTAGTCACAAGGGCCCAAGATATAAAGGACAATATCTAAGGAAAGAAGAAGAAGAAGAAGAAGAAGAAGAAGAAGAAGAAGAAGAAGAAGAAGAAGAAGAAGAATGCCAAAGTGTACTCTCACAAAATGCAGTTAGATGAACCAGGGTCCAATGAAAAGGTGACCCCAACTGAAAAGTCAAAACAAAAAATATAGCCCAATAAACTGCTGTAATGAAATCTGCTTCCGTTTATGACTTCTACGTGCTGCGACTAACAGAAATCAATATAATAAGAAACAATGAAATAATTGGGTGGATCCATCGGCTAAATCTTTGTATAGTTTACCACAATATGGCCTAAGTGTAATGGCTGACGCTAAGAAAAGAGTTTATGTGTTTCCCTAAGTCTGCGAGAATTAGTGTTTGTGCAAGTGTGTACGTGTGTGAGTGTGTGTGTCTGTATTAGTACGTGTGTGCGTGTGTTTATGCACGCGAGCGTGTTCGTGTGTTTGTGTGTGAAAATGCGTGCATATATGTATGCATGTGTACATATGCGTACAAAAATAAATATCGTAGATATTTCTAGGTCCCCCGACTGGACTTATTTGCCTAAAATAATAACCATGAAACACTTTTTCGAAACAAAGAAATATATTCAACTAAGTGAATAGATAAATAAACTGACAGAAGGAACTGGAACTAAATATGGCATCACATTTGTGTAATAGGGATTTGTACTTAGCAAATTGAAAGAGCCATCAGATGGACAAGAAATAGTAATCTTGGAGCACTCTAGTTAACATTGTAGACTTTCAGCATTTATCCATACACACGCACACACAAAGAAGTACATGTATGCATGTATATACAAACACATACGCATTGCATACGTACATACATATACATATGTGTGTGTGTGTCCCTTTGGAACTCCATCAATAGAATAAGAAATAATATATTTAGTGTAGCGTTAGCAAAGATGAAGAAATCTCTGTTATATTGGTAACATGCAATCAATACCTCCAACAAAAATAATAACGTATTGCAGTAGAAGGAGTTGCAAGAGCACTTTGTCGGCAACGTCATTAATTTTTGCTGAAGTTTAACATTAATGACAATGCGTAGCAAATCAGGGAACGGAAATGGTTAATGCAAAAACCATACACACACAGAAAAAAAGAACAACAAAAAATCAAAGAAAAATCTAAATAAACGAGGAGAAAAAACACATCATAAATAAATGTAAGAAAGAAGTAAAACAATTATCTCGCTTGATTAGGATGAGATTTGCTGCCAGTAAAAACGGTTTTGGTAGTGTCAGTCTTTATTCTATGTAACACTGATTATTTGATTGATTGGTGAGAACATTTAGAGTAAGATAAAATCAGCATAACGTACTGTAATGTATATATATATATATATATATATATATATATATCTATATATATATATATATATTTATTTATTTATTTATAAAAGTGTATATAGGTATGTGTGTGTATGTATATATGTATATTAATGTATATCGATGTTTGTGCGTATACATACACGTACAAACATACAAAATACATTTCTAATTTTTATATGCATGCCTATTATTTATATATATATATATATAAACATAATTTATGTTTGTATGTATATATATATTATATATATATATATATATATATCAGTAATCTGATTATACATATGTAAAATATGATGTCTGTAAATGACAAGACAGAATGCCATCAGAACTATGAAAAAAAAATAATAGTTATAATCACATCCAAAGAAATTTTCTTGATTTCTCTAATACGTATTTAATCTGTAAAATTACAAGCAGACAATCGAGTCTCTTCGTGTAGAGAGCAACCTTCAGTAATTATCGAATCTAAAGTTATATTACGTCGTCCTTACATCTATTACCTCCACTGCGATGTATTAAGCGGGAGTAGAGATGCGATAAGAAACAAGAAGATCTAGGCACGTACAATCAGACAGGGGAAAGGTTAAACGTGGTTTTTCTAAATAAGATATCGCACGCAGCGCATTCATTTGCTTGGGAACAATTGACGATAAAGTAATGTTATGATGGTGACAATCAAAGTGATGGTGTTGGTTGTGGTCGTGGTGATGTAGGCAATCATAGGTGATATTACTGTTGCCATGCTGGTGCTGTTGGTGTTTCTGCTACTGTTAGTAATATCAATAATGATATTTGTTGCCCATATAAACAAGGCCTGTAGCCTAGGGGAATGGATATATTGATTACATCGATCCAAGGGCTCATCTGGTACAGGAAAGTCGACCTCAGCAGGATTTGAACTCAGAAAATATAGAGCTGGAAAAATCCGTTATAAAGGTAATAATAATCCTTTCCATTATAGGCACAAGGCCTGAAATTTGTGGGGGGATTGCATCGACCCCAGTGCGTAAATGATACTATTTAATCGATCCCGAAAGGATAAAAGATAACCTCGGCGGAATTTGAACTCAGAACGTATCGGCTGACGAAATACCTACTTCTTTACTACCCACAAGGGGCTAAACACAGAGAGGACAAACAAGGACAGACAAACAGATTAAGTCGATTATATCGACCCCAGTGCGTAACTGGTACTTATTTAATTGACCCCGAAAGGATGAAAGGCATAGTCGACATGGGCGGAATTTGAACTCAGAACGTAGTTGCAGACGTAAGACTGCTAAGCATTTCGCCCGACGTGCCATTATATATATATATATATATATACCCAGGCCTATTCCCGATATATTTCTGAGGGGGTGGCCATAACAAGACACGCCAGCAGGCATTCCATTCATTTCCCAACTCAAAGGGGCGAACTCCGTTCTATGCTCGGGTCAAGGCATTGAACGCAAACCCACATTATCAGCAGCGGAGCCCGACAGCATATGCTGATTTACCACCGCCGCATCATGCTGGTTTCGTACCCTTTTGAGCAACATCAAGGTCACTCATCCGTCCACAAACACTCTCCAAGCTTTCCTATCATTTATAGACTCTCTTGCCTCTCTCACTCCAACAACTCTAACAATCAAAGCTTTCCTCACTCCACCCACACAAACCGCGGTCTGAGTCTGGTTCCGTTGCCTACTACTTCTACCTTTATCTCCTTTTTACGATCCGTTCCTCATCCATCCTCTCCATAGTGCCAAACCACCTCAACATTTGTCTGTCCATTTTGGTTGTTAGTTTTTCTTTCATTCCTGCTCGCCTTCGCACCTCCTCATTCCTCATGCTGTCCATCCGTGTCACACCAACCATAGCCCTCAGACATCTCATCTCAAACACATCTAGTCGCCTTCTTTCCGCCTCTCTCAGACCCAAAATTTCTGCACCATATAATATTGTCGGCACAATCACACCCTCAAACACACCTCTTGTCTCTTTCATACTGAACCGTTTATCTCTCAGCATACCTTTCACAACTCCAAGTATCGTACTTCTCTTCCTCACTCTGTATCCTACTTCCTCAGCCAACCCACATACTTAAAAAGACTCGCCTCCTCTAACATCTCACCATCTATATGTACAGAGGGGAGAGAGTGGACACCATTTATAGACCGAACCGTTCTTACGAGAGGCAATTTACTTTGACCACCGAGCAAATGTACATAGCAGCGATCCAGCTTCCGCAGACTGCTCGAAATGAACCGGACCGGCTTCAAGATAGTCACCAAGTAATGAAACTGGTCTTAATCAAAAGCTTTCGACCGATTAGTTCTATTGATACCAGGTTTATAATGACCCATTTTTTGCAAGCATGTTGCGTGAAGCATGCGCATCATCGACAAGACAAGAAATAACGTCTCTTGGCTAACATTTACTTTAAATGTTGCTGTCAATGGTTTAAACTTACGCACTTCACTGACAATTGCTGGCTTAGGGCCTAAATCAAAAACCATAATCATTCTGGTTTATAACGTTCTAAGTTCAAATCCCGCTGAGCTCAGTTTTCATTTTTATCCTTCCGATATCGATAAGATAAATATTGAGAGAGTTACTGGTAAAGATATCGATATTTTGTTGAAAAAAAAATTGCATATACATACCTAAGTGTGGTGGGAGTTTGAAGAATCTAAGGTTTATTGCTTAGATCTACCTACTTTTGA
>NC_043005.1:53478584-53483584 GCF_006345805.1 Octopus sinensis | reverse complement strand
GCATCCAAAGGGTACATACCGCCGTTAAATTGGGTATCAGGATTTTTAGTATTATTAATAAGACTACGTTGGTTAATGGAACTTCGAGGTTTAAAAGTGGCCAAGCTCATAGAATATTCGACATCAAGAACCAACCGTCAATAGTGCACAGCGAATCACAACTACTATTACACTGGAACAATATTAGGAAATAATTCAACGATATGTCTTCGACGCGTATATGTGGGTATCTAATACTCATATATGTATGTATGTAAATGTATGCGTAATATACCTACATATGTAATAACGTTGGATCACTTCAAGGTCCTCTTGAAGGTCATCACATGGTGATGACCACAGCTAACAGCAGTAGTCCAGGCGGCTAAAAACAAAGATCGTATACAGGGTCAATATGACTTCTTCGCCTCTTGTCTTGAAGGACTTTAGTACCCATCCCACTAGTTGTCTGCACTGTGTTGCCATCATAGTAATGTGCATATGAAATGATGCAGCATCAAATATACTGATCCCCAAGTCTCTCACTGTCTGTGACTCTTGGATTACAGTGCCTTCCGGTCCTGTGTACGCAAGTTGGGGTGTATTTGTGTGATAATAGCACAGCGCTTGAAATTTTCCAGCGTTAGACTTCATTCGGTTGTGGATCTCCGTCTTCCAACGGCGAAGATTTAATTGTTCGGTCAACTGAATTATTCACTCCTAAATTTAAGTGTAAAATGCTGATCGTTCGTCAAACACGTGTGTCCTTAAAATATTTCCCAGACAAATCAACGTGATTTAGTAGATGACAAGGTTATTCTGTTTCGAATGATAAGTACAATCCACTCGACTCGCTTCTACTCTTCCGTTTCATCAATTATAATTACATGGCATGGGTCGACTGAAGGTTGCCGAAAATTACGTTTGTCCAAGATGCCATACTGTGGGATCGAGCCCTGGATATCATGAATACAAAGCGAAATTAGCTATTGGACCATACTGCGCTTACATATCTGTGTGTGTAGTGTGCATGTATGCGTGTATGTGTATAAAGTCCATATACATATATGTGTGCACGTATGTATGTATGTATGTGTATAATGTAAGTATGTATGTATCTATCTCTGTTTTCCCTGTGTCTCTTCATTCCTTTCTGTAGAAGAGCGTAGACTCGAAACATGAAAGTCTCTTCCATTTTACCTGAGCGTTAAACTAATACACTTTGCTTGTTAGATAGATAGATAGATATAGATAGATAGATAGATAGATAGATAGATAGATAGATAGATAGACAGACATAATACTTATAAAAGGGTAGCCTGACAGAAAAGCAAGAATAAAAACCACCACAAGAGTAGAAACTCAGATCTATTGAATGTCAGACTCTTGTGATACCGATCAAAAACTAGGTTACCATACGTTCAAAGGTCGACAAAGACATGCACACACATACACAGACATACACATACTCACGTACACACATGCGCGCGCGCGCACGCCCACGCTAGAGTTTGCTCATGCGTGTACTCATCAATTAAGAAAGTATGTTAAATGTCCCTTTACTTTATAGCTCAGTATTATTATTATTCTGGAGTATACACTAAGTCAAATGTAGAAGTCTTCCAAAATGATACTGAAGCATGGCAGATGCTAACTAATGGGGAAGAAGGTTGATGGTTACGCAGTTCAAAATCTGTCTGATGTCTTAAATAAAGGAAAATTCATTCGCCCATGTAGTTCTAGATATGTACAAAGAAATCATGGTCACTGCAGGACCACGTGTTATCAGAGTCCTGGTCGCACAACAACAATAACAACAACTAGTATGTATCAGAGTGTGCAGTATCATCAACTGAAAGAGGCAAGCAAGGTCTGTCAGAAGAAGTATGTATTAGGTCACACCGAATTATTTAGTCATCTCACAATGTGCTACTACAGAACACTTAAGTCAAGTCTGACCGGAGTCAAGTGATACATTCGATTTACTAGAAATAGCAGTCAAACATGTCATTAATCACTGTTTTTAAGATAGGGTCTATTATATCACACGCACATACACACATACACGCATGCATAAATACATACATACACACATACATACATACATACATACATACACACACACACTTACACACATACACACATACATACATACATACATACATACACACACACATACACACATACATACACACACGCATACATATACATACATACATACACATACACACACATACACACATACACACATACATACACACACATACATACACACATACATACATACATAGATACATACACACACACGCACATACATATACATACATACATACACATGCACACATACACGCAGGCACACATACATACACACACACATACATACACACACATACATACACACACATATACACACATACACACACACATACACACATACATACATACACACACATACATACATACACACACATACACACATACATACATACACACACGCATACATATACACACATACATACACACATACACACATACAAACATACACACACATACGTACACACATACATACATAGATACATACATACACAGATACATACATACACACACACACGCACGCACAAACACACTTGTCTTCCTTGCACACACACACACACACGCACCCACACACATTCCTTGTCTTTGAAACTCTCTTCTTTTTAAAATCATGATTCGTCTACCTTTCAACTTCTGTTCTTTCAACATGTGATCTCTTGAGCACCACCAGCAAAAATATTTTTTTTCCTCTGTCTTCCCTTCTCGGGATCTTTCCTTCTCCTTTGTTTCCGACGAAGTGCTCCGCTCTAAACGTTAAACCCTCCTTCCCTTCTTTCCTGAGCGTCAAATAATACTTTAATTGTTCCACGTCCTCGCGTTGCTGTGTTATTTTCTGTGTTTTCTTGTTTGGATTAACTATATATATATATATATATATATATATATAGATATATATATATATTATATATATAGATATAATAATAAATATTAGGGAATAAATCCAAACTTACAGGGAAAAATCAGATTTAGGATTGAATCCAATTTTATAGTAAAATACTATATTATATTAAATTAGAGATAAAACCACTATTAGGCAAATCATACAATGAAAACTTAAGCCAATACATAAGATTAAATTAATTATATTATTTTAAATATATATCAAAATTATTTAAAAAAGATAATTAGTATAATCACAGTGTTATGCTAATTATCTTTTTTTAATAATTTTGATATATATTTAAAATAATATAAATTAATTAATCTTATGTATTGGCTTAAGTTTTTCATTGTATGATTTGCCTAATAGTGGTTTTATCTCTAATTTAATATAATATATATATATATATTGTACCTGATAAAGCAAAACAAAGAAATCATAGACGCTGCTGGAAAAAGCAGTCAAAAATCATTGTGGTCCTGAAGCCACGTAACAACAGAGATAACAACGAAAGAAGGATATCTATTGTATAATGTAGTATTAAATAATGAATAAAAAGTCAGAAGCAAAAAAATAAAAACGACTGTACATAATAGTATAGAATATATATATATATATATGTTATTTTAGGTTGTTTTTTTTCTTTTGTACGTTTACGCTGATAGGATGAAATACACAGAGAGTAATTTCGACGTTTCGAACAGTTGTACGTAAATAAACCTCAAAAAGACAAACTAATTAGTTTAAATATGTTAATTCATAAATATGCTCAAAAGGAAAAAAAGCCTTGACCTGGGATGGAACTAAGACCTACAAAAAAACAAAAAAAAAACAGGCAAAACAAAAATAATATAAAAATAACTTACAAAGAGTAACGCAGTGATGTAAAAACAATGATTATATTGTTTAATTAGTACAGCATGATGAAGACAATCTCAGATTGAAATATTAATCATCTCGACCAAAAGAAGTTATACATTATATATCTATATGAGAAACTTTTGAAAGAGATAAAAACACGAGAACAATAAGCAAGGAAAGCAAAAAACAAAAAAGATTTTAAAAAAAAGCAAAAAATATCCATCACATGAATTTCAAAACATGAATCATGATGATATTTCGATGAGGACACTACAGACGCATTAACAACAATTGAAACACCACTAAATACAATGCACAATATATATAATATATACATACATACATACATACATACATACATACATACATATATATTATATATATATATATATATATATATATGTATATGTATATATATATATATGTGTGTGTGTGTGTATGTATGTATACATGTATGTCTATACATAAGATACATACACAGGGAGAGACAAGCACATACACACATATATGTAGTTATAACAATTGAATAGTCATAAATAAATAAGAAAAAAACGCGACAAACTTGTGCCAATTTATTGCTATGTGTTACAAAGGAGATTGGCAGTAAACCTTAGTGATTTCAAACTGTTTATCTTCAGTGAGATTACTGCATTCACTCACACAGATCCAAACTTACAAACAATCACGCATAACCCTAACACATACCTACCCCATATATACATAACCATCCACACACACACACAATACACACACACATATATGCACATATATATATATATAATATATATATATATATATATATATATATATATACACATACTCACACACAACCATACCCACACACATAAAGACAAGCGTTTATATACGTCTGTGTGAGTGTACGAGTATGTCTATGGATGCGTGTTTGGCAAAAATACCCTGGAACAGAATGACATGTACAGAAAATAAAGGATAAGATTAAAGAGAGAGAGAGAGAGGGGAGGGGGGAACACCTTCCAAATCTAGAGAACCAAGCGGCATTATGTTTTCAAATATTTATATCTTAGGATCTAAGTACACGATATACTTATTTATATATGTATGTTTGTTTGTATCTACTTTTGCATGTATGCATGATGTATGCAAGTATGTATGCATCTATGCATGTATGTTTGTATGCATGTATGTTTGTATGCATGTATGTATG
>NC_043005.1:53425365-53478484 GCF_006345805.1 Octopus sinensis | reverse complement strand
ACAGATAGACAGACAGATAGATAGATAGATAGATAGATAGATAGATAGATAGATAGATAAAGCTGATTGATCTTGACTCGAATGTTCTTAACCATAGGTCTGGTTAATCCTGGTTGATATGGCAATCAACAACAACACAATAACAACGCAAGATGTAGAAAGCGAATTGGATTTGAACTTTGAATCCTAATATTTGAGACTGAATAATAGCATAATGCATTTAGTCAAACACGCCACTGTGTCTGCCAAGTTACCATCCTCGAAATAATTAAGTCATATTGATTTAAGGCAAGTAACAGAGAAAAATGCAATGAAATCTTCAAGAAAAGTATTGAGGAGATGGTGTTGATAAAAGCAGCAGTGTGTGTTAATTAAATAGGCCTAAAGCAAGTAAAGCACTCTTCCATCAAGATGTTGGCAGCATTCCAGATTGCATAATCTGTATCAGCATGTGGGACTGTACACATGTAAATATTGTTAAACCAAAGCAAGATTGCTGAGAACAAAGCAGATAACTTTCGTTTAATATCATATCTCCAGCGACAAACTTGTTAATACATACACATTGTCATGTGAAGCACGAACACTAACACGTACTCAAGGGAGCCGTACAATATTGACATTTCTTCAGATTTAGATAATATTTGATTTTTCCTTCGTTTTCGCTGATGATAATCTTAAAACATGGTGAATGAAATAGCGACTTTTCAAACTTGGGCCTGATATTTTTTCTTAATTACTGACTTGGTTTATCAATCATTATTAAGTGAATTCTTTATTATTATTATTATTATTATTATTATTATTATTATTATTATTATATTATTATTATTATTATTAAAAGCAATGATAATAAAAATAATCGTAATCGTGAGTCATTCTTTCATAGAACAGTAGTTTTTTTTCTTCTTGGTTTTCATTAAAAAGAATTGCGGTTGATTGAGTAATATAGCAAGCGGTTTATAACTGGTATTTGCTTCAACAAGACCAGATACATAAAAGGTAAATACGGATATTTAAAGATATTCTAAACATTATCCATATGAAACATATACTAAACACTGTCGCATTATGCATTCAAACAAAAAAATAGCGCTCACGTACATATATATTCATATGTGTGCGTGTGTGTGTGTGTGCGAACGTGTGTGTGCGTGTGTGTATGGTGTTTGCGTTTTATATTTTAAAAATCTGTGTTCAATGCACACCTGTGATATAAGTGTGTAAAGTCTGTTGTAAGTTTGTATTGGGTACTTAAGTTGAAATAGAATATAAGGGGAACCTATGTATGCCTTTTGTATACAAAATGGTATGTATGCCCATTGCATGTATGTCAATTGCATACAACATCGCATATACACGCATTCATACACACACACACACACACACACACACACACACACACTCACACACACACACACGCACACACTCATACAACACACAAACTTCATTATAGAAAGTATTGGTATAGACAAAAATGCAATTTCAAGCATTACGTTCAAAATTCGTAAGTAAATATATCTTTTTAAGAATAAGCTCCTCGCATAGCATCATTAATAATCTCGCATTTGCATTAATGTATAATATATAACTTCATGCATAGAGAAATCTTTTGAAAAATGTTAATCAAATAATTGCACTGAAATATATATATACCATATCGATATACGTATAGTAATACAGAGGCACAGGTGTGGCTTTATGGTAAGAAGCTCGCTTCCCAAACATCGTTTTCTGGATCTACGAAAGTACATCACTCACAACAATCAGCCTGCCTCCCCACCAACCAAACCCAGTAACAACAATGGCAATCATGATTTCTGATTTAGACAAGAAATCTTGAGGATGAGGGAGAGAGAGAGAGAGGGGGGGGGAACAGACAGAGAGTTAGACTGTTACTTTATTTTAACGATTATGAAAGTTTGAAAGGCAAATTTAACGTTGTCGAGAACTGAACTGTGAATGTCAAGCTATTTTGTTCGAAGTTATGGCGATTCTGCTAATTCTCCACCGTCACAACGACAACAATAATAGTAACAACGATAGGAAGAACAATGGTATCAGGAAAGTAAAAATAGAAGAAAGAAACTGAGTGAGAAACAGACTCAGTGACACAGAAAGTGAAAGTAAAGAAGATGTGAGCGAGTGAGATGAAAGAACGTTAAATGAAAAACTATATTTGTTTATCTGTTTTAAAGTTTACAGAGTCATTTTCTTTTGAATAAAAGGTAGAGATAAAGTTATATAAAGTATGTTTCAACATGTCTTATCCCAAACCTTCAATATTTTCAAATAGTTTATGGATGCCGGGATGGAGCATTAAGTACAAAAGCACGATTGAAGAATTGAGTATCAATAGTGTAGAAAATAAATTTACTGCGTCAGGTCAACCATGATGGACGCAGCGTTTACTGTCATATATATATATATATATATGTGTGTGTGTGTGTGTGTGTGTGTGTGTGTGTGTGTGTTTGTGTGTGTGTGTGGGTGTGTGTGTATGTGTATGTGAATGTGCGTGTTTGATTTCATATATACATATATATACATAATATTATATATATGTATGTATCTACACACACACGTAGAAACAAATGCACGCACACGTATATATACACATACACTCACACACTCACTCACACACACACATATATATATGCATATACATATACATACATATATATATATATATATAATATAGATATGTATATGTGTGTGTCTGTGTGTGTCTGTGCCTGCCTATTTGTACCTATGTGTGCATATATATATATAATATATATATATATATATATATATATATATATACACATGTAGACTCATATACATATGGACGCAGCGTGTATTGATTTTAGTCAACAGCATAATGTCTTCTTCGGTACGAGGTAATTTTCAAGACATCTTCAATGACAGCCAAACAATTTTGTAATGAAAGTGTGGGTTCTCAGTTTGTGGAAATTAGAAGCCGCGCGTTGATATTTTTAGAGAAATGATCTTATGCCATTAAATACTATTACAGAACTTTGTACTGAGCAATTTCCAGTAAATGCCAACAGCGGCTTCGATATAGAAAGAAAGAAGAAAAGACTTCCAATCAATTTCAATAGACAATGTTGGTAGCTAATTGTTTATTCGCCACCATGTCTGTTTGTTAATAAGTCATATTTTTTATTTAGATTGTTTTGGATTAAATACCGTTTTCAAATATGTACTAGATAAATATGTATGAGTATTGAGATTAACAACGACAATAACAGTAATGTCGACAACGATAACAACAACAATAACAACAATCATTCTAATAACAATTTTTACAGCAACAAAATTGGAAATTCAAAACTAGAACAGAACTGGTGTAGATGACGGCCATGTCGATGATTAAGACGACGATATCGACAACAATAAGAACAATAATATAAATAATAAGATAATAGTCACAACAGCAACACTATCATTGACTACAGCAACACCCTCATTGACTGCAAAAACCACAACTACAGCAACATCAACAAAACCTGAAACTATTACTATCGTAAAATTATAGTACAAACTACAGCCTAATTAATGGCGATGTACCTACCCGTCCATCTTATAACTACCATGTCTCTCCCGCCTACAGTGCAAAAATTGAGAATTTAATTAGTAGCATAATTGACAATAACAACGATGCAGTAACAACGAATGCATTGAGCTTGATAACAAGGGCAAATGGTGGAAATTATTAACATTAGCATGCCGGGCTTTACGTTCTGCGTTCAAATTCTGCCGAGGTCGACTTGGCCTTTTAACACTTCAGGGTCGATAAATCAAGTACCAGTGAAGTACTGATGTCGATGTGATCGACTGTCCGCCTCCCCACAAAATCCAGGCCTTGTGCCTATAGCATAACGGATTATTACTATTATTATAAAGACAGCGAGCTGGCAGAAACGTTAGCACGCCGGGCGAAATGCGTAGCCGTATTTCGTCTGCCGTTACGTTCTGTGTTCAAATTCCACCGAGGTCGACTTTGCCTTTTATCCTTTCGAGGTCGATTAAATAAGTACCAGTTACGCACTGGAATCGATATAATCGACTTAATCCGTTTGTCTGTCCTAGTTTGTCCCCTCTGTGTGTAGCCCCTTGTGGGTAGTAAAGAAATAGGTATTGAACCCAATGCTCCGACGACAATAGGGATAACCTTTGTTTGACGGTCGGAGCTGCCACATCTTAGAGATCTCAATTCTCAGGTCTCCATATTTATCAACCTTTTCACTTTTCATGATGATATGTTGATCTCCTGGCACTGCCAAGTCAGTTATTAGACACTCTTGTTTGTCCCTCCTAAAGGTTGCTATATTCAGCCTTCTTCGCTTTAATACCTTGTCTGTCAATCTGTCTGGAAGTCAAAGTCCCATAAGATTTTTGCCTTCCCCTTTTCGTCTATTATCTTTTCCGGTGTAAGTTGGTACCGAGAAACCGTAACCTCATATCCATACTTGCGGCATAGTAGCCAGTGGAGGTTTTGGGCTACCTTGTTGTGTTTACGCTTGTATTCTTTCTGCGCCAGACTTTCACAAGCACTAACAATGTGCGTCGCGCTTTCGATCCTCTTCCCACTCATCCAGCAGAGGTCCTTTGCACTTGTGTGGTATATATTCTTCTTCATTAAGTTGGTATTCAATGCCAGGTCCTCGGCAGCGATGATTAGGCTTTCAGTATTCATTTTTAGGCCACCCTTGTTGAGCCACCTTCATGATACTTCCTGGTCTTTTAATTTGTTGGTCTCACGGTGGAACGGACCATGTAATTCCATGCGGAGTGCAGTTTTTTCTCTCTCGATGGCTGTTCTTGATCGGAATTCATGAGCACTCCCAAGTCCAAATTATTCTGCATTAGCAGCATATCGTTGTGGGTCTTGTCTGCTGTTTACCAAATATTCTGCCACGTTTCTTCTTTCACTGTTGATGCACTCTCGTATTCTAATCAGACTACGTCCACTTTTACCCTTCTTCATGTAGGGCCTATGTACATTCTTCTTGTTCTTGTTCTTGTCCTTGTTCTTCTTCTTCTTCTTCTTCTTCTTCTTCTTCTTATTATTATTATTATTATTATTATTATTATTATTATCATATATGCTTCCTTCTGTCGTATCGTATATTGTGCATAATTTCTATATACACACACTAAAGCGCGCGCGCACACACACATATACGTATGCATGAATTTTTTCTCTAATTTCATTACATGTAAACCCCCACACTTGATGTCTGTCTTTGTATTGCCCCCGTAATCTTTCATCCTGGTAACAAAAAAAATAATATTATCATTATCATCATCATCATCATTGTCATAATTCGACTCCCTCAAAATTGCTCGCCTTGTGCCAACATTTCAAACCTACGTTAACAAAAGAGACAGCATAAAAACAACGAAAATGTTGGTGACAAAATTGAGAATAATAACTAACACTTGAAACAAAACAACATTTATGTTCGACGACAACGTCTACACGACAAAAATAACAACTACAACAAAATCAGAATATAAGAATGTTGGAGAGATAGAAATAGACATGTTCTTTTATTTTTTTTGTAGTTAGAGGCAGTGTTAGTGAGGATAGAGTAGCTGTGAATAAAGCTCAGAAGCTGATTGGTTGAATGAAGTGGATTCAGTATCACAGGGAAAAGCCAGTTATTCTTTTGTCTGTTCAATTTTTTTTTTTTTTTTTTTGGTAATCGGGTGTCACATTTCTTAATTGCGATAGTTGAGCAGTTTAGTATATAATAAATCATTTTTATGTTTATTTATTTATGCTTATTTTTTTTTCTTGCAGTTTCATAGATTTTCAAAAATCTGAGGAAATTGTTTCAATTTACTTGCAGACTTTTCATCAAAATTCTCGTTATGAGTGTATAAATAACTGTCTGTCTGCCTATCTGACTGTCTCAGTCATTTCATTTCCACTGAATTTAGT
Organism: Octopus sinensis; assembly: GCF_006345805.1. Taxonomy (NCBI): domain Eukaryota; kingdom Metazoa; phylum Mollusca; class Cephalopoda; order Octopoda; family Octopodidae; genus Octopus; species Octopus sinensis. The sequence continues at coordinate 53,472,531 of NC_043005.1, read as the reverse complement.
TTAAACATAATTGAAATGTGGCTGTGAGAAATTCTAGATCACTGCTTATTTATCTGGCCAATTGGTAGAATTGTAGGAACGTCACATTGAATAGCTTGTTGTATTCCTTCAGACATTTTGCATTCCGAGTTCAAGTCACGTCTATGACAGCTTTGTCTTTCACTTTTCTGGGGTCAGTAAATATAATTTCATTCATACGCTTTCTCTGATCCTTGCTTTTTCTCTCGATCTTTCTCCAACTTTTTCTCTTGGCACCAGTGATGTCGTAACTCATTTCTACAGCTGAGTTAACTGGAGCAACGTGAAATAAAGTATCTTGCTCAAGAACACAACACGCAGCTCGGTCTAGGAATTGAACTCACAACCTCACGATCCTAAACTCGACGCTCTAACCACTGAACCATATATAAACCATGGTTTATATATAAACATATTATTTTATGGATATTAAATTCCCCCCAAAATATATTAGATATTGAACCAGAATATCCTTGAATGATACCATCCCTTCATGAGGCCAACATAACCACTATTTGAATTTTATATATATATATATATATATATAAGAATGAATGTTTTTATATATAATGAACGTGAAATACAGGAAGGGACGAACACGGAACACAGACAAATCATTCGAAGCCTTCAATCTTCAGTCAGACACCGAATCATCATAGCAAATTTCGGCTGTTCAATTCTGATATTTGCTCCAACTCGGCCAGCCCCCCCCAAAAAAAAAAACTAAGCTGTAAGCATTAGATTTCTTGGTAGAAGACAGGAATGTGAACGCACAAGACGGATGTGAATACAAGAGACGAAAACGAAATTGAAAACAGTAATGAATAACAAATATATATAACGGTGGTTGTCATACGACTTTAGACCAAATGAGACAAAAACAACAAAAACAACATAGCTGGCGTAGAAATAATTACCGTTTCGGTAGCGGGGACACATGTTGTCGAGATACGAAGGCCAACAGAATGGTTGAAGAAGCAGCAGGTCGCAGGAGAGAGAGAAGAGATAAGAGAGAGAGAGGAATCAAAGAGGGTGGAAGGCAGGGGACAGAATCAGTGACCAAGAGAAAAGGAGAAAGAAGGGATTCAGGAGGATGGGGGAAGAGGAGGAGATGGAGGAAGAGAGGGGAAGAATCGGAGGCGCCAAAAAGTTTGGTGAAGAAGCAATGGCGGGTATATATATATTAATATATATATAATATATATATATATGTATATATGATTGCAGCAGCGCATGTTTTTTTTGGGTTTTTTTTTAATATTCACTGTATGAATATCTTTTAAAATATGACGTTCGCAAAAGACTTTAAACAACATAACAGAACGCTGAACATTTCCTTCAAACTTTCTCATGATATTTAAAAAATATATTTGAGATTGTGAATAATCACAAGAAAACCAGGTTCGGGTTATCAGCAGTTGATTGAAAACGAGCAATTCGCAGGACTAGAAATCAGGGCATTTCTGTTATAATGTGTGTGTATATAAATAAATGTATATATAATTCTTTACTACCAACAAGGGCTAAACATAGAGGGGACAAACAAGGACAGACAAAGGGATGAAGTCGATTACATCGATCCAGTACGAAACTGGTATTTTATTTATCGACCCCGAGAGGATGAAAGGCAAAGTCGACCTCGGCGGAATTTGAACTCAGAACGTAACGACAGACGAAATACCTATTTATTTATTACCCACAAGGGGCTAAACATAGAGGGGACAAACAAGGATAGACATAGGTATTAAGTCGATTACATCGACCCCAGTGCGAAACTGGTACTTAATTTATCGACCCCGAAAGAATGAAAGGCAAAGTCGACCTCGGCGGAATTTGAACTCACAACGTAACGCAGACGAAATGCCGCTAAGCATTTCGCCCGACGCGCTAACGTTTCTGCCAGCTCGCCGCCGTGTGTATAAATAAATATATGTATTTATGCTAGCTGAACTACCCGGCATTGCTCGGGTTACTGCTGTCTTATTCAGATTAGTAAACAATAAATAAGAAAATATTTTTTTTTCGCATAATTATTTCAGAATATCTATATTTTATTTTTAAAAATATCCAAATTGTGATGATAATAGAATTTAGAACTGAAAATCTGTCAATCTTGAAATATCTCAGCGTAAAATATTCATTGTGAAATTTTTTGTTGATATTCAAATGAATAAATTGTTGCTGTTTCCAACTCGTGAGTAACCAACAGAGAATTGGTCATGAAAGAAGCATGTAGCAGAAACATGAAGTCCAACTACCTGGAAAGGTTGACTCTGAGATTTGTTAATTGAAATACCAAAAGTTAGTTTGACTGGAAACAGAAGCCTCTTAAATTCAAATAGAACATCTGTAGGTATGAGAGGAAATTTTAGAATAAAGGTGTTTTCTTCCTTGTGACTACCTGTTATGACTGTAGTCTGTAGGACATGGCGCTTCATGGAAGTAACAATTACACGAGTTCCATTGCACAGGTGAGGTGGGTCAAGATTTTTAAGCAACATAATGGGAGAATCCACTTTAATTTCAAGTTATCTTGGAATCGTCTGAACCACTCGTACACTTGCGTGCAGCTGAAACGCCCCACTTCATACATTTTCTGCATGACTATGACAACTTTCTCTGTGATGGTCAATACGACGACCTCATGCTACACACCTTCCTTCCAAGCACTGATGTAAACAGCGGAAGCGAGTTCGAAGGTTAAAATTAAGTGCGTATGCACAGCAGAGTTCAGGATCAATCTTTGGTTATCGGCTTCACTCTGCGTGCTTTAGCTTCATTACTATGACTACAATCTGGATACTTACTGATCAGACCTAGTACACACTCATATGCAAAATGTGTCATTGTTGTCGTCAACGTTGTCGTTGTCAACGTTGTCGTTGTCAACGTTGTCGTTGTCAACGTTGTCGTGTAGAATCGACTTTAGTATGTCGTGCCTAAAGTTAAAATTAAAAAAAGATATATTACCAATGAGACATGTGGAAGAAATTGAAGGATTTAAAGACTCTGTGTATACATGTGCTGTTTATTTCATGACCGTGTAGAGTTAGTATGTGAAAGACCAAATAGGTAATCTGCCAAAGCTAGATGTTAGTGATAATCCGAAGTGCTAGCTTTTTCTCACTTAGACCTGTGGAAGAACTTCAAGGACCGAAGAATTTGTGAATTCACGGGGAGAGGCTTCGTGCTGATTATTAAGTAACTGTGTAAGATTATGTAAGAAGGTGCGTAGGGATTCCTTGAGACAGAACCAACATAGAGCATGCTGACCCTGGTATAGAGAACCAGAGTCTATGATGGACCACGTTATGCTGCAAAGTATTTTCATCCTCTATTCAGTGGCTCACCGTAAATAAAACATGGGGTGCCAGCGCTCAACTGTGATGTGTACGATAAATACGAACTTATTATCAATTCAAATATGGCTGAGGCATAATACATACATACATACACACACACATATTTACACACATTATATATATACACACATATATATATATACATAGACTCGTCAGTGCGATCGTTCACAGGTAATGTAATTTGTAAAACTAACCACCAGCTTTCCGTACCAAAACAGACATATATATATCTGTATATCTCTCTCTATATATATGTATATATATGTATCTCTCTCTCTCTCTCTCTCTCTCTCTCTCTCTCCCTATATATATATATATATAGAGAGAGAGAGAGATAGACAGACAGACAGATAGATAGATAGATATTAAGTGAATATCTATCTCTGCATATATAAGTTTGTGTATACAATACATTCACCCCTAAACCCCATATGTAAATGTCTGCGTGCGGGTATTTGTGTGTGTGTATATGCGTAGGTATATATACATGCACACATTCATGTGCAAGTATAGGCAAGTGTGTATGTATGTGTATATGTATTTATTAATGAAGACAAATACATCAATTACTGCCATACAGAAATAATAAGCATTTCACCAGGAAACAGTATAAATGCAATGAAAAATCAAAATAAGGAAATATATAACTAAAGGAGTAAAAAGATTAAGGAGAGAATCAGGTGCTGACAGGGAAGTAGATGTAAGATCATTAGTTCTGTATGAGTGTAAGAGTGTGCGTGTGTGTATGTGTGTGTACATGACACATACGTACACCTGCATATGTATTCGTGTATATATATATATATATATATATATATATATATATATATATATAGAGAGAGAGAGAGAGAGAAGAGAGAGAGAGAAACAGACAGACAGACAGAGACAGACAGAGACAGAGACAGAGAGAGAAGAGAGAGTGAAAAACAGAGAGATTCGTATGTAGGTAGATACATACATATTGATTTTTATGAATGTATGTATATGTATCCGTATATGAGTGTGTGTATGCATGTAATATAATATATATATATATATATATATATATATATATATTATATATAATATGTATATATATATGTGTGTGTGCGTGTGTATGTATATGTATATGGTGTGTGATGTGTAGATATATGTATTATAATATATATGTATGTATATATATATACATATATAAATATATATATATATATATGTATGTATATATATATATATATATAAATAATATATATATATATAACATATATATACATATAGATTAGAGATGTTTATGTACACACCTGCCACACACAGACGTAGAGAAAAGAAAGCAAACACGGAGATCCGTGTGAGTAAGAGTAAGAGAGAGAGAGAGAGAGAGAGAGAGAGAGAGAGAGAAGAGTGAGAGAGAGAGACAGTGTGAGACTGTGGGTAGGTGAGAGCAATTGTGAATTATTCTTTCGAAGTTTTTCCATTGCAAAACAGCTATCTTATCTTGTACCTCTGTTACAATCAGCAGGTATGGTTTAAGGAATAGACATCAAAACATAGGAATATGTCAAGTTTGTCATACGAGTTATTTATTCTAATAAAACAAGTCATTACTTTGGAATTGCTCCTTCATTCTTCACCTCTCCGGTCACTCTCTGTCTCCCCACTTTTCTGTCATTCCAATCAGATGAATGATGTGTTTTTCAGCCATACTCTAGGTTTATCGTGCTGTATGTCACCTGAATGCCATGTCATAACTGTCATTAGAATGTCTATTCGCTGACAGAACCAGTAAACAGATTTCCTACTATCAGTTTTGCTTGAACATAGTGTGTCTGCTAAGAAGCCGGAAGCTATTACTCCTTGCCTGTAATATAAACATCTTGCAGCTGACTTCTTTGTCAAAGTTGAATTACTTGCAGATAACATATTTCTATATATTACATGGCTTCTTACGGACACTCATGTTCGCAAACGCATACATACATAAATAAATACACTCGCGTACATACGCGATAAACATACATACACGCACCATTCACTAACTGTATCTCTTGCTTATTTTGACCAATTTTAACCTGTGTGTGCTCACCTACCTTACTATTACAAGCATCACTTCTGACAAATTAAGAACTGGCATATATCCAAATTAGGTATGCTCCCTAATGGAAATGAAATAAAAAGCCTTGCAACGGCATATATCCTTGAGGAGAGAGAAAGAGAGTTAATATAATATATAAAGATATAATACGTACTATTACAAGATTTGAACTCGCATATTCTCTATTGCAGTAATTGAAATCTCTTATCACATTTGCATTCATTCAATGCGTTCATATATCCATTCATTTGTTTAAGAGTTCTAACAATGAGGATTGGAATACGACCAGGCATCAAGGTTATTTGTGCGTGTGTACGTCTGGATGGTATACGTAACACTCAGGTATATAAATTTTTATGTTTGTACATGTATACATATGTGTGTGTGGGTATGCACAAATACATATATATTCATGCAAGCATACATACTCACACACACATGTGCATATGCATATATACCCCCAAATACATATAAAGAATATATGATGAGTATTTCTCTCTCTCTATCTCTATCTCTCTCTCTCAATATATATATATATATATATATATATATATATATTTACATGTGTATAAACTTGAGATGAGTGCACACCTATCACGTGACACATAGCCAACTCATTTAGTACTCCTTTGAAATTTTTTATAAACTGGTACGTAAGATAATGTTTCTTACCCATATTGTCATAAAGTAACATAGCCACAACAGCTTTGACTTCAAGGTATCGTGAGGCACGCAAAGCATGAAGAGGGTATGAATATGTGTTCATTGAGCGCGTTTGAGGAGAGGTGAAGAATTTACATTTGGCAATCGTGGAAGCAGAAATACTAGCAACCCGAGATGACAGTCGTACTAAGTAGTAACAGAATCCTATTGAGTCATTGCTGAATTTTTTTTCTTTTTTTTTTTAGTGTTCTCGAGATGTAGATTAAAAACGTTCTCGAAAGCCGGTCTAGATACTGTAAGTCAACGTATCCTTGATGTAATCAATTTGAAAATGAGTCAAGTCACAAACCTTAGCTTCCCTGGATTATGATTGTTACATTTACCAAAAAAAAAATAATAAATTAACAATAATAAAAAAATGTTTAGTGGCAAAAAAATAAAATGATATGAAATACGTTCGACATTCAACGAAATTGACATTGCAGAATATTATCCATCTATTATTTGAACCCTACTCTCTCAGAACCTTTTAAATTTTGACAAAATTATTCACACCCATTCGAGACGTTGATATTAGTGTTAAGGAGGCGACGAGCTGACAGGATTGCGACGAAACCGGGTAAAATGCTATGCGACTTTTCGAACGTTTTTACGGTTTGGGTTCAAATACCGACGAAGTCGACTATGCCTTTCATCTTTTTGGGGTCTGTAAAATATGTACCAGTAAAATATGTACTTGAGTTGATATAAACAATTGACTTGCTCCCGCCAAATATTGGCCTGGTACCTGAATTTGAAATCGATATTAATGATAAAGTATTATAATGCTTTATCATTATATTAACGATAAAGTATTATAATAACATAAAAAAGTTATTTCTCCCCCCCCCCTAATAACTGTTTAAATGAAAACTGAATCGATAAACTACATATAGCACTTGTAACTACGATGAGACCAAAATGAATTAGACAGTGAAGAAGGATATTCTAGGAATGTTACAAAGCAATTTCAACTCCCTAAAATCTAAAAAGCGAAAGCAATTCTAATAGGACGATTTAAAGAATACGAACTCAAATTCGAACTAACGTAAACATTTCCATCTTGGACTTAATCGTTGATTAGTGCCACTCTGTAAAAGCCGATTGAAAATGCACTACACGTTAATATAAATTTTAACAAACCATTTACAGTCATAAAATAACACAAGTCTGTAACACTGGAAGAAAAAATTTCCATACATCATCCAACAAAATATCATTCAAACATGCTGTTGATTATTATAAACAGGTAAATTTAAAGAAACATTGCAATACATTAAGAAAATGCGAGCACAATAAACATAGAAAAACTAGAACAAAAAGCATTCATTTGGTTCGGCCTACCGTCTAGTATGAAATTATACTCTAAGGTAACAAAATTTTCTACCTTTGATAGATGAAGAATAGAACTTCACTACTAAACATACTTATCATAAACTCTTCAACATGATAAATAAATAGTTCCATAATAACGCCACCAAAATATCAGCTGCTGCTATGGTTGTAGTTTTCCTTCTTTTTCTACTATAAGCAAAAGGAGTATATATGTACGTGTAATTGTGGTGTATAGAAAATTTTGATATAAGTGTGTAAAAAGTTATATACATAAGTGTTTGAGTGTATGAGTATGTATATACAAATAAATACGAGGCTAGTGAGACAGATACATACATACATATACAAATAGACTGAGAGACAGAGAAACAGGGATTTGAGGATAGATGTATCTGGTAAAACTCAGAGGCCTAATTGTTATTTTTTTCTAAATATCTACACCCAACTGTTATGATAATCATGCATGTGTATACATACGAAATGTTATCTACAAACAGTCTACTGACAAACTATACTCGGCCATTTGGATTCAATCCCAAAATGTTCCCGTGTTTGTACTGAAACATCAAGGGACAAATCTCAAATCTTATATCTGTGAAGAACAAATTGGCGCCGTGTGATATTAATGTTGTTTTCATACTGTTGTTGTTGTTGTTGTTGTTGTTATTACTATTGTTATTATTATTACTATTATTATTATTATTATTATTATTATTATTATTGTTATTATTAAGGCGGTGAGCTGGCAGAATCGGTAGCTTAGCGGCATTTCGTCCGTCACTGCGGTCTGTGTTCAAATTCCGCCGAGGTCGACTTTCATCCTTTTGGGGGTCGATAGATTAAGTACCAGTGAAACCCTGCGGTCGATGTAATTTTAGGTCTTGTGCCTCTAGTAGAAAGGATTATTACTGTTGTTGTTGTTTTTACCATTATTATTATTATTATTATTATTATTATTATTGGTATCATGAGTTAAGGCGGAGAGCTGTCAGAATCGTTAGCTCGCCGGTCAAAATGCGTAGCGGCATTTCGTGTTTTACGTTGTGTTTTCAAATTCCACCGAGGTCGACTTTAATTACCATTTGAACGCTGGTGGTGGTGGTGGTGGTGGGGGCAATGTAATGGACCTACCCCTACCCCAATATTGCTGGCCTTGTGCCAGAACTTGAAATTATTATTTGTATGAGATTTTTTTTCTTTCAGTTTTTGTTTCTATTTTTTGTCGTATGTCTTCTCGACATTAATGGCAAAGAAGCTAAGTGTATACATTGATAGGCCATTAAATTAAACACACCGCATTGTTCATTTTCAAAGTGAAATGAAGTTATGTGAAAAAAATTACATGGGCGCAGGAGTGGCTGTGTGGTAAGAAACTTGCTTCCCAACCACATGGTTCCGAGTTTAGTCCCACTGCGTGGCACCTGCAGTAATGTCTTCTACTATAGCCTCCAGCCGTACAAAGCCTTATGAGTGGATTTGGTGAAACGGAAACTGAAAGAAGCCCGTTGTGGATATATATATATATATATGTGTGTGTGTGTGTGTGTGTGTGTGCCTGTTTGTTTGTGTGTGTGTTTGTTTGTGTGCGCGTGTGTGTGTGTGTATGTTTGCGTGTCTGTGTTTGTCACCCAACCACCATCGCTTGACAACCGATGCTGGTGTGTTTACGTCCACGTTATTTAGCGGCTCGGCAAAAGAGACCGAGAGTACAAGGGGTAAATTTCTTCGACTAAAAAAAGGCAGTGCTCCAGCATGGCCGCACTCAAATAAAAGAATAAAGGAATGGGTGGGCATCGTTTTCACAGCGACAATACTCATCTGAATACGTATGACGTGCCAGTTAAAACCATCTTTTACACTTCTTGCAGCACCAGTGGAGTACAAACGAAGATATGACTTCACTGTGCTTACAATATAGGTGCATACATGGTTAAGCGGTTAAAAGCTTGCTTCTCACTGACATGGTTCAATGGTTCCGGGTTCACAGTCCCACTGTGTGGCACCTCGAGCAAATGTCCTCCATTATGGCTTCGAACCGACCAAATCCTTGTTGGTGGATTTGGTAGACGTAATCAAAAAATCCCCGTCGTATATATACAGGGTATCCAAAAAGTTTCGCCCGTTTCTTATTTTGAAAAGTATTGTAGGTTTCTCAGTTAATTTTGTTGTATAGAAAAATTTTGAATAATTACTACGAATGAAACAATGTACAATAAAATGAAAATCGGGCGAAAATTTTCTAGATACCCTGTGTGTGTGTAATCACACACGTGCTGTTTGTGAAATATTTTCATTCCCTGGACTTTCCGTTCTCCTTTTAGAAGAAAAGCTACGCTCGAAATGTTAAAAACCCACTCTTTCAACTTTACCGAACGTTGAATTAATATATTCCATGTGTAATTCATTTTGTTGTTTTGTCATTACTATTTTTAATGTTTGTTTGATTGTTAATCCTCAACTTTTAATATTCGATCTAGGTATATATATATATATATATATATATATATATATACCAGAAAGAAGCAACAAGAATGGATTAGTTTTTAGTACAATTGTTTCATACAAAGACAGGCTTTATTACAAGCAGATAAAAGTGTTCCGTACTCATCAGCTAAAATACATATGAGTTCTCCAGACATCTTAGTGGGTGAGGTTATACTCATGAAATATTGGAGATAATTCCATTAAAGCAGATATAGGTTGTAAACAGTTTTCCAAAGTTCCTTAATGATGATGCACAGTCTTATCACAGATTTTAAAAAACTTATTTTTAATTAATTCATCTTCTCTTTGAAACTAATAAGTTTTTAAAAATCTGTGATAAGACTGTGCATCATCATTAAGGAACTTTGGAAAACTGTTTACAACCTATATCTGCCTTTAATGGAATTATCTCCAATATTTCATGAGTATAACCTCACCCACTAAGATGTCTGGAGAACTCATATGTATTTTAGCTGATGAGTACGGGACACTTTTATCTGCTGCAATTTTTGCAACTTGTAATAAAGCCTGTCTTTGTATGAAACAATTGTACTAAAAACTAATCCATTCTTGTTGCTTCTTTCTCGTTTATAATCACCCCACATTACTGTATGGTTAACACCATATAGTTTTTCTGGTGCATCTAAGTTAAGTACCACATTCAAGTAAATTCATTGGAATTTACTTGAATCTTAATTGCTTTTATATATATATATATATATATATATATATATATATATATATACGAGTGTGTCTCTGTATCTATGTTTATCCACCCTAACCTGCTTAACAACTGATGTAGGCTTGTTAACGTCTCTACAACTTAGCAGCTCGATAAAAAGCGATAGAATAAGTACCAGGCTTAACAGAAGAAGAAGAAGAAGAAGAAGAAGAGAAGAAGAAGAAGAAAGAAGAAGAAGAAGAAGAAGAAGAAGAAGAAGAAGAAGAAGAACTGGGTTCGATTCACTCGACTAAACGTTTTTCATGGTGTTGCCCCAGCATGACCACAGTCTAGTGATTGCAACAGATAAAGATAAAGGATCAAAGATAATACAAGTGTTTTATTTTATTTCGCGAGAAAAAAGGTAAGATCACAAACGGTCTATATACGCAGCACCTCCCATAACACTCTGTTGTGATGTTACGACGTCTACAACATTCTACTAACACCCAAGTAAAGAAACATTTTTCTAGATCATGCATGACTTGAGTGAAGAAACAAAAAAAAAAAAAACAACTTTATTAAAGTTGTCTACTGTGTTTCTTGAAATAATTTCTCAAATGTTTTACTTTGTGCATATATAAATAAGTCTGTTATTTAGCAAAGAATCATTCAGAATCAATAATCTAAATGTAATTTGCTTTGCTCTTTCTGTTAGATTTCCATACACATCATGCAAAACCTAACAATTCCATTTAATATCCTTCAGCCGTGTTATTCTGAAAGTTGCATTGTTGAAACTAATTTGTTAAAATTTATAGGAATCCATTAGTAATTCTTGTCTTGAGGTGAAATTCTAGAGAATGGTCAGGAACATAATCAAGCGTCTTGACTTATGTTCTCCTACTGGGAAACATAACTATAAAATGTAGGTCATTGAAAGCTAGCTGCTTCTTAATCTTCAATTAAAAACATCAACCAAATTTCCTAGAAGTATATTAATCTCTCTCAAGTGTAATGTTATCCACCTTTATGTGGCTTGATGTTAATTAGTATTTTCAGTTGTGTACATACACACACACATACACACACACGTATCCACACACATACATACACACACGTGCGCGCGTACAGGTGTACATAGATATATACATACATGCATACATATATATATGTATATCGGTATGTATACATGTATGAATAGATGTGTATCTACTGATCTCTGTATATGTGTGCGTGTATTTATATGTGTTGTGTGCGTATATATGTATGTTTATATTTATAGGTATAAATCATATATCATATATACATATATATCATTATATCATAAGATATACTGGTTGGAACACTCGAGATGATAATATACAATGAAAAGTATGATATTTATTTCGTCACCACTAATTAAACTATATTTTTGATGAAATCTCTTCCATTCAGTTGCTCCACATTTTAAATATACAAAATATTTTGCGAGCTGTGGCAGCCCATGCAAGGGAACTTTCCTGTTAGAGGTTGAAGTTCTAAACTCTCTCTCTCTCTCTTTCCCTACCTCTTCCTCTCTCTCTTTTCTATAAAGTCACTTGGCCTTTACGAGCTTTAGGGAATCCGCTCTCTAACGCAAATATTCATAACATTTTTTCATAGCTTCTAAGAATTCTAGAAGGAAAAGAGGAAGCCATCCTTAAACTGAAGAACAGACCTGATATCTTGCATCAGCCTGAATTCAGCAAAAAAACATTCAAGGGACCAGACGTTTAAGTCTTTCACACAAACAAAGTTTACTACCTACGTGTACTAAATACTTTAAATATATTTCCCATTCACGAATAAAACTTTATGAAGTATTATGGTTTACATTTTGTAAGCAAACTTAAAGAAGCATTATAATTATTATAATGATAATTATGATCTTCAAACGTAAAAAAAAATCAATAAATCGAATAATTAAAATCGTTATAATTAAAAAACAGCACATTTGAAACATTTAGAGAATTTGGAAAGTTTCAGCACGAATGATAGCTACAAGCAATATCAATGCGATTAAATACATCACCATTTTGGGCAGTTTCTGTCTTTCCTTAACTGTTCATCATCCGATTAAATGGCAACAGGAGAAATTGATACCGTCCAATTTTGTACTGCCCAATATCGTTCAGATTATACATACTTCATGGTCTCCATTTCAACCGATGGAAGATTATCTGCTTGGCCATCAAAGATGTTACGCAGGTTGTGCAGAAAAAAACAAATGAAATATTTGTAATCTATTCAAATATAGGGCTTTCATTTAGTACGCTAACAGGTAAGGTTGTATCGTTAAGATATTTGCCTCAAACGTTCCTCGTTGGATAATGGTCTTCTACATCGCCTCCAGTTTACAAATGTTTACTGAATTCACACTGATCGACTGAAACAACCAACTCCCCTTTGTGCGAGTATATATATATATATTCATATATATATACATACATACAAATTCGTACCGGCATATACATAGAAATAAGTATATGTGGATGTACATCGATATACACAAACATAAATACATACATACATGCGTGCGTTCGTACGTGCCAACGGTCGTGCGTGCGTGGTTGTGTGTATGTGTGTGTTAGAGAGAGAGAGAGAGAGAGAGAGAGAGAGAGAGAGAGAGAGAGAGAGAGAGAGCGTTTTGTACATGGAGAGTTGACATGCGAAGCGGTGACGGGCAGCAAATAAATTTAAGACGAATTCAAATAAGTCTGTGGGGTATTTGAAGCCGGTAACAGCTTTTCAGTGCAATTTAACGCGGGGAAAAAGCATTCTCACGTTAAAAAAAAAGGAGTTGGAACTCATGATTTTGTTTCGGCTTGTCAGCCAAAATGTAATCAATATTGAAGCTTCACTTGCTAGTCAGTTCAGAGTTGACTTTCTTGGTATCTGCTGCTAAAGAGAAGTAACGACTTCTAAAGGATTCTGACAGTTAATTAGAGGACGTTTTATGTTGACTATCGTGTTTTAACACTCGAAACTCCGAGCAACAGCATAAAGCTGATGCTCATTGCATATACTCATAGGCATATATATGTGTGTGTGTGTGTATTTTTGTTTGTGTATGTATGTATGTATATATATATACATATATATATATATATATATATATATATATATATATATATAAACGAATATCTGTATGTACGTAGATATGACTGTATCTATGTATGCACATATACAGCCATGTCTGCACTGTATGTCTATTCATCTCAGACCATTTTCCTTGAGAATTATTATGAAACGGCAGCTAGTAGTTTTGTAAGCTGCTGTTGCTATTTTTTTTTCATCAGTTTATCAGTTCACCCATAACTCTGCTCGTAAAACAATTTTTTATTAGTTGAAAGATAACTTGTAAAATTCATTTTGATTGGTTGACCGACATCTAATGCCATAAAAACTGTTTTTTATTGGTCAACATATAAAACCCATTTGCACCGGTTCATCAGAAATTTGGCTCATAAAGAACATTTTGTACTGGTTGACCGATAATTTTAAACATAAAAAATGATTCTTTTACAGCTAAATTTTTTTCCCTTCACGCCACATATTTTTGTACTATTTTATATATAATTTATCTTTAGTTTTTGGAAAGAATTTCCTCGTACATGTATCAAACTGTATTCTGGGACGAATAGCCAAACCAAAGAAAGAGAAACTAAAAAGAAAAATATATGTAGATAATAAAATGAAGTAAAGTCAAAATTTTTGTGTATTTTATATTAATATTTTTATCTATTTATTACTTTTATTATTTTTTTTTTAAATCTTTAACACCAATTTCAGTATCAATGAATACGAAACTTTCGTATTAAAACTTTTTCTCCCGTATCGTTCTGGATTTAAAGATTCTTTTAATTTCTCAATATTAAATAAAATATATCTAAATTTGTTTCATTAAACTGTTTACGATGCCGTTATTTGATGCCTTATTACTATTATTATGTGTTCACTTATCTTATAATTACAGGCATACACACACACGCACGCACTCACATGTATACATACATACACACACATATATACATATGTACGTATATATATTACGGTTTGTTTGAGGTACACTACTTCTCAAACAATTTTTGATGTCACGTAAATTTATTATATTTTTGGGGCCGTTTATTTATTTTTTTTCTGGGTAAGGGATTACTTTTAAAGTAAATGAATCCTTTTACATAATTTTTTTAAATGTCTTAAAATGTCTGACGGTAAACTACAAATTAGTTATCGTTTGTTGCAGATGTAATTATTCCAGACGAATTTTATCAAGCATATTCAGATATTCATTTCCTTCATACTGCATTCATTGACCCTCTTTTACGTTTACTTGCTTCAGTCATTTGACTGCGGCCATGCTGGAGCACCGCCTTTAGTCGACCAAATCGTCCCCAGGACTTATTCTTTGTAAGCCTAGTACTTATTCTATCGGTCTCTTTTGCCGAACCGCTAAGTTATGTGGACCTAAACACACCAGCATCGGGGTTGTCAAGCGATGTTAGGCGGGGGCAAACACAGACGCACAAACATATACACACATATTCATACATATATGCATATACATATATATATATATATATATATATATATATAATATATATATATATATATATTATATATATATATATATATATATATATATATATATATATATAAGTGAATTGAAGAAATGGAGTTGAACGAAGATTGAACAGAAATCGTTTTATTTCATTCTACACGTGTTTCGAAAGGCACAATTTACCAAATTCCGATTGAATAATGAGACCATATTGTGTCTTTCTCTTCAGGAAGAAATAGGAAATCCGTTGGAAAAATCAAAAACAGAACAGAGGCGGAGCAAAACAAATCGAACTAGGCTCCTAAGAGCCCATGGCCAAACTGTTTATCAGTGTATGTTGAAAACGGGTGGTGGGTGCGTTGAAGATTTTAACGGGTCAGGCAGCGGTCATTCCGGTGGGTGAGGGCACGGGGTGTGTAGATGTTCTTTGTGACCGAGAGTAAAGTTCTGACTATTTAAAGAATATTAGATGTATTATATGTTACCGTCAACTACAACACCCCTATTTATAACTATACCCCTAGTATATAATCCCTGGTTGGAGCTGAGATTATGAGTCACTGTACTGGCTCTCATATCATTATTACTACTATTATTATTCCTACTGAGCATTAAACCGGGAGCGGAAGAAGCTGTGCCTCCGGAAAAAGGTGATAGGGTCTTAGTAAGCAGCCTATTATTATGGGAGGCGATTATCTGGGCGAGGTTTTTAGTGTTGGAGAAAGCTATCCTAACTTTATGCGAGTTAACCGTGGAGTAATATTTGGAATTTCTGGGTGTTGTAGTTGACGGTAACAATGGCAGTAGTGAGGTGAGCGCAGCTCGGCTCGTTAGGGTAGAGAGTCCCAATAGCAACCCCAGCATCGTTTCCGGCAATAGCAGCACCACGGGCACTAGCAATGACAGCACTCTGATAGATAGTGGAGAATCAGGGGTTATTCCGTTAGTTAACAGTGACGTAGTGGAAAATAAAGTAGTAAGCGGCTGCAGTTCTCGCAACAAATATAGTGACAGTAACGCAGTTCTAATTTCAGAAACTAATCCTAGCAGAATAAGATTCATGTCGGCGAACTCCAAGATCAGAAACGCCGTCTACCAATGCAAGGTTTACACGGACTCAGATGTCTACGCTTATGTCGGGGCCTCATCGTCAAGATTGGCTTTACGAATCTCCAACCATTACGCAACTTTTCGAGACATGAATAAACGCCAGACCACGGGACTTAGCAAGCTAATATGGCGATTGAAGAAAACGAACTCAAGCTACAGGCTGGAATGGTCAATTTTGTCGGTGGCCCTCGCATTTGATAGGGGCAGAAGGAAGTGCAACCTTTGTGTCTCCGAACTCTTCCATATATTGTTCGCCAGAGACCGGATGGTAAACAGACTTTTACAGTCGGCTTTTCGATGCCCCCATTGGCGGCGTTATACTTATCTTGCTTATAAATAACGCTTATAAATAATACCTGCACCCGGTTACACTACTTATATGAAAATAGCCCTTGGTAATAAATTCTGAAAAAGCCTTTAAGAGAAATATGATAAACCATTGCAAGGGGAATTACTCCTGTGAGATGAATGGGGCTTTGTTTTTGACGACGGGGGGTTTCTTTGACAAGGCATGATTAGACAAACACACGCACACATAAAATATTTTTCTGCCGCCCGACGGATTTTACAGCAGTGACCATTGTGTAGAGCTGTTTACCAACTGACAGCCGCGCGATCAAACGCACACACGTACACATAAAATGTTTTCTACCCCTTGACGGATTTCTCAGCAGTGACCAGAATGTAGCGCTTCTTACCAACTTGCGCCCGCACACATATATAGAACAGTAAACTCACACATGTCTCTAAGTAGATTTTGACTCGCCCCATATAATACATCTAATATTCTTTAAATAGTCAGAACTTTACTCTCGGTCACAAAGAACATCTACACACCCCGTGCCCTCACCCACCGGAATGACCGCTGCCTGACCCGTTAAAATCTTCAACGCACCCACCACCCGTTTTCAACATACACTGATAAGCAGTTTGGCCATGGGCTCTTAGGAGCCTAGTTCGATTTGTTTTGCTCCGCCTCTGTTCTGTTTTTGATATTTCCAACGGATTTCCTATTTCTTCCTGAAGAGAAAGACACAATATGGTCTCATTATTCAATCGGAATTTGGTAAATTGTGCCTTTCGAAACACGTGTAGAATGAAATAAAACGATTTCTGTTCAATCTTCGTTCAACTCCATTTCTTCAATTCACTAATAATATTAAAATTCAATTATCCGCACCAACGCACGGTTGCAACACCATATGGTTGTACCTCCAACGTGCTGTCTTCTGGTGTGATTTTTGCTACCAAGGTATCGGTTAAACTTTTGATTAATCTGCAACAAGATTATTCATCTTTCTATTTCACATTATATATATATATATATATATATATATATATATATATATATATATATATATATATAATATATATATATATACATATATATGTATATACACACACATATACGACGGGCTTCTTTCAGTTTCTGTCTACCAAATCCACTCACAAGGCTTTGGTCGGCCCGAGGCTATAGTAGAAGACACTTGCGCAAGGTGCCACGCGGTGGGACTGAACCCGGAAGCATGTAGTTTATTAGCAAGCTACTTACCACACAGCCAAAACTATCTTTAGAATCCTCATTATCATCATAGTAGTCATCATCAACATGAACGCTGTCTTCGTCATCACCATTTCCATCATTCCTTACCATTACCATCGTCGTCGTCGTCGTCATCAACGTCGTCGTCATCATCATCAAAGTTATGTGCAGTCCGCGCGTCATCATCATCCTCATCATCATGAAGAACAACAAGATCATTAACATCAACACTGTCTCCGTCAGCATAGCCATCATCATCTTCATCATTGTCGTCGTCGTCGTCATCATCATCATCAAAATTATGAGCAGTCCAGTGGATATGCTTTGCTAGAACAATCAAAGTCTTCTTAAAATTAATTTACCATATCAATAAAAGAAAGGAGAGTGGAGTGAGCCTGGCTTACGCAATTCAGCTAGATCAAATAATTAATACTGAGCAATGAGAATTTTCTGAACACTGAATTAGTTATTGTCACACGTTGAAATAGTGTTTGTAATTGTATCATATGTATGAATTTCCGTATGATTAATTGAGCAATAATTAAGTAATATTCGTATGTGTGTGTGTGTGTGTTTGTGTGTGTATGCATGTATGTCTTTGTATTTGTATGTAACTCTTTGTGCCTGAGTATATCCCCCACCACACTACTTGACAACCGGTGTTGGTTTGTTTATGTCCCCTTAACGAAGCAGTTCAGCAAAAAGAGACCGATAGAGTAAGTACCAGACTTCTTTCGCCTATCAGTCTCTTACTGAAGACGGTTTGTTCGACTACATCCTTCAGGATAGTGCCATAGCATGTACGCGATCCAATGAATGAATCAAATAAAAGATTAAAAGAAAACAGATAAGAGACATGTCTAAACATGAGATGCTCTGGTGATGAATGGAATATTTTATTGTTGGTCTGCTTCACTGGAATTGACCTGTGGCTAAATATCATCGCTATCGTCATCAACCATAACACCAGGGGCATCATCTAAATAGCAGTTTGATAATTTGCTATGCCTCACAGTGTAATAGTCTAACTGAAAGCGCTGAATATCTAACCCTTTTTAATCCCTTCTCTTTCCATCTTCTTTTCACTCATTTTTTTCTTTAACTCCATTTCTGTGTCCCTTACTGGGACACTGAAGTCATTCTCTTTTATCCTTTATTCAAGAGGTGAAGGGATTTCAGTTGACACTTTGTAATGCCTCTAAGACAAATGGCCAGGAGGGAGAAAATTATTCACAAACTGGTGACGTGGACCGAATATTTGCAACAGAGTAGACTGAACTAAAGTTATTCAAGCTTGCAGAAGGTGGTGTAAAACTGGGTGAGGCATTAAGTACACTACCCAATTAGGCGATGTTGGGATTCGAACTAAAAAACAAACGGTCGCAAAGAATATTACGAGCCATCTGATCTGATGCTTTTTCAGCTCCACCAATCCACCGCCCTGAATAGATTGCTCAATGATATATTGAACCTGAAAGAGAAAAGGTACAGTCGGTCCTGGCGGAATTTAAATTCAGAACGCAGAGATTGAAAACCATTACTGAGAGTCTATCCATTCGACGATCTAGCGATTGTGCCAATTATCTACCTACTAAAGCAGGCATTTCGTACATAAATCTCCTTCTATGAAGCATCTTGTTTTGAACAAGTATACTACTTATCATTTGGTTAGTTGAGTATCTGAGACAAATAGAGTAAATATTATAACCTAAAGAAACAATAGTTAAATCACGATTTATTAAATGTTTTTCTTTTCATACATGCATTTTATAAACAATAACGCTTTTGTTTGTTTCAACAGACCAATCAATGGTTTTCTACAATTCTCTCGACTCTTCTCTCGTTCAAACACATTATTTTAGATATCACTCTTGAAATTTAAAACCCATTATTTTACTTACTATTCTCACACTTATCCCAAATCTAATTACATATATCTTGTTTAATTAATTTTCGAGTATTGATGCACGTGATTCCAACAATATCAACTTCTTAGCGTCTGACCGTTATACTGATTTCTAAATTTGGGCAAAAGGCCAATAATTTCGAAGTCGATTACATGGACCCCAATGCTAAACTGGTACTTATTTTATCGACCTCGAAAGGATGAAATACCCTGTCGACCTCTGTGGAATTTGAACTTCGAACATGAAGACGGACAAAATGCCGCTAAGTATTTCACCCAGTGTGCTAACGATTCTGCCACTTCACCGGCAGAATCGTTAGCACGCCGCGCAAAATGCGAACCAGCATTGCGTCTGTCTTCACCTTCTGAGTTCAAATTCCGCCGAGGTTGACTATGCCTTCCACCGCTTTGGAGTCGATAAAATAAGTTCCCGTTAAGTACTGGGGTCAATGTAATTGACTTACCACCACCCCGAAATTGCTGGTCGTGTGCCAAAATTTGTAATTAATATGATTACATTCTTAAACAAGACATTTAATAATTCATACGGAACGAAATAAATTCTCCTGGCTGAGTATACCCTACCTCAGCTTGCTCCATTGCCCATTGCTTCTTTCCTTTCATGCTTATTCTTATCTGTTTTTGTTCGCATGTTTTTTGTCTAACTTATTCCAATAACTTTGTATCCACTATTTTAAGAGTATCTACATTTGATGCTTCTGACTGAATGTAAATGCGATGTAAACGTATTTACATTTATTCAGGCATACAACACAACAAGAACTATATGGTTGATTAAGCGAAAAATACGGTTACTACCAGGTTTTGTATACATATACATGCATACACACACACGCACACACATATACATACTTACAAATGTATATACATATATATAGATATACATATATATACATATATATACACACACACACACACAAATATATATACATATACATACCTATATATATATGTATACGTACATGCTTATATATATATATAGAGAGAGAGAGAGCGAGAGAGATACAGAGAGATAGACCACACATACATGTATACACATACATCTAAATACATGTGTTCGTATGTGTGTGTGTGTGTGTGCGTGTGTGTGCATGCATGCGTGAGTGTGTGTATGAGAGTGTGCGTGGGTGTGTTCTGCTATTAACATGAAGCAGTACTCATCAAGGATTTAATTGACAAATATTATTATAAATGCACTTTAATCATCTTACATTCAAACAAACCGGACCACATGTGTGTTCTGAATAACAGCCATATTTTAATTTCTTTTCAAAGCACTGAATACAAACTTCCTGAAGCTATACAATGATCGGAAATGTTTATATAAGTACATTTATGATAATGTCTCAAACAAATACTTTCTTGATGAAATCTACGTACTATTGTTTTCAAAATATTTAAATTACCGTTGTATATACTTATTTAACCAAACTCAGCATTCGACTCTGTTGTTTGATAGCAATTTCAATCAATAATTATTTCTTAAATATTATTAGTATAGAAAATTTAGTACGTAAACAACTTCAAGTAAATTTTGGCAAAATAGGTAGTGAAAGAAACTATCAGACACTGAATATAAATGGATTAAATATTCCGTAAGATAGTGCACTAGAATTATGTGAAATTCTTTACGACGCTGTCTGCGATAGCAACATGAATTTGGATTCCTTCAATTATGCAGAATTTTGCCAAAAGTTTTATTAACCTGCCAACAAAGGTGTATAATGAAATAATTCTGATTTGAATTATCAAATCGGTTAATAATTTTAAAATAAAACAACAAGACTTACAATAAAGAAATGCACTAATATATATATTATATATATTATTATATTATATATATATTATATCTATATATTATATCACAATCAAGGAACGGCCATAATAGGCCATTCACCCACTAGAAATAACAGCCAAAAAGCTTCAACCGCAAAATAACATTAATTCTGTAAACCAGGAGAAAATTAAAAAAACATTTACCCTGAAATTCCTTATACGATGCACCGTTTCGTCTACTGTTTATGGTAAACTACCTGATTAAATTAAATCAAGCAATCTACCATAGGCCCTTAGATTCATCAGTAAGGAATAGCCAAATCGGAACAGATATTTTTCACGAGGCATCACGTCCATGCCTCGCCAATATCTGACCTAAAATTTTCAATCGTCGCACTCGCGCCAAATTTATCGGCAGCAAATAAATATAAGCCGCCGATTCCATTACGGAACTAACAGAAAATTCATAATTAATCAATATAGGGAGGCAAAAAAATTTGGTAGAATTCTTTTGCCCCCAGCGGCCTAGTGGGAAAAAATTAAATAGTCATAAAACCATTTTTAAGTTCAATATCACAATCAAGGAACGGCCATAATAGGCCATTCACCCACTAGAAATAACAGCCAAATGGCTTCAACCGCAAAATAACATTAATTCTGTAAACCAGGAGAAAATTAAAAAAACATTACCCTGAAATTCCTTATACGATGCACCGTTTCGTCTACTGTTTAATGGTAAACTAACCTGATTAAATTAAATCAAGCCAATCTACCATAGGCCCTTAGATTCATCAGTAAGGAATAGCCAAATCGGACAGATATTTTTCACGAGGCATTCACGTCCATGCCTCGCCAATATCTGACCTAAAATTTTCAAATCGTCGCACTCGCGCCAAATTTATCGGCAGCAAATAAATAAAATTTTAGGTCAGATATTGGCGAGGCATGGACCGTGAATGCCTCGTGAAAAAATATCTGTTCCGATTTGGCTATTCCTTACTGATGAATCTAAGGGCCTATGGTAGATTGGCTTGATTAATTTAATCAGGTTAGGTTACCATTAAACAGTAGACGAAACGGTGCATCGTATAAGGATTTCAGGGTAAATGTTTTTTTAATTTTCTCCTGGTTTACAGAATTAATGTTATTTTGCGGTGAAGTTTTTGGCTGTTATTTCTAGTGGGTGAATGGCCATTATGGCCGTTCCTGATTGTGATATTGAACTTAAAAATGGTTTATGACTATTTAATTTTTCCCACTAGGCGCTGGGGGCAAAAGAATTCTACAAAATTTTTTGCCTCCCTATATTGATTAATTATGAATTTTCTGGTTAGTTCCGTAATGGAATCGGCGGCTTATATTTATTTGCTGCCGATAAATTTGGCGCGAGTGCGACGATTTGAAAAATTTAGGTCAGATATTGGCGAGGCATGGACGTGAATGCCTCGTGAAAAAATCGTTCCGATTTGGCTATCCTTACTGATGAATCTAAGGGCCTATGGTAGATTGGCTTGATTTAATTTAATCAGGTTAGTTTACCATTAAACAGTAGACGAAACGGTGCATCGTATAAGGAATTTCAGGGTAAATGTTTTTTATTTTCTCCTGGTTTACAGAATTAATGTTATTTTGCGGTGTGAAGCTTTTTGGCTGTTATTTCTAGTGGGTGAATGGCCTATTATGGCCGTCCTTGATTGTGATATTGAACTTAAAAATGGTTTATGACTATTTTATTTTTTCCCACTAGGCCTGCTGGGGGCAAAAGAATTCTACAAAATTTTTTGCCTCCCTATATTGATTAAATATATAATATATATATATATGCTCAGAGAGAGAGAAAGTGAGAACAAGGGATGAAGACACTGATAGATATGTGTGTTGTGTATGTGTTTATACATATACATATGTACAAATATAATATATATGAATATATATATATATATATGGAGAAAGTGAGGGGGAGAGAGAGGGGTGAGAGAGAGAGAGAGAGAGAGAGAGAGAGAGATGAAACACAGGAAATGGAATCAATGAGATTCTTTGTTCAAACTCACTACGATTGTTTCGATGATTTTTTCACCTGCAATTCATAGGTGAGATGTGCAGTTGTGCACTTAATATTTTACATCGCAGAAAGCAGCGAGATGGCGACAGAATCGTTAGCATGCCAGGCGAAATGCTTAGCGGTACTTCGCCTGTCTCTACGTTCTGAGCTCAAATTCCACCGAGGTTAACTTTGCCTTTCATCCTTTCGGGGAGGGGCGATAAATTTAGTACCAGTTGCGTACTGCGGTCGAGCTAATCGACTGGCCCCCTCCTCCAAAATTTCGGGCTTTGTGCCTAGAGTAGAAAAGAATATCTTATATCGCAGGTGTAGAATGCACCTCCTCTGGGTGACTGTTACATACAATAAAACTGAGTGAAATGATGAATATGTATAACAAGTAACTTTTTAAACAATCACCTGAAGAGGTGGATTCTACACCTGGGATGTAAGATAATAAATGTGCAATTGCAAAATATCTCACCCATGAACTACAGGTGAGAGAATGCGTCGAAATTATTGTTGTGATTTTGAATAAGGAATCTCGTTAATTCCATTTTCTGTCGTTTATCTATCTATCTATATAAACTCAACGAATACTATGGAATTCCTGCAGTAAATCAAGGAGGATCTGTATTTAGGCTGTATGACGACAATAGGTAGCTAATAACTATGCGCTAGCTTTGCTCAACATTCTACAAGATTTTTTTTGGAATATCACTTAGCTATCTATCTATATATGTATATATAAAATATAATACAAAATGGGACAAGAACGCAAAACATCAGGACAACTAGGTGATACAAAAGGGGACAACAAAACATCCAGATAGACGATACAAAAAAACAAGGACGGGTCATTCGAAGCCTTTTATCTTCAGTCAAGAACCGGATCATCCTCGCAATTTCGGCTGGTTAATCTTGAGATTGCTCCAATCTGGCCAACCCCAAAGAAAAACTAAGCTTGGAGCATTAGATTCCTTGGAAAAAAAGCATCGAATGTATACGAAAACAAGGACGGAAAAACAGACGATGTTACACGACTATAAATACAAAATACAATAACAATAACAATAATAATAATAATAATAACAGGACATAACAACAGGTGTCTTTCGACTGGGGACGAATCGAATTCAGCTGGCGTGTGTGGAAATGAAGCCTTACGGCAGAGGGAAGAGTATCATGTGGCAGTGCTACACACATACATGTATAACGAGGGAGAAACAAAAAATGAATGAAAGAAAAAACAAATAGGAGAGAGATAGACAGAGAGAGAAAGGGGGCGAAGGAAGGAAAGAAAGAAAGGTAAAGAGTATTGCTTTTGAATATATAATAACCTGTGTGTTATTTTTTCCACGCCAGTTATACAGAAATTCTTTTGTTGTTCTCACCCCAGGAATACTTGTAAACAATAACCCGCCTGTACAGTTGGAAACATTTAAGCAATGAAGCTTGTTTACTAAATAATGTATAAATTAAGTAGAAAAATAAATATAAATTCATTACTGTAATTTGAAATACAATTCCGTTCAGTATAACCTTAGCCTTGTACCTCTGGAAGAAATCGCTATTACAACTGTAATTTCTTTTTGAGAAAACAAGTTTTTTTTTTTGCCTTTTTTTTTAATTAGATATAAAAAAATGAAAATTATTTTTCTGCAATGTAATTTTTGAAAACAAATATATAAACGTATTTTACGTTTAATTGAAAATGTTGTTCTATTTTACTTCTGCTTTTAAGAAGTTAATTGGAGAATATACAACTTTGAACGTTTCAGTTTTAATCATGTTTTGTGTTTGGGAATTTCATCATAATCTATCTTTATCAGAATTTTATCCTCATCAGTTGCTGTCGACACGAGCAGGATAAATATGATGACGATGGAGAGAAGGATTATGATCAGAACTACGATCATAAATATAAGGATGATAATTATGATGTTGCTGTTGATGTTAAGAATGGTGGTAATAATAGTATGGCGGTGATGATTATGAGGCGGAGGAGGTAGTGGAGAAGGAGAAGAGGATCTTCATTCTGAACGTTTGTGATGTTAATCATTGTAATTATTAGAAAGCTACCGAGAAGTAGCTTGTCAAAACGTGTGAGATGTGTCCGTAATTCGCAAAGAATATTTTTCGCTGCTGCCTCCTCCTCCTCCGCAGCACCTAACCGCATACTCACTCGTTTCACATGATTATCAGTGATATCGCATCATTAAGAGTCATAACTAGTTATTCTAGAAGACCGAAACAAAATATATGAGAGTTAGCTCATAGGTTTTACTGAGGTATATAGATTTATTTTGCAAGACAATAACAACGGAAACGACCGAAGAAGCCGGTACTGATCATAAAACACGGTGTTCTAACATAGCAACGTGTTTGTTCAGTTTATAATCGGTTTTGATTTAATTCCCTTTATGAGTAAAGGAATGCAAGTAGAAGTGAAAAGGTGCAAGTGTGAAATGGGATAGCAATGAATCATCAATGATAAGCTCGTTGTATTTGTCTATATAAGCAGCAAATTTATCTAATAATATAATTTCAACTTTATCTCTTACTGACAAACATTACAAGTTTGACCAAGCATCAAATGAATATGGTTTCTACGATAATTCCATGAAGTGGTCTAATCAACTATTTGGCTCTGAATAGAGTTTTAGTGATTGGCAAACAGAGAGCGTATATGGATTAGCTGGTTCTTTATTAGGGACACAATCTGCTCCAGGTGACCATTATGGAAATAAGTCTATCATCTTAGAGACTTAACATATACTAGATTTAAACTCATCTGTTTGCTTGCTGCACTGCACGTCTTAGAACAGCTTGTTTGATACAGCAGAGCGATATAGCAGAATCAATTTCAGTTCAGCTATGATGTTATCAACAATCTGTGTAGTTAACCAGTCAAGCAAGTAATATAGTAAAAGTCATCTGATACATTTGTCTCACTGATAGAAATTTACGTTACTCGAGTAAATTCAATATGGAGTTTAAAATGGAAAGTGGTTGCTAGATTGGTTAATTGATTGGTCTGTACACGCATGTGTTTACTGTATCTATGTGTATGTGTACCTATGTGTATGCGTGTATGTCTATGTGTGTGTGTGTGTGTGTGCGCGCGTGTGTATATGTGTGTGGTGTGTGTGTGTGTGTCTGTGCGCGCGTGTGTATATGTGTGTGTGTGTGTGTGGTGTATAACATGGTATGGTAACAAAATTGCATGTGCCTCTAGATTATGTGGTAGAAACGTATGACTATTAAATTATTGAGAGACATGAATTGCTGTTACTTGGTATGTTATGTAACAATCCGAGGGTCCACAGTTCGCATGGTGTCTCTGACATTTATGCTGTACCTAAGAATAAAAACCGTTTTTTAAATACCTTAGTCTTAGTCAACATTTTTGTGGCTTAGCCAGATGAGAAAGGAAAGCAAACATGATCCTTTTCAGGGCCTCCAGATCTGGTGAAGAGAAAGGAATATAATACCTGGACTCCATAGTTACTGAGTAGCATGTAACGAACTATTTATCATTAAATCGGAAACCAGGTTCGAAGACTTGTATACTGAGTGAACTTGGCTTACAAGCCCCTACGAACCAGTTGCTGATATTAGGCAGAGCGATTAATTAAGTTTTCTACCCAATACCAGTTAAAGTCTATTCGGAAGTCCTCTGTATGGTTTCCGTTTTCTTAATTTCTTTTACTAGTGTTATGTAGACTAGATTAGAAGCTAGTCTACATAAAAGAGATTGTCCCAAGGTGCAGGCGCAGCAGAATCGGCCCCAGAACTACCTGTGTGTGAAGCGAAATCTCTGAAGACAGCAGACTACGAAATAAAGGAGTAGAACCTTGTAAAGTAAATACTCCGAATTACATCCAGCAATGGATGAGTGCTTGAAGGTGAGTTATAGTCAAACATTGGTGTTTTGTAATGCTTCTATGTCATTAACTGCACCGATATTGCAAAAACAGGAAAGTATAGTGAAGTGTTCTCTCAAAATGAGCATGCTCAGACATCAGCTTTCTAGAGAAGGCATTTGAATATATCCTTTTGGAGTCGATAAAATATGGTACTGACGACGATCAGTGCACCATCTTTCGCAAATGTGACCGAACTGCAAATAAGAGAGACTGTGTTGATGACTTCCTAATTTCTCTTTCATAGTAGTCGACGTTGATAGTTGCGCGTTGGCGCCATTGACTCGGCTCTTAGTCTTATTTTTAACGACAAACTCGACTGTAATTATACATTAATTATATATTAATTTAAATCAGCAGAAATATAAGTTTGTAACTCAGAAAGATGATTAATATTTTGGCGTTATTAGAAAAAGAGATAATAAAAAACAGAATTTCATGTGCATCTCTATTTATTGGCTTTATGTCTGTCATATCCTTAGACTTAAAAGAGAATAATTAATTCGAGACAATAAAAAGTAAATAAATCTAAGGAGAAAAACTCGCTCAATTTTTACAATTCCAGTCCAAAATATGAAAACTAAAGAGCAAAATATTCGAAGTCTACTACTCTTATTATTTCGATTATCTCAAATCATATTGAACAATCTATAGATAGGTGCATGTGATCGTATTCAACACATGCACTTTAGAGTTACTCATCTTCGTAAGCACAAACATATGGCAATAAACATTACTATTTTAATTCAATAGTATGCTTGTATGCCTGTATACATGTATGTATGTATGTATGTATGTATGCAGGTATGTGTATGTATGTATGTATGTATTTTACTTTTTACTTGTTTACGTGGTTCAGTCATTGGAGTGCAGCCATCCTGGGACACAGTATTACAAGGTTTTAGTCGACCAAATCGACCCAAGTGGTTATTTTTTAAAAGACTCCATTGGTCGCATCTGCCGAACCATTAATTACGGAAACGTAAACAAACCAACGATGGTCGTCAAGCGAGAAGGACACCGACACAATCATTCACATATACTTATACACACACACACGCACAAACATATAATATATAAGCACACGCACTTATGTATATGACGAGTTTCTTTGAGTTTCCGTTTACTAGATCCACTCACAAGGCTTTAATCACTCCCTGGGCTTTAATAAATAAGTCTTCATCAAAATACCACTCAGTGGGACTAAACCCTAAAGCATGTGGTTGGGAAGCAAACCTTTTACCACAGAACCATGCCTCTCTTTATATATGAACTTATCATTTATATTGATTCTAAGATGTGAGAGGTTAGAACGTGATTACACGCATTAAGCAAGTATTATTGTAATGTGTTTTGCCATCTCTACTGCCTCCGTACACAATTTACATAGACTAATAGGTATAGAATGTGCAACATAGAAATGATATATTGTATAACCGAAATGTTATATAGTACCAGAGTGAGTTACTAATTAGCCTGCAAAGTTCGAGACGACTTCTTTTTATTTACAAAATGTCACCTTCATTAACTTGGCGATTCAAATTTTATTGGTGGAGTTGATTAGGTAACAATCTTGTAGGGCGAATTGCTTTGGTGTAAATCTTGTACAAATTTTACTGAAGTCAAGTCTGTTGTAGATGATTCATAGACAGCACTATAAGTACTTTGTAAGTGGGTGTCTGCTTAATCAGTAACCCCTTGTCTGTTCAACATCTCACGAACTTGGTCTGTATTTTCATCATTATACTATATGGGAGTATGCCAGTTCAGTCATGTATGTCCAATCATCAATTTTGTTGGGTGGGGGGGTAATTTTTCAATCCATTCGTACACATTCAATAATGGAAAAACATTATTTCAGTATTGTTCTGACCGCCGTCGCTGGATTCTGGACCCAGGTACATCTTCAGCCCTGAAAAAAAAAAAATGGCATTCTCCTTTGAAACAAGCAAAAAACGAATTGGTCTTGGGATAATACAGTAACAGTGACAATTGATTTCTAAAGTTCAAACTTTCACCGCAATTATTAGAGTACATGCGCAGCTATATAAGTGCATTGAAGATAATGATTCAGCCTTACAAAAGTACAACTTATAATTTAATCATGATTGTACTTAAATTATACACCAACGTGTTTATTGTAGTCTAACTCAACGAATGTAGCAGGAAAACAGAACTCAGATTTATAACATTTCTTGACTGGCATATCATTCTTTTCTGTTGAAATCTCCGGTGTAATGACATTACTTTCTAGATTTCTAGAATTCGAATAATGAACACCAACACTATATTGATTTTATGCAAGTTACTATATATCATACCTCTATGAAAATTAGCATTATGACCAACTATTAAACTATTACCCTATATTTTGATAAATGTTTTTGTTCATGAGATATGTGAGCTCTGTAGAAAAAGGAGGAGGTCCCTGCAGGATTCGAGACTACAACATAATTTTGATACTTGTTTGACGCAAGATAATTTCGAGCAGATTGTTAATGTTCATGAAAAAAGAGCATGAACGTCACAAAATCCTATCCTCCCCCTCTGCGACAAGTCTGAAGAAAAATGCATGGCCTTTGTGCTATGTCAAAAGAATCTAATATTTTCTTGCTGTTGTTGCGATTCCCAACTTTATTGCTTATAGATCATTCTAAGCGAGAATACACTGACAATACACCGACAGTGAGCAAATAAATCATTGCTAGTCATTAACTTTCTTCATTTACTTCAGTATTAGAAAGATATAACATCAACATTCTCTCCGGCTACAACTATTTTATTTTATTTTCTCCGTGACTTACATATCGTGTTTTTCTTCTCTTTCTTATATCCAGTTCACAAAAGTTCAGTACTGAAATCAATCTTTCTTGTCACCAGTTAATACATTCAAATAAATAATATACCTTGACACACGATGCAGTTTTATGTCACTTAAATACACAGCCATTTATAGGTGTACTCATCTGAAAAAGATAAGCATGGACAGATGTTTGCTTCCAAACTGGTAAAGTTTAAGCAAAATTCAAGACTCGCTTATAAATAAATGAAAAAGTAATAGCTATTTATAAAAAAAACCCATCAGAGAGTTATATGGAAGCTGGAAAACATAATTATGATAACTCTCCAACATTTCCTGTATATAATTATTACATAGAGGCCTCCAGTGAGACATTGTATTACTTTAGATAAAGAATATTAAGATATTAAGAAACTGATTTTGTTTGACAAGGCACATTTCCAATTTTCGCAGTGAAGAGGAATACAGTTATTTGAATTGATCCAACTGCTGTTTATTTTATTGAATACAGAAAGGAAGTAGAGTAGCCAGAAAGACTGAACAGTGAATTAAGTTTCTGCCTGAACTTATTACATTCTATTTCATCCTGTGTTCAATATCTGTGGCTGTCACCTCATTTTTATCATTCTAGGTTCCATCAAATAAATGTGGTTTGCAACGGGAATCACTGGCTTGTGTCAATGTAAACATTCCATAATAATGAATATTCAATTCAGAATATAGAAGGAGCTGTGAGAGAAGAGGAAACTAAGACGAATGTGTAGTGGAAAAACGGAGGGGAGCAGTTCACATCGTACTTTAATACAAGTATTCATTCATGGTTAAGATTCTTAATTCTCAGCGCCCAAAATTACATAACTTGTCGGCTATGATCGAACTAGCGAAAGTAGAAAAATATACCCTTCTTACCTTTAACCTTTTACTTGTTTCAGCCATTAGACTGCAACCATACAAGAGCACCGCCATAATGAATTTTTAGTCCAGAGAATCGACCCCAGTACTTATTTTTTAAAAGCCTGGTACTTATTCTATCGGTCTCTTTTGCCGAACTGCACAGTTACGGGCGCATAAATATACCAACATTGGTTGTCAAGCGATGGTGGGGGACAAATACAAGAACAAATACTCGCTCACACAGACATATATATATATATATATATATATATATATATATATATATATATATATATATGCGACGGGTTTGGTTTCTTTCAGTTTCCGTGTACCAAATCCACTCACAAAGCTTTGGTCGATCCAAGGCTATAGTAGAAGAGACTTCTCCAATGTGCCCTGCTGTGGAACTTAGCTCGGAACCACGTGGTTGGGAAGTAAGCTTCTTACTATACGGCCACGCCAAAAAATCTGTGCCCAGGTTTATGATGAAAGACCTTCCAACCAAGATGATTTTGTCTTTTCATGGGTATTTAAGAATATGTTAAGCAATGAGCCTTATCCATTTTTCAAAAGAGGTAGTAGTGTGATTTCGCTCGACATTGTTTAGCACGTTGACGTTATTGTTGCTGATGTGGATTACATCCATTTCTACATGGAATAAGCAAAATTATGATCAAAGACGCCTGTGATCAGTATTACGGTAACCATGACCAGTATTACGGTAACCATGACCAGCTCGTGTCTTATAGGGGCTTTCTAGATCTATATTTCAAAATGTGACTTTTCTTTTCCCTTTTCAGACGTTAGTGTGTGACCTGTTGGTATTTGGGTGCGATAATCTGAAGGCTGAACGACCACACAAGTTTAAGTAGATATCGTAGAATATCCATTATGGAAACCGAACAGTATCACGTTTTCAATTTTAATTAATTATTTTCATGGTTAAAATAAATTGATTGTGTGGGGTCTTCTACATTTTGAACAAATTTCAACGAATATCTGTTGTTGTTCTCTTTGTTTTAAACCCACGGTCAACTATGGTCAAGCATATATATATAGTATATCCAGGCCATATATTATTTAACGTTATCCGAAATATATTACAACCAAGTTTTGACTTGAGGGAAATGTGTCTGCTATTTCTTGCAGGACAAGGCATCGCCTTGTAATGATTCCTTAGTTGGCTGGAATTGCTGGGTAAAGTAGAGAGGCGATGATTTCAAGTAATATTACAACCAGCCTCCTGTTGTGCCCCCGAGCAAGGAACAAATCACCTACTCCTCTTTGGCTGAATGACAATAACTACATTCCACTTCTATTTTACGGTTGAATTGTCAGCACTAGGAAGTGAAACCAGCTGTAAAACAATTAACCTACCATCACCATCATCATCACTTCCAACATCAACAACAACAGCAACAACAACACCATTAAAACAAAGTCGTCCATCTCTCAATGTACAAGCATTGACGACGGAATGAAAATCAATTCTAAATGGCATATATAGGAAAGTTCGTCATTAATTTAGTTTTATTTTAAATTGCGCACACCTTAGGGCATGGTACTAAATAGTATTTTAAAATGTTAATCCTTTGCCAAATTAAAATTCCAGTAATTAGTTTAATAATGTGGTATAAATAAATAAATAAATAAAAGTGGCGTTGATAAAAAGCTTGGCCTAATATTTGAGAGTCACTTCTTCATCTGTAACTATTTTCGTTTGCGCTTCATGTCAATATGAATAAACACAAACATTTTTTGTCGAGCTTTATATGTCCTTTTACTCTAATAATGTCAGGTAGTGTATTCTTTTTCCTTTTTCTTTCTTTTTTTTGTATGGCTTACAAAAGGTCAGCCATGACTCTGGTGCTAAGGAGTTGACTTTGCGATCACAGGATTTCGGGTTCAAACTAAAACTTCATTCCATTTCGCACAAATTATTTTTACTATAGCTTCAGGTGTCCACAATTATATATGAGCAAAAAAACGGACACTACGTGGAAGCTTGTTGCGTGTATAAAAACACACACACACACACACACACACACACACCACACACACACCACACACATATATATATATATATATATATATATATATATTATATATAGTAGAAGACACTCGCCCAATTTTCCACGAAGTGGACTGAGCCCAAAAACATGTGGTTGGAAGTAAGCTTCTTACGACAAAGCACGCTTGGTCTCTTTCTCTCTCTCTCTCATCTCTCTCTCTCTCTCTCTCTCTCTCTCTCTCTATATCTATATATATATATATATATATATATATATATATATATATATATATATTATGGCTGCCCCCTCGTTATCGAGTATGGCCATTGCACGAAGCTTAACTGTTACTGGTGCTGTGATCGATGTGACTTTTTAGCCCAGTTAAAGATCTACAATGTCTTGTACAGAATTGGCAACTAATACCATAATATATATATATATAATATATATATATATATATATATTATATATATATAATATTAATTAAGACAAAACCACTATTTTGCAAATCAAACAAGGAAAGACTTAATCAATACATAAAATACGTATATATATATATATAATTATATATATATATATATATACGTGCTCATTCATTTTTACCTACACACACACACACACACACACACACACACCTACATACACACACATGCATACACACACACACATATACGCACACACACACACATATACGCACATACATATATACCCACACACATACGCACATGCATGCATGCATGCATGCACACGCGCACACCTACACGCATACACACACACACACGCACGTACACATACATACATACACACACGCATACATACACCCATACACATACATGCATCCTACAACACATACATACACACTCACACATACATAACACAACACACACTCACTCACACACCTGTATGTACGCGCACACACATGCACATACACCACACTTCCACCACACCCCACACGTACATACATACACACTCACACACATACCACACACACACACACACACACACGGACATACATCTATGCACACACATACATACACACATACTCACATACATTCATCGGACACACTGCCACCCGGACATACACACAGACACACACACATCCACCCCACACATACATACTTACGCACATACTCGCAGGCTCGCGCACGCAGCGCTTGCGCCGGTTCGCGTACGCATACGCTCCGCAGGCCTCGCTCTTGGAACCGACAAGACCTCCCGCCCGTTCCTGTGACGTCGCGTGTCGTTGGGTTTTCCCACGCCCGCCTCCGCGGGACCACTCTTCCATCTTCCCTCAGCTGGAGTCCTTTCCTTTAACCCCCCCCCCTTTTTCGTTACAACACACGCGCACACATATACACACGTTGCTTAATATATACATTACTCTTACACACATTCAATCTACTCGCAATTTATACCACCACGACACGGGACACACACACACACTACTACTCAACACACGCTGGCACGCTACATACGCCCCCACCCCTTCCCTCCCTCCCTTCCTCCTTCCTTCTTTTTCTTACTACTGACCCTTTGTCTGCTAAGCTGACCACTAGTCTTGCCCTACCTCACACGCCTACACACAGACGCACACACTAACACACACATAGATATTTTTTTGTTTTTCATCTCGCCTCACACACACACATACACACACGCACACGCACACACTACACATACACACACCATCTGTTGCGTTACCAACCTTGTCTCCACTTTTTGCCTTTAAAAACCCACTTTGCTCTGTTTTCGTAAACATCCGCCTTTCACCATGTGCAACTCGTAAACACCAGTCGTCTTTTTCTCTTTCCCTGTTGCCCGCTCTGGGATCTTTCTTCCTCTCTCTTCCTTCTTTATGTTTCCGACGAAGAGCTCGCTCGAACGTCATACCTCCCTGCTTCCTTTTCCTGAGCGCCTATTAATAATAATACTGTAATTGTTCCATTGTTGTTGTTTTTTTGTTTCCCGTTTGGATTAAAATTATATATATATATATATATATTGGGACCAACAATGACACTTCATGCATTAAGTACATATTAAATTTTATTAAACTTGACCAATATTTTTCAAGCAATGAACAATTTTCATCAAAACAATGATACATTTTGTTGACTTGGAACTTATTGCATGATAAAAAACATTTTTTTTGTTTTACCATTCAGGGATCAGTACATTTTTCTGTCTAACCTCTTTCTTTCCGTTTCTGTCTTTCTGTTGATTGTTTACAATGATCACCATCACCAGTACCACCACCATCGCCACCATAACTGCCATACACACACCGTCCAGACTTCTGACGCCATCACCATCAATACCTTTGACTTCGTCGCCTTCCCTCCATCACCATCACCCCTGTCTTTTACTTCGCTTACTAACACCGTCATTTGTGACTAACCACCACCTCTACCACCACCATCTTCATCACAGGCACCTCTGCCTATATTACAACTGCAGCTCATACTATTACTATGACTCCAATACCATCACAACCGTCAGTCTACTACCGTCAATGTACCACCGTCTCTATGCTTATTATTACTCTCACCCCATCACGAGGAATAGTAGAAGTGTCACTGAATAGTGAGAGAGAGAGAGAGAGTCAAAGTGTGACACACTGACACACAGAAGTTCGTTTTAGCATTTATCATTATAGATATATATATATATATACATACACACATACAGATATACACACATATATACGCACATACATACATACACACTCATAGACACACACACACACCACACATATATATATATATAAATACATACAAAGACGAACATACGCCATTGAAACCGGGAAACCGGGCTTATGAGCCTGGCTAGGTTTTAAAAGGGCGCATTTATTTATATTATGTCTTGAAACGGTCCTGATCCTATCTATCATCTTTTAAAGGAATATTTTACATAATGCTAACCAATGTACACTATTCGAGAATAATAATGATAATGATAATAATAATAATAATAATAATAATAATAATAATAATAATAATAATAATAAGATGAAGAAGAAGAAGAAGAAGAAGAAGAAGAAGAAGAAGAAGAAGAAGAAGAAGAAGAAGAAGAAGAAGAAGAAGAAGAAGAAGAAGAAGAAGAAGAAGGTGAAGAAGAAGGAGAGGTATAATCACTTTTGATCATAGGTATATCTGCTTTGTCAGGCTATCAGGACCGAGTCGGCTGGGGTTAAAAAAACAAAGTTTTAAGATAGCTATAGGATATATAAAGAACTGGTCGATTCTTACATTCTACAAAGATATTTTCTTATAATGATTTCTATAGTTTCTCATTCAGAATGCCCTGGTTTCTAGACAACCAATTCTTTATTGCTAGTTTAAGAATTCTTGGAATAGAAAAATGTATTATGCTATTTTAACACATTTAGCCACTGACCTTTCAGAAGTATATCAAAATTCTAAGAATTCTTTATTTTCCTATCTATAAATAATAAGTTTCTATTTCTGATCCAGTGCAGCGTTTCAATATTTGTTCAGGTAAAATTGTCACATACATAGAATTCTAGTCTAATTTCTATATGGACCGCATCATGTAATATAGATATACAATAACTATATAGATAAACGCTACGATATGGGTGTGTGTGTGTGTATGTATGTATATATACAGGCATGCATAATTGTCATTGTGTGTGTGCATATATATATATATATATATATATATATATATGTGTGTGTGTGTATGTATGTATTTATGTATGTATGTATGTATGTATGTATAGGCTTGCCTGCGTGGTAAGAAGGTTGCTTCTCTCCCTTGTGGTTCTGGTTCAATCCCACTGAAATGGTACTTTGGGACAAGTGTCTTCTACTATAGCGCTGGCCCTACCAAAGCCTTGCGAGTGGATTTGCTAGACAGAAACTGAAAGAAGCCTGTTGTATATATATATGTTTATATTTGTGTTTGCGTCAGGGAGTGCTGGCTTATTGTGAGTGCGTTTACCCCTACCACCTCTAGACTACAGGCGTTGGTTTGTTTGTGCTCCCGATACTCATTGCGCTGTTACAAATATAATAAAATTGTTATTTTATTTCCAACAGTTTCACAGCATTACTGTTTCATATGCATATTGTCTAATACAATTTAGAATACATAAAAATGTGTCCATTTGTTCCGAATTGCGATTCCCACCTTATATAGTATGTTTTTCAAAAACGTTTGAGAAACACCCAAAAACAATCCTGGGACCCACCCCTCTTTTACTTTTTGTCTTTTACTTGTTTCGGCTATTAGACTGCAACCATGCAGAAGCACCGCCTTGGGGAATTTTTAGTCCAAGGATTCGACCTCAGTACTCAATATTTTAAAACTTGGTACTTATTCTATCGGTCTCTTTTGCCACTGCTAAGTTACGGGCACATAGATATACCAACATCGGTTGTCAAGCGATGGTATGGGACAAACACAAAGACTCGCACACACATAAGATGGTCTTCTTTCAGTTTCTGTCTACCAAGTTGACTCACAAGGCTTTGGTCAGCCCAAGGCTATAGTAGAAGACACTTGCGAGCTGTGTGCAGAAAGGCGGCGAGCTGGCAGAAACGTTATCACGCCGGCCGAAATGATTAGCAGTATTTCATCTGCCGTTACATTCTGAGTTCAAATTCCGCCGAGGTCGACTTTGCCTTTCAACCTTTCGGGGTCGATAAATTAAGTGCCAGTTACGTACTGGGATCGCTGTAATCGACTAAATCCCTTTGTTTGTCCTTGTTTGTCCCCTCTATGTTGAGACCCTTGTGGGCAACAAAGAAATAAGAAAACACTTGCCCAATGTACCCAGCACTGAGACTGAACCCAGAGCAATGTGGTTGGACATCAAGCTACTTACCAAACGGCCACGCTGAAAAAACTGCGACCATACAACTCTTCTGTGAATTGTCAGTTGAGGAGAAAATGAAATAGCTTGATCATATAACACGACACTATGGCATCATAGCTCAATGGACAATGGTCATGCAAGGACAATGCTGTTGATAAAAGAAGTACATGAAGACTCTGCTGTACAATACCACACAACAGATGCGGAGAAAAATGGTAATGAAGATGAGGCTGACTGATAGTGAGAAAACCTGAAGTGAGGAAGGTCGTGTTCCTTATTGCCGCATGCATTTCGATCAAGCGTGTACTATAAAGTGTGAAAATCTTCAGTCATTCAGCTAAACCCCGATCACTGACTCGACGTAAATCTGAAAATCAAAAAGTGGAGACAAGCTTGGGGAAATTTAAAGAAATACGCCAGTATAGAAAATGCACAGTAATTTCAAAGATTGATTACTAGCGCTGGCACAAGCCGGCATAATATAGTTGAGGAAGCAAGACGATTTCCTCTATTTACAGTACTTGACTGTTGTTAATTTATTGAGCCAAGAGGCTGAATGACAAATTTGACCCCAGAAGGATTGACTACAAAGAATGTAAAATCCGGATGAGAGTAAATATCTCAACGCATTTTCTCGTTGGCCTTCTACCAACTCTGCGATTCACCTACAATAACAACGATAATAATTTCCCATACAATTAGGACATCTGGTATTTAAAAGAAACTATATGGTTTTTGGCCTTGACTTCCGTTTTGCTGTTAATGTTGAGGCAGTCGATATGGAAATGGAGGGTGGTATGAATGAGAATGAGTGGTATTGAAGTGTGCTGGCATTTGTCAATGTAGATTCGTACATATACATTCACATATAGATACTCACACACACACACACGCACACTTTTTATTCTTCTTATGTATTTCAACCCAAAGGCTATGGCCATGCTGGGGTATTGCCAGTATTTCACCTTTTCAAAGACCATTCTTCCGCGATTGGCTTTTGCTGAAGGAGGGATTTCGATAGTGCTGCTCTCTTTTAAGTTTCTTGCCGTGATGTACGTTCGTTTGAGACGTTGGGTAATAGGAGGTCGAGTTATTTCTTGAAAACATCTGCCTCTACTCCCAGTAGATCTCTCAACTCTTTTGGCAAATATTATATAGGCGTGTGCCTTTGAATCCTAATCTATTACAGTGCATGGCCCTCACTATAGACAAGATGATTGGAACCCTTTGGAACAGTGCATATATATATATATATATTTTAATATTAGTGTGTTTAATATAATATATATATAATACATAATATAAGATATATATATATCACATGACCGACCAGACCATCAGATGTTGCTGCACATCGCTGATCACAATGCGTTCGCATTGTTTTAGCCTTCAAATGACGCCACTCTGCTGGCTAAGCGAGCAGGCCAACAGAAGAAAGAGTGGGAGAACGAGTGGTGAAAGAGTACAGCAGGGATCACCACTCCCTGCCGGAGCCTCGTGGAGCTTTTTAGGTGTTTTCGCTCAATAAACACACACAACGCCCGGTCTGAGAATCGAAACCGCGATCCTCCGACCGCGAGTCCGCTGCCCTAACCACTGGACCATTGCGCCTCCACATATATATATATATCTGTGTGTGTGAGTGTGTGCGTGTGTATGTATGTATGTATGTATGTATGTATGTATACATGTATATCGTTTATCTTGTAGGAAGTTTGTAAACTTCGAAAAGTCCATGATAAGTATAAAAATCAACGTTCAGAATCCATAACAATTTATTAGCTTTGAAGGTTGTAAGATTTTCCCATATAGAATTCTGATTAACTCAAAAAAAGTTTTCATAGTTTACGGTTAGCAACTGTAAATTTTGCTGTGAATGTGAAAAAAAGCCCTGTGAGTCAACTTGGTAGACAGAAACTGAAAGAAGCCCATCTTATGTGTGTGCAAGTCTTTGTGTTTGTCCCCTCCCATCGCTTGACAACCGATGTTCGTATATGTATGTGCCCGTAACTTAGCGGCGGCAAAAGAGGCCGATAAAATAAGTTCCAGGCTTTAAAATATTGAGTACTGACTAAAAAAATTCCAAGGCGGTGCTCCTGCAAGGTTGCAGTCTAATAGCCGAAACAAGTAAAAGGCAAAAAGTAAAAGAGGGATGGGTCCCAGGATTGTTTTTGGGTGTTTCCCAAACGTTGAAGGTGTGGAACAGGTAAAATAAAGGCTACATATGTTTTCTAGTTAGCAGGTTTTCTGACGTAATAATTACTCAGCGAGGGATACTTGGCTTGCTGCTCATCGAGCTGAAAATACCTTAATTATATGTAACAATTTAACCTTCATATAATTAAGATTACAGATATGAACCCTATTGAACATCTCTGGGTCATAATGGACAGGACAGTTCATAAAAAGATCAAGGAATCATCTTCAAAGCCATATCTTTTGAAATAAATGTATGAAACTAGGCAAGAAATGCCGCAAGAGAATATATATCTGAACATGCCTAATAGGGTCCTTGCATTGAAAAATGCCAAGGGCATGTCTACTAAATATTAAATATTCACATTATACCAATTGATAAATAATTTGAATGTTAATGATTATAAGTGTGTCTATTTACTTCTGTCATGTATATATATATATATATATATATATTCACACATGTATGTATACATATATATGTAATATATATAAATAAGATCTATTTATATATATATATATGTACATATATATGTATATATATAAACATATATTTACACACACACACACACACATATATATATATAGATACGTATATGTGTGAATATATATACATACATGTATATGCATATATATATATATTATCACACACCCGCATCCGTGCACACGCATACATATATATATATATATATATATATATATATATATATAATATATATATATATATATATATATATATATATGTATGTATATATGTATGTATATATGTATGTATATATGTATGTATGTATATATAATCTTCACTGACGTCACCCAGTCTAATGGTCAATTTGTGTATAGATAAGAAAATGCTACTCTTCAGACAGATAGCGCAAAACTATACAGAAAACAACAAAGACGACTCTATCTCAACACAGACATTTTTTTTTTTCATATTGAAATAGAAAACACAAAACAAAAATTAAAATTAAAATTTAGTCGATTATTTTGTTAACATTGATCTGATTAAACAATGAACATGGCAGTGTTGTTGTATGCTTCTATCTTTTCTCAAGTAATATTTCTTTCATAGATAATAATTCACAGAAGTTAAGTATATACTTAGAGGTCAGTTAACTAATTTGATCTCCATTGGGAATGAATATATCTTTATGAATATGTATATGTGTGTGTGTGTATGCTTATATATTATATATATAATAATATATACATATATATATATATGCATATATATGTATATATATATATATATAATATATATATATATATATATATATGCATATATATGTATATATAATATATATAATATATATATATATATATATATATATATATATATATCTGCTGTTCCCTTTGTTTTTTCTTTTGTTTTCGTTTCTTTTCATTTTCCGTTGTTGTTATTGAATCTACAATTCTTGCTGGTATTTTCAGATGAAGATTAGAATTTAAAATTTAATTACATTGTACTTTTTTCAATAGTTTTTGCCTTTGTTGTTTACATTCCTTTATATTTATAATAATAATAATAATAATAATAATAATGATAACAACAACAATAATAATAATAATAATAATAATAATAATGATAATAATAATAATAATAATAATAATAATAATAATAATAATAATAATAATAATAATAATAATAATAATAATGATCATTATCATTATTATTATTACTGTTATTTCTTTTATGGTTGTTGCTGCATCGTTTATTGTTATTGATATCACTACTTACTACTTACTACTACTACTACTACTACTACTACTACTACTAATAATAATAATAATAATACTACTAGCAATAGCAGCAGTAGTAGTAATATCCTTGTCATTATATTTGTTGGCTTTTCTCAGGGTGCAAGATTTGGCTAGACAAACCACTTTCGAAATAAATTATCTCGCACTTATTACCTAAGTAAATACACCATCACCACTATCGCCATCATCATCATCATTATCATCATCGTTCTTAATATTTTTTTTAATGCTATATTGCTATATTCTTAACTGTTACATTAAAAAAATTTCCTTAATCCCAGTGTTTTTGTTACTGAGGTATCAAGTGCAAGTATGTTACTTTTATATTGTATGCTGGCTATAGATGGTTATATAGGGTGCTGTTCGTCGTCACGTGATCACGTCATCATGTCACCGACCAGGCTATCAGATGTTGTTACACATCGCTTGTCACAACGAGTTTTTTGCATTGGTTTAGCCTTCAAATGATGCCACCACGCTGGCTAGCTGATCAGGCCAACATTCCCCCCCCCCCACTCGAAACGAAAGCGGGACTGGAGCAACGTGAAATGATGTTGTTTGCTCAAGAACACAACGCACCGCCTAATCAAGGAATCGAACCCATGATCTAGCGATCGTGCGTGCAACAGCCTAACCACTTAGGCCACCTCGCACCTTCGTGTTACTAATCAATATCTATAAAGCTGAAATGCGAAAAAGTTACTTGATTTCTTGGTTATTTGTCTCATTTTGAGATAAGCGGTAGATGGGGTCGGATTAGCGCCAAAAT
Source organism: Octopus sinensis (assembly GCF_006345805.1). NCBI lineage: Eukaryota > Metazoa > Mollusca > Cephalopoda > Octopoda > Octopodidae > Octopus > Octopus sinensis. The sequence goes on along the minus strand of NC_043005.1, from coordinate 53,429,724 downwards.
TTACACTGGGGGTAAAATGGTGTGGGGAAATGGTGCGAGGAGGGCTACAAGTCGTTCGGGGCTACCGTTTGGTTGCCATGGTGAGGAATATAGGAAAGGCGAAGAAGACGAACAAAAGAAGAAAGGGAAAAAGGAGACAACACGCACAAAACAACACTACTACCAAAACCCGAGCGAAGCACGGGTCAAAATAGCTAGTCTAATGTCATATTTTGAGGCTTGTTATGTTGCTATTATGTCTAATTCCAGGTGTGAGCCCTCATCAAGGTAGTTTATCTTCTGTCTTTTACTTGTTTAAGTCATTAGACTGTGGACATGCTAGGGCACTGCTTTGTGGGGGTTATTTTCAGTCTAACAAATTCAGCCCAGGACTTATTCTATTTAAGCCTGGTAGTTTATTCTATCGGTCTCCTATGCCAAATCGTTAATTTATGGCGACGTAAACACACCAACACCGGTTGTCAAGTAGTGGTGGGAGACAAACACCGACACAAAGACATACAGGCACAGAGACACGCACACATACACATGTATATAATACGCACATATATGTATATACGACAGGCTTTTATCAGTTTCTGTCTACCAAATCCACTCACGAAGCTTTGAGCGGTTCGAGGCTACAGTATAAGTATTGCCCAAGATGCCCTGCAATGGGGCTGAAGTCGGAAACACATAGCTAGGAAGCAAGCTTCTTAATATATACAACCTGTGCCTGTATGTAGACATTACATTTGTAACCTCTTCATATTTTGTGCAGATATCGTGTAGACACACGTCATTGTTTTAGTGTCATCATCTTAGTTTAGTGTTAGTTTCTCATGCTATTTCGCGGTTTTCGTATTCTTTTATTGCAGTTGCCTGTTCCTCTTAAGTGTGCTTTGCTGTTCTTCATTTAGCACAGTTTTCTGTTCTTGTTTCCGTGTGGTTTCCTGCATTTCTTTTAGTGTGACTTCTTATGTTGCAGTACTTTGTTTTTCTTTTACTGTAATTTCTTGTCATTGTTTATGTGTAGTTTTTTTTCTTCGTACTATTGTGTGGGTTCATGTTCTTCTTTCAGTGCACCCCTTCTTTACACAACACCACACTTTCTTTCTAATGCGGTCAATGCCATACTGCGACAAGACAATCACAATGCTCATACATGCATTTATATATACATTCATGAGTGGCATTTTCTTTATTAGTGCAGTTTCCTATTTGGTTGCTATTTTTTTTAGTTACTTTCGTAGTTTCTTGAGTTATTCTAGTGTTGCTGTTTATTTTTATTGCATTCTAGTCTCACGCATTTATTTCCCCGCTTCTCAGTTACTCAAATCCTGGGCTGAGTAATTATTCCTCACAAATAATAATCAGGAGCCTGTCGTATATATGTATATATATATATATAAGTATTTGTGTATATATTTGTGTGTCTGTGTTTGTTCCCCCTAGCATTGCTTGACAACCGATGCTGGTGTGTTTACGTCCCCGTCACTTAGCGGTTCGGCAAAAGAGACCGATAGAATAAGTACTGGGCTTACAAAGAATAAGTTCCGGGGTCGATTTGCTCGACTAAAGGCGGTGCTCCAGCATGGCCGCAGTCAAATGACTGAAACAAGTAAAGAGTATTTTAGTACATTCACAAGCCCTTACATTGGTCAAACAGAACCAATTGATTACATCACATCCGGTGCTTGGTAAAGTAACTATTCAATCGATTCCGGAAGCATGAAAAGAAAAGATGACCTGAGTAAGATTTGAACTCACAAGACAAAGGGCGGCATCTAAATGCCCAAGCAATTTATTAAACGCTCCAACGATCCCGCCAATCTACATATGATATTCATTTGTATCATTAACAGAAAATCAAGCGTTTTCTTTCTGTAATTTTTGTTTTCGTGACGAATAAAATAAAAAATGTGGCTGTGTGATAAGTAGCTTGCTTACCAGCCACATGGTTCCGGGTTCAGTCCCACTGCATGGCAACTTGGGCAAGTGTCTTCTACTATAGCCTCGGGCCAACCAAACCCTTGTGAGTGGATTTAGTAGACGGAAACTGAAAGGTGCCCGTCGTATATATGTATATGTGTGCGTGTGTGTGTGTGTCTGTGTTTGTGTGTCTGTGTTTACGTCCCCGTAACTTAGCGATTCGGCAAAAGAGACCGTACAAACAATAAGTCCTGGAGTCGATTTGCTCGACTAAAGGTGGTGCTTCATCATGGCCGCAGTCAAATGACTGAAATGAGTAAAAGAGTAAAAGAGTAAAGAGTTTACTAAATTATTTCAACCTTACACAAGTCAGAAACAAAAGATTCTCTCAGGCTCACCACTGCCTGTCCAGTAACGACGATGAAAATGACTCTAAGTTCCACAAACATTCGAGTCAACCCTTTTTGATAGTTCCTCTTCCTCTGAGCACATGCGGAACGATTTCGATATGCCGCTAATTTTCGCTGAATTCTTCAATTTCTTAATCTCTTTACGGGTACGTGTCCTCATCTGCATTAACATACGACGTGGCCTATTACCTAGGACAAGAAGTACACAAAACTTGCTATGCAAAGGACTTTGAGTAGATGCATCAAATATGAATATATATATATATATATATATACGTTTAAATATTTGTTGTGCAAGATTTTTTATGTGAAGTCGTGTGTTGAAACAGATATTGTTATATTTCGGAATGGTCATATTGCCAGTTTAGCCAATAAAAACACACGCATAATATACTTGGTGTTATTTTGCTTCAATGTTATTTATTTTTTACATTAATCTTAATCTTATTTCGGCCAGAGTTCTTTCGTCACACTCCTGTGACCGCATCAGTGGTCCTTTGTTTTCTTCTGAAGCAAAATAACACCAAATATATAGTGCGTGTGTTTTTATTGGCTAAACTGGCAATATGACCATTCCGAAATATAACAATATATATATATATATCGTAAATATAATTTGAAATGCAATCAAGCAAATGACTAGTTTTATCAATTACACTGATAATTATTTCATACTTACAGCAAAATGTTTTTACTTTTACCATTAAACGATTGAAGAGAAGGGCTCAATAAATGGAAAAGAACGAGATCTAAAGCGTTAAACATGTGCGAAAATATATAATCTCATTTTTTATAATTAATACACACACACACACACACACACACACACACACACACACACACACACACATACACACGCGCTTGCGGAAAATTTATGGAAGTTCACATTACGCATATGTGTGCGTGCATGTGTGTGTGTGTGTATGTATTATGTATATGCATACGTATATGAATATATATATGTGTATATGCATATATATATATATATGCAGATATACATACATACCTACACACTCACACACACACACACACACACACACACTCACACACACACCACACACCACACAGATATATATATATATATTAATATTTAGTAGAAGTTCGTCTGTCTTTACGTTCTGAGTTCAACTTCTGCCGAGGTCAACTTTGCCTTTCATCCTTTCGGGGTCGATTAAATAAGTACCAGTTACGCACTGGGGTCGATGTAATCGACTTAATCCGTTTGTGTGTCCTTGTTTGTCCTCTCTGTGTTTAGCACCTTGTGGGTAGTAAAGAAATAAGTATTTCGTCTGCCGTTACATTCTGAGTTCAAATTCCGCCGAGGTTAACATTGCCTTTCATCCTTTCGGGGTCCATTAAATAAGTACCAGTTACGCACTGGGGTCGATATAATCGACTTAATCCGTTTGTCTGTCCTTGTCTGTCCCCTCTGTGTTTAGCCCCTTGTTGGTAGTAAACAAATAGGTATTTCGCCTGCCATTATGTTCTGAGTTCAATTTCGGCCGAGGTCGACTTTGCCACTCATCCTTTCGGGTTCGATAAATTAAGTGCCAGTGAAACACTGGGGTCGATATAATCGACTATCCCCTTCACCCAAAATTTCGGGCCTTGTGCCTAGAGTGGAAAGGATTATTATGTACATTATTTACATTATTTAAAATTAACGGATATTTGTCCTCATATTGTTTGCTGCTAACACCACATTTCGGCTGATATACCCTCCAGCCTTCATCAGGTGTCTTGTGAAAATTTCGAACCTGGGTTCTCATTCCTAAGGTATTTTTCTATGTTGATGTTGTTGTTGTTGTTGTTGTTGTTGTTGTTGTTGCTATTATTATTATTATTATTATTATTATTATTATTATTATTATTATTATTATTATTATTATTATTATTATTATTATTCAGGTTACTGCCTGGAATCGAACTCGGAATCTTGGGGTTAGTAGCCCGCGCTCTTAACCACTACGACATATGATTTGATATAAGGCGGTGAGCTGACAGAATTGGTAGCACCCCGGGCGAAATGCTTAGCTAT
>NC_043005.1:53372865-53420365 GCF_006345805.1 Octopus sinensis | reverse complement strand
AACCTGCAGTTAACTAGGTTCTAAGCCTTAAATGCCACCAAGTGCTAACCGTCTCTCATATCACGCGCTACAATCTAATAAAAGATGGATAACTATCGAGAAATAAAACAGTAAAAGAAATAAATATCTACGTGAAAAATCTGATCGTGTGAAGCTGGGGTTCTCGATACGGGATACGCGTATACTTAAGGTTATACAAGAGAAATTGCAAGGGTACGCGATGTTTTTTCAAAGTAATCGGAACTAACTTGTTTGTCTAGAGAATATGTGAGTATGTTGTACTGTTCCCACCCTCTTGTCATCGTGAATAAGGGTGAATAAGGCCTTCATTGATTTGTATAACCAAAAAACAAATCTTGTGCAAGAGTATCAATTGAGAATGATCTATGCGGGAGCATTGAAACTTCCTAGAAGGGAATTAGTTTTGAGAAGATCCAAACTCTTTCATCTCATAAAAAATATGACATCAAATGTAATATATGTGATTGTTTACAGACGCAGAATGCGATGGATTTGTGAGGCGAGAACAGCCAAATTTATCAACCCCAGTTCTTCACTGGTATTTACTGACTCTGAAAGAATAAAAAGCAAAGCTGACCATGGTAAGATTTGAACTTTCCTTCAATTAAATTAATAACAAAATGATACATGTCTATTGCCTGTACAGTGGCATCCAACCCTTTTGCACTATATTCTTCGCATCAGCACTGCTGGGCATAATAAAGAGCAATAACAGAGGAAATAATTTAGTAAACTTGATGTAAATGTATGTTCAAAAGTATTCCAGCCATGACCAGACTGTGTTTCGTTTGCAGATACATTGTGTAAAGTGAACTTCTTATATTGTAAGGCGGTGAAAATTGATACCAGAGTGATTTCACTGACATTTCTGTTAATGTCAGGTGACCATGTAGAGCAGTGGTTCTTAACCTTTTTACTACGAAACCACCCCTGGGAATTTCTCTTTCTCTCCATACCCCCCACTACAACTGTGAATAAAATTCCCAGATTTTAAATAAAATCGAAGATATGTTTTTAGTCTTTTTATTAGTCACGTTATACAAAATATGTACAATTTCATATGTAATCCACATTATACTAAATGTGAGATTCTTGACATTGCTTCTTAGCAAAAAGTTTTTTATTGAATATGAATCAGTAAAATTATTAGTGAGTTGCTGGACACTGCTTCTTAGCCACAAGATCTTGAATGCGTGGTCGATTGCCAGAAAGGGCACAACATAATTCCCTTTCAAAGTTCAGCCTGTTTCTGCATTTAGTCTTGACAGCAACGAGCGTGGAAAATGTAGCTTTACAAAGATACGTGGATCTAAACATAGCTAAAATCTGAAGAGCCTGATGTGAGATTAGAGGGTAAACAGGAAGGTACTTGATCCAAAACGTTTCAAGATCCAATTCTTTGAAGTCTTCCTTAGCTGGGAAGTTGAACTTCAGCTCAAGAAACTCTTGCACTTCATCCAAAACATCAGTCACTTCACACTGAAATGGGTTCCTGATGACTTTCTAAGCTTCACGCTTTTATCTATATCTAGGAAGTATCTGATGAATTCTGTTTTCAAATCAGTCAGATGAGAGATTATTTGCTTCTCAGAATCAAGGTTACCGTGAATGAGAGCAAGATCCAAGCAACTAAAACTGCTTGTATTTCCCTGCTGAAATCGACATTTCATGAGGTCGAGTATGGACATGAAGGTTGGAATGGTGTCGTGGTGCGTGAGACTGTTGATGTTTTCCCCTTGTAGTTTAAAGTCGAGAGCATTCAAGGCTTCGAAGATGTCCACCAAGTAAACTATAGATGGCTGATAGCCTTCAGACTGGAAGTTATAATGGAGATCTACCTTATGCTGCAAATTTAGAAATATTGTTACTTCTTCTCATAGTTCAAAGCGTTGTGAGTGGATTTAGTTGACGGAAACTGAAAGAAGCCCGTTGTGAATATATATATGTGTGCCTGTGTGTTTGCGTCCCTGTGTTTACCCCCTCCCCATCGCTTGACGACCGATATGCTGGTGTGTTTACGCCCACGTATTTTAGCAGTTCGGCAAAGGGATTGTTAGAATAAGTACTAGGCTCACAAAGAATAACTTCTGGGCTCGATTTGTTCGACTAAAGCGATTCTCCAGCATGGCCGCATTCAAATGACTGAAACAATAAAAGAGTAATATATATATATATATATATATATATATATATATATATATATATATATATATATATACATGTGTATGCACATACACACATACGTACGTACATACATACATACATACATACATACATACATACATACATACATACATACATTACAGACCCATATAGTAATGCATATTTACATTCGCGAGTATATACACACACATGCACACATATACAGATGTTTAATATTCATATCAATTCTCTAGAAAACAAACCTAAACAAATAGCACGGAAACATACTAGTATTTAACCATTCTAACATTATAGCTCCTGGAAGTCACTATGGGAGGCATTATAACCTTCTCAAGAATATAATTTCTTTGATTGTCTGTGGAATGTGTTTTATCACTAGAAGAATTTCTAACATGATGAATTGAAATCAGCACTACAAGATAATATATGAGTCATCAATATCATGGTTTACTGCTGTCGCTGCTGCTGGTGCTGGTGCTGCTGCTGCTTCTATAGATGACTAAAACAGTGGATTAGGCCTTTTGCTGTACCTACTTTGAGCTAGATTGACACGGTCATTTGGAGATTAAGGTGTTTAAACCATTGATACAAAGCCTTATCGAAGCTCATTTCAGAATGTGAACTGGCAACCTGTCTTATTACCTTGTGGACTCAGTCATCTGTGCTGGAAAGATATGTAGAGAGGTGGCAGAATAATGAATGAAGTACGATGTGTTTGATATGACATGTTCAGTTGCATGAAAGACAGAGCACTGGGGAGCAGAGAGATTGCTTGAATATTAAATCCATCAGCCAACAGTTGCAGTACAAACATGCAAATAGTTAAACAGGCAACAGTACGCACATATACACGCGCATACACACACACACATACACATACGGGCACGCATGATTTCTTGTCTTGTTTTGGTTTATAAACATGAAAACAGAAACAAACAAAAAAACAACCACAAACAATACATATTGCAGAAAATATTTATGCGCACCTGATATTTCATTTAGTTACTACTTAGGATGCTTACGAGTGAGAGATGATGTCCATTTATGTGTGTTTGTATATAGAACTATTTTTGTGCGTATGTACGTGTATGTATGTATGTGTGTGTATGTATGTGTATGTATGTATGTATGTATGTATATATAAGCGTAGGAGTGGTTGTGTGGTAAGTACCTTGCTTACCAACCACATGGTTCCGGGTTCAGTCCCACTGCGTGGCACCTTGGGCAAGTGAATTCTACTATAGCCTCGGGCCAACAAAAGCCTTTTGAGTGGATTTGGTAGACGGAAACTGAAAGAAACCCGTCGTACATATGTATATATATATATATTATAATATATAATATATATATATATATAATATATATATATATATATATATATATATATATATATATATGTATGGGGTGTTGTGTGGATGTGTGTGTGTGTGTGTGTGTGTGTGGTTTGTATGTGTTGTGTTTGTCCCCGCAACATGAGAGTGAATGAATTGGCCTCCTATGTTTCTTTGTCAACTTTGAGCATCCATGTTCTATTGGGATCTATTAAAAGACATTCCACTGCCTTCAGTATTAAAGTAACACTAGTCTCATCTAACCAAAAGTTAAACTAGATATAGGGAGCTGGAATTTGACACGTTTTTCCGTCACATTTTGCCGTCGTTGATTCGATGCTGACGTATTTGACATCATATATTTCTGTTTCACCCGTTGTATTGTCTCTGGTTCTCTCCACACCTCTATTTATGTGTGCAAGCATATTTCGCTTTATGTATGAGTAGAGGGAAATGAATGTCAATCCTGTTCAAATAATAAATTATAATCTCTGTCTATCTGTCTGTCTCACTCTCTCTCTCTCCTCTCTCTCTCTCTCTGCCTCGCTCTCGTTCTCTTTTACTCTCACTTATTCTTTTTGTATCTGTATATTTCTTTACCTGCTGTATGCGTATGCATCTTCTGTATATATATATATATATATATATATATATGTTGTGTGTGTGTGTGTGTGTGTGTGTGTGTGTGTGTGTATACAGGAGATATTGGTTCGTGTCCCACGGGTAACATTCGATATTTTTTCTATCCAATGGCTTACTCGACCCAGTATTTAAATACTATTACCTATATCTTCCTTGTGAATCGAGATCTGCTGTTCCCAACCACCTCCGAAAACATTTAACTGCTTTTCTTTATTTATTTTACCGATTTTAATAACGTTTACTTTAGGTACGAAGCTGAAATGAACCGTGTTGGGTATAACACCCGTTTCATCATTACTAATGCAAGATATACATAGACATCAACATTTTACTATAATTAAGTTAAGCTTAGTACTATAAATCACTGCTGTTGAACCTTTTGTAGCTCATTGACCCATTTCATCAAAGAGCGTTATGCAAACAACCACTTCACATGTTTTGCGAGAAAAAATAGATAAAATATAAAAAATAAGAGTATTAATAAAAATGGTCTAATCAAATGTTGAAATCCCTCTAGATTGCAGTTTCCACATATCTTGCCGAACTTTCTAACATGATTTAGTGCATAGGAATATTTGAGAGCATTTTCAAAAGCCGTTGCTTCCGGCATTTACACTCTGTCCGATGGTGTATTCTGAATTTCACTCTTAAAACTTGCGTCGGCTTAAAACTATAGTAAAAATAGTCCAAGATTTCTGGGATTAAAATGAAACCGAGGATATCATGATTGAGTGCAGTGTGTTCATTTATCACTCTCGCCTACTCCTTTTGTCTCTCTCCTTCTCTCTCTCTCTCTCTGTATATACATACATGCATACATACATACATATATATATATATATATATATACTAGCATTAAAGACCCGTCGTTGCCGGGTCATAGTGCTAGTGCATGTATATATATGTATATATACGTGTACATATTACATGTACATCTATATATTATACATCTACACATAAAATGCAAAAATACAAAGTTATATTTGATATCGTAGTGATAAAAATACTCAAAATATAATACAGACTGGGAATTGTTTGCTCTTCTTTTTTCTCTACATTGTATACTTCATAGACAATAGTCTTTTCTTAATTTAATTTTTTATTATCCATCTGGACTATTCCATTTCTGCACGCTAATTTTATTTTTAATTTAATTCTCATTCATGTGAAATCACTTATTCAAGTTCAAATCATTGATGCAATTATATCATTGCTATTTTTCTTATATTATACTTTAGTTTGATTTTAATTATTACTTACTACTATTAATTCAATTGTTATTATTATTTTTTTTGTTAAAGAGAAAGCATCTGACATAAAAATAGAGAAATATTTTTGTTTCACTTTTAACACGTAATACTGAAATAGTGGAGAAGATATGATATTGCTATGGGCTCGTTCTAGGCAAGAAGTTGAACCATTTTTTGCCGATGACACTCCCCGGACCCTAAGTAAGGCATATGTAAAATTGAATGAATTGGTTGTGTAGTTCTCAAGTTTTAGGGAAAAACACACAGACAGACAGACACACATTCTCAGTTTTATAATATATATTATATATATATATATATATATATATATATAGATATATATTATAGGGGAAGCCAAAAATTATCCGGTCTTTCGCCATAACATCTTTATTATTGTCACACTACCTTCTATGCATGCATACTAGTTGGTACTATTGTAGTCACGTGACTGAAATTTGAGACTCATCGCGCCATTTTTGTTTCTGGCTTGACAGTGTAAGCATGACCACTCTACTAGCAATGTGCATCAAAGAAGAACAAAGATCAGTGACCCGATTTCTCTGGAAAAGAGGTGTACGATCAACAATGCAAGACACAGTGATTTGCTGGTTAACAAACTGGAGCCAGCAATTCGCACCAAACGCCGAAACCTATTGTCGAAGAAGGTTTTGTTGTTGCATGGCAATGCACGCCGACACACGCCCGCCCAGACCGTTGAAACCATTAACCAGTTGGGGCTTGAGATGCTGGAATACTCGCTTAAAGATGGTTTACGAGATCGTCGATTTACTATGGATGAAGGATGTGAAGGAAACGGTGCATAAATGGTTGCACAACCAACCATAAAACTTTTTGGAGGGAATACGCAAGCTTATGGACTGCTGGACAAAGTGCATCGTAAAGGAAAGAGACTATATAGAAATATAACGTACTTGTTTATCCCCTGTTTCTGTATAAATGTATTGAAAAAACAAAAGTGCGTATAATTTCTGACTCTCCCTCGTATATATATATATATATATATATATATATATATACCCATTCACACACACATATACATACACACACACATATAAACATAAACATACATATATTTAGTTTTTTGTATTTGGTTTGCAAGATTCTTTATGTGAATTAGTGTGTTGACACATTTTTTATTGTGTCTGGGGAGAGTTATTCCATTTTAGTGCCTTATTATTTAGCACACATACCGGTTCGATTTCCATTCATTAGTTATTTACTTTTTCTAAAATTTTTGTTGCGTTTTGCAACCTTTTCAATAGTCGTTGACTTTTGACAGTTGGAAAGGTTGCAAGACTATTGAAAATATTGCAAGATGCCACGAAAATTTTAGAAGAACAAATAACTAACTAAGTGGAAATCGAACCGGTGTGTGTGTTAAATAATAAGGCACTAAAAGGGAATGACTCTCTCAGGAAACAATAATGTTATATATATATATATATAGATATAGATAATATTTATATCTCCTATATGTATAAATGCGCTCCACGTGTATATATATACATATATATATATATATATATATATATATATTTATATATATATATATATATATACATATATAATATATTATATATATATATATATATTATATATATCTATATATATTATATATATATATATATATATATATTATATATAATATATATTGTTGACGTCAACATCAGAATTCATCAGTTCTTGAGAGAACATGAAACAATAATGTTCTTATATTAGGTTACAAAATCCTTTCGGAGAGAGGTCGGACCTTTCGATTTTATCTATGTTAAAATTGTTTTACAACCCAATATTTATATGCTCTCATTTATAGCTTTAATTGCTTCAAGATCCAATGTAGTCATGTGTGCATGTGTGTGTGTGCGCGCGCACGCGTGCGTGTTATTTTCAACACAGTAAAAGTTAAAACTTCAAGTTTTCCGTGTAAAATAGAATATATTTACTAAATTATATTGAGTGGATATTCGATTAATATTGATTATTTTTCACATGTAACCATACATTCAAAAACAAATCTAACAATATATATATATATATATACAGAGAGGGAGAGAAAGAGTGATGCATAAATAGATACGTAGATAGATAGATAGATAGATAGATAGATAGATAGATAGATAGATTGATAGATAGATAGATAGATAGATAAATAGAGATATATACATAGATACATAGATAGATAGATAGATAGATAGATAGATAGATAGATAGATAAATAGATAGATAGATAGATAGATAGATAGATAGATAGATAGATAGATAGATAGAGAGATAGATAGGTAGACAGAGAGAGAGATAGACAGATAGATAGTTAGGTACATGGATAGATAGATAAGCAGAGAGAAAGAGAAAGAGAAAGAGAGAGAGGGAGAGAGAGAAACATGAAGTCACACACATGTCCGCACATACACGTACGCGCACAGATGTACGTATGTGCAAGCTTATGCATCTATATAGTTACTTATACATGAAGACACACATGCAGTTGCAAACATATATGTATCTATTTATGCATGTCATTGTACAAGCAACTATAATGTATACGCGTATGTGTTTTATATAGGCATCCGTGTTTATATATGCATGTGTATTTGAAGGAATATTTACTAGAATTGTAGAGGCAGCAGGTGGGCGGGTATATATGAAAAGAAGCCTTGGGATTCAAAAATATAACTGAATGAAAACGCAACGAAACTGGCACTATCAAATTCTTGTGTTGCAATTTGTGATCGTATAAAGTAGGAAAGCATGTAATTGGGCAAACATGCAGCGAAGCGAAACAAATTGAAGCTTTGATCTCTGTAACTACTGATCCATAAGTAATGGTCACTATTTAAAAATATCGTCAGCATTGGATTTAAGTACTCTTTAGCCAGTCTCCTGCCTTTCCCCGCTCTCACCTCAATTCTTCCCTGATCAATTGGTACTATGTCTGGAACTGCTAACATAAAAGTGGACAGTGCAAGATATAAGATTTCAACAATCTATGAGACGTGCACTCACATGAACGTACACGGAGAAATGCACACATGGTGTATACGATGCACAATGCTCAAATGTCTGTTCAAACTATTCAACCCTAGCGTTTAGCAAACTGGTCAATCGGTATATCATACATTTATATGGACAGTTATGTATGTATGTATGTATGTATGTATGTATATATGTATGCATGTATGTATGCATGTATATATGAGTGTTTGGGTGGCATGAAAGCATGTGTATATGTGTATATGTATATATGATGTATATATTCATATATATATATATATATATATATATATATATATAATAAGTATATATAAAAGATATATAAATATGTACAAATAGTTGTTTGCCTATCTATCTATCTACATACATATACATGCACATGCACAGACATATAGATAGATAGATTGATAGAAGATAGATTGATATGTATATATATACACACACATGAATATATGCGCATATATACATCCCTAGACACACACAAATCCGCGCACACACATACACATACAAGTATTGTGTGTATGTATGTACATGCAATGATTATATGCAGCTGTCAAATTTCTCTATAGAATGTACGAGTGCGTGTTTTTATGAATATACATACATGGATATGTGCATGTGTGTGTGTATATATATATATATGTATATATATATATATATATATATGTATGAATATATATATATATATTCATACATACATACATATATATACATGCGTATATATACATACATACATACATACATACATACATACATAAATACATACATACATACATACATACATACATACATACATATATGTATATTACCGCGATATCCTTTGTGTCCTGTTTTTAATTTATGTTTGATATATTCTCTCATCTCTGCCACTATCTGGCATATACAGGTGCTTACACTTATCAAGTATTCATTCTAAATTTACAGTACCAACTTATTTATATATATGTATAGGTAGATATTAATATGCCTCTCTATAGATATACACACATATGGCTTAAGACATATGCGCGTTACAAATGAACATTAACGCACACATTTTATATATATAATATATATAGACGTGTGTGCGTGTGTACACACTTATATATAATATATATATATATATGTGTGTATATATATATATATATAAACACACACACATGCATGCACACACGTCTGTATATATTCATTTTGAGCGGCGAACTTGAAATCGAAGTAGGTAAAGCTATGTACAATTGCATATAAATATTGGGTTACATTAGTTCTACTTCGAGATTTATCTCATTTATCTAGAAGTTTCTAAATTCTTTTGACATAAGCTATACACACACACACACACACACATATATATTATATATATATATATATATATATATATATATATACCTAAAAGTAACCGGAAACTTTTTGTTTGTGTCAAATTTGATGTAGTTCAGGCTTTCGCCACTGGAAGCCACTTGATGCAACCCTCAGGCATCAATTTACTGACCGGAGTCGTAGGGTGGACCCGAAGTGCCACGTTGTGCGTCTTTGTTTTGCAGTGTTTCTCCTCTGTTCGGAGATTTTTGCGATGGTCGAAACAATGGATATTCTGCTTTCTGCTGTAGGAAACTACAGACGAAAGAGTTGTCATACTTCAAACAGCTTACAAGGACGATGTCATGTGCAAAACACAAGTTTACGACTGGTTTCCACGCTTTAGGAATAACCACTTATCACTTCGAGACCAGTTTCGTTCAGGACGAACGACGACCTCCCGAACAAATGAAGACATCATGAAAATTCATGACATGATCTTGGAGGACTGTCGCAGAAAAATTGACAAACTTGCTGATATGACTGGTGTATCTTGAAGTTCTTGCTAATGGGTTTTCTGCGAGGTATTGCAAATCAAAATAGTTGCAGTAAAAGTTGTGCGTCACTTCCTAACGGAAGATCAAAGACAGTTACGTCTGAATGCGTGTAGTGAACTGAAAGAACAGATGGACTTTGATCCGGAACATTTTTTTCGAAGGTCATAACTGTTGACGAAAGCTGATGCTTACAGAATTCGCAGATGTGGAAGAGGTGAAGAAAAATACGACAGAGGCATTAAATAGCATCACTTCGCAAGAGCTCCAGCACTGCTTCGAATAGTGGAAAACGCGCCTGGACCCATGCCATGCTTCAAATGGAGAATTCTTTCAAGGCGAATAAAAATGTAAACATACAAAGCTAAGTGAATAACATAAAATTGTAAAATTCTGGTTTCTTTGGCGTATCCCCTTGTATATATATATATATATATATATATATATATATATATATATCTATATATATATATATATATATATATATATATATATGTATATCGGTTCACTTCAAACTTCTCTGCATCCTGATCTGAAATACAAGATTGTTTCTACACTGATGATGGAGGCATGATTTAGCCAATGTCTATGTGCATATTTTGAGGAACTACATCTACCAACATTGTAATGGATCTCCGAGCCCCGTTTGTACTCACCGTAGTTTTGATCTATTAATATCTGAATATCTCTATGTTTATACATAAATATTCGTTGCCTGAAAATCTTCAGTCTTTGCTTTTTTCTGTTTGCATATATACATATATACATGGTGCGTAAGGTGTTTGAGGACATACATTTTTGGGGTCATTGCAGCATTTTTTGATAACTCTGATTAATCTTTGTTTCAGAAAATATTAACGGCAGACCTTACGCTTACTCAAGAAATGAAGAGGCATGCTGTTATTGTGGTTATAATGGCTGAGCATAGCGATTTAGAAATATTTTGATTTTTAAATGTTTCCAGTTCTTTCGTCTACACAGTTTTTAAGGAGCTAGAGACTGAAGATGAAAACGCATCACCAGTATTAAAGCAGTCTAAACGCTCTAAAATCGTCAGAACACCTGAATTTATCCAGCAAGTTCAACAGATCATTGATTACAATTCCAGAAAGTCCATGAGGTCAATTGCAATCTCCATGTGTCTGAAGGAACAGTCCGAAATTTTGTCCACGAAGACATCAGATATAAGTCTTATATGATGGGGAAAAGTAAATTTGTCAGAAAAAGCAAAAGAACATCACTACATCAGATATAAAAGGCTCTTAAACAAACTAAAAAAATCCAGCAGAAGATTTTATTTGGTTTTTCTCAACGACACAAACTTCGACCAAGATCAAAAAGTTAACAGAAGAAATGACAGATCGTTCTGTGCAGACCCTTCTGAAGTTTCAAGAGTTATGCATACATAATTTCCTGCAACCGTCACGTCCGCAATGAAGTATGCGTGATGCCTCCTTATTTCTTTAGTGTATCAATATTTATATATTGTTGTGTCTGGGGAGAGTCATTTTCTTTTTGTGCCTTATAATGTAACACACTCAAGACTATTGAAAAGGTTGCAAGACGCAACGAAAATTTTAGGAAAATAAAAAAAAAAAGAAATAAGTGGAAATTTTACCGGTGAGTGTGTTACATTATAAGGCACCAAAAGAAAATAACTCTCCCCAGATACCACAGAATATGCTTCCACACACGAACTCATATAAAGAATCTTGCAAGCCAAATCCATAAACAACATATATATATATATATATATATATATATATATATATACGATATAGTGTATATTTATACACATAAGGAATCCACTTGTAGGGAATTCAACACATTAGAAAGAACAGCTAGGTTCTGTAAACCGCAAAAATAACGGATAAAATTCGACAGGAATAAATTTGGAAATGAAAAACATTTACCATCTAGTACCCTGGACCAATTGGTTTCTGATCATCTTTTAGCGAGTCAAGGGGAACTCACAAGGTCTGATTTTCTTCAGCAAGGTCCAAACTAGGGTCAAACATATCCAACACGAGACAAACAAGGCTACTTGTCTCGTGTTAATACGAACTAACTTTTCAAATTTTACTGCGTAGACGCAGTCCTTCGCTGGCTACAATGAAAAACCGCCAACTTTTAACCGAAAATTATCCAAAACCTTACAGTATTTAATCATGTCAAAGGGAATGGAATTTAATTAAAATTAAAACATTCAATAAAAGTTTACATTTCCAGTGGTCTAACGTGCAAAAAAAAAAAATTAGTCAAGAAGACTATATATTAGTTATACGATATAGTGTATATTTATACACATAAGGAATCCACTTGTAGGAAATTCAATACATTAGAAAGAACAGCTAGGTTCTGTAAACCACAAAAATAACAGATAAAATTCGACAAGAATAAATTTGGAAATGAAAGACATTTACCATCTAATACCCTGGACCAATTGGTTTCTGATCATCTTTTAGGTAAGGATTCAGCCAATTATGTACATGTGTATGTATGTATGTATGTATGTATGTATGTATGTATGTATGTATGTATGTATGTATATATGTATGTATGTATGTGTGTGTGTATGTATGTATGTATGTATGTATGTACCTGTATGTGAGTTACATTATATTGATCACAAAGTTTAAGGATTCCCATCATTATATATAACTAAGTGCGTAAGGAACATTTTATTTACACAAATTCTATAGAGATTTTTAGCTGTGGAGCCATCGTAAGAGACAAAACTGAATGAAGAAAACCATTTATTCGACAATCGCGTGTAAATTGCAATGAATTTATTGATATTGAATTGAAATTCCTGAGAAATTAATTCTTCTAAATGATTTGCAGTATTTTTAGAAGCATAATATATAATGGACCACAGAGCAAAACTGAAAAAAGGAATTAAAATTTAAGCAAAATAAAAGACTAACAAAAATCTTTTAAAATCTTTACAATGGAAAACAATCGCAATCATGTGGTTTGGTGTCATGTGATAAAAATGGACCGGTGTCAAGATAAAACAGTAACAATTTATGAGATATATTAAGAGGAGATATAAAGCAATCGAAAGCAATCAACATTTTTCCAGGTATATTTTCGGTATCATCATCATCATTACCATCATCATCATCGTCATCGTCATCATCATCAGCAGCAGTAGAAGCCACTTCACACCACTATCGCCACCGCCACCACCACCACAACAACAACAACAACAACAACACAACAACAACCACCAACACCACCACAACCACCACCATCATCACCACCACCACCACCACCACGCTGCCGCCGCCACCGCCACCACCACCACCACCATAAAGACCAGAAATAGTTGCTGCGGCACATTTTATATCATTCTTCGCCTGTGCTAGAAATGATAATAATCCTTCACATCCAGCTCCTACTTCTTCGCTTTCTTCTTCCCATCCTTGTCCTCCACACCTCTTCGTTATTATCATCACATTCATCTAAATTGATGGCATAACAATCATCCACAATCTTCCTCATTCTTCTTTTTCCTCCACCTTCTCCATCATGGTCATCATTATCACTATCGCAGTCGTCATCGTCGTCGTCATCATCATCATCGTCATCATCATCATCATCATCATCGTTATCATCATCATCGTCATCATCGTCATCATCATCATCTCATCATCATCATCATCATCATCATCATCATCCTCATCATCATCATCATCACCACCACCACCATCTACTTCGTTGCCAACGAAAGTGCTTCTATGTTTCCACTCGATATATTTTTGTCTTTCACTTGTTTCAGTCGATTTAGAGTCAAGTCCAGTGGCTTTCTGTTTTACTTTGAGATGGTCCTTATATAATCGAAAAGAGCAACTTCGTGGTCTTTTCTCCGAAGTAAGCTCGCTGAATAAGACTTGGCGTGGAAACCTTGCTACATGTTCTGACCGTCTAAAACAGTATTTCATGATCAACGATTTGATACTTTGACTCTTGGGCCTATGCAGGACATTATTGTTAATCATATAATATTTTCATTTGGTAAGGCGGCGATCTAGCAGAATCGTTAGCACGCCGGGCGAAATGCTTAGCAGTATTTCGTCTGCCGCTATGTTCTGAAGTCAAATTCCGCTGAGGTCGACTTTGCCTTTCATTCTTTCGGGGTTGATGAATTAAGTACCAGATATGCACTGGGGTCGATGTAATCGACTTAATCCGTTTTTCTTTCCTTGTTTGTCCCCTCTATGTTTAGCCCCTTGTGGACAATAAAGAAATAGGTATTTCATCTGCCGCTACGTTCTGAGTTCAAATTCCGCCGAGGTTGACTTTGCCTTTCATTCCTTCGGGATCGATTAAATATGTACCAGTTGCGTGATGGGGTCGATATAATCGACTTAATCCGTTTGTTTGTCCTTGTTTGTCCTTTCTGTGTTTAGCCCCTTGTGGGTAGTAAAGAAATAGGTATTTCGTCTGTCTTTACGTTCTGAGTTCAAATTCCGGTGAGGTCGACTTTGCCCTTCATACTTTCATAGTCGATAAATTAAGTACCAGTTGCGTACTGGGGTGGATCTAATCGACTGGTCCCCTCCCCCAAAATTTAGGGCCTTGTGCCTGGAATAGAAAATATATCTGTATTCCCAAGTGTATTTTCTATGTCTATTCTTACATGCATATCATTATAATTCTAATGTATATTTCTTTCATTGTTAGGTCGCTATGAATATTATACGTAAGATGTAATTCTGTACAACCTAGCACAAGCTCGAATTATCCTGTCACGGTTTGCTAAATTATTTTGTACATTCCGATAGGAGTCCACTAGTCTTTAGAAAATATGGTTGCGATTATTAGAGAAACTTGTGTTAGCAGAATCGTTAGCACGCCGGGCGAAATACTTTGATGCATTTTGTCCGTCTTTACGTTCTGGGTTCAAATTCTGGAGTCAATGTAAGCGACTACCCCTTCCCCTGAACTTGCTGGCCTTATACCAAAATTTGAGTCATTATTGGAGAAACTTGTTCGCTACGTTCTGAGTTCTAATTCCTCCGAGTTCGACTTTGCCTTTCGGGGTCGATAAATTAAGTACCACGAAACACTGGGGTCGATGAAATCGACTAGTTCCCTCCCCACAAATTTCAGACATTGTGCCTATAGTAGAAATGATTATTAGAGAAACTTGTAGAAAGTATACTAAATGATATGAGCTGCTACGGCTGGGATACAAAGATCAGTCTGGTTCTTTTTTTACAACCCTTATATTCGAAGAACGAGCTCTTTCGGATTGTAGCACATTATGCTGAATTAGGAGAGAGTGTTGGGTTTCTATAAAAATATATTCTACTTAAAACGAATTATTTGCTTAGGTAATTAGTAACAGCACTCATTTAATAAATTATATTTATTCTGCTGGGCGGTTGCATATCATATTCGACGTGTCAGCCCATTAACATTTTAGTTTTCCTTCAGAAGGAAAACAAATTTTATCTTTATTAGTATATTTATATATCATATATAAAAAGAAGATAAAACTGATAATATAAGACATAATGTATACATTCATAATTATCTGAAGGGAATAAAAAGATATACAGCTTTTCTCTGAAGTCATTAATAATACAATAGACATCAACACAAGTTCCTTTAAAGCTGATCAGTCATCAAATTTGCATACATTCATGCACAGACACACAATGTCATTCCACACCTTACAGAAAACGCATGTATTTATTTTCCTGAAAATATATTTGTGTGCGTATGCTATTAGTCTCAGTGTAGGATCGCGTAGGTTATTAAAATTAATCTAATTGCCATTTTCCATAAGAAAGAATTGTAATAGTCCCGATAAACCAGCATATTATATGGAAAAGAAAAGGACGGTATTAAAATATTGATTGAATTGTATTAAAGGATTATGAGTATATCTTCACACATCTATGCAAATACACACATATACACGATTGCCAGTGTGTATATTTGTGTGCGTGTGACTTGTACCTTTGTATGCATACTATGTATGTATGAGTGTAATACAACAGAAATGCAACTGTATTACAATGTTTCTTTTGATTATGAATCTATGTAGAGTTAATTAATGAATAACTGTATGGTATGAATCCGTGTAGGTAATCATTAGCGTCCACTCGTATACTTACAGGAAATTTTGCTAGCAAAAACTGTCCGACGAACGGCAACATGGAACTCAGAGTAACAGGTTTTGTTAAATTTTCTGCTGCTTTAAATAAAGCATATTACTCTACCACTGGTATTTGAGTACTCTTTTTTCCATCTTGTCTCACATTTATGTGTTTACTCCGGTATATATATATATATATTATATATATATGTATATGTATATATATTTGTATGTTATGTATGTATGTATGTATGTATGTATGTATGTATGTATGTATGTATGTATATATATATATATATATATATATATATATATATATATTATATATATATATAGTAAACGCTTTAGCGTCTACACTCATAAACAACAACTTACAGCCCACTGCCGCGGCATAACCCAGGTCCCGCGGCATCAAACTCATCGATATCTACTCAAAAGATATGTACACCGTCTTTCTTCTTGACATAAAATGTACTAAAAAGGTATACCAGTTGCTCAAAAATATACGGAAGTGTCTGTCTCAGTGACTCAATATTTCAGTTGATATGTTTAGAGATTTTGTTGCAATTCTTTTCAAGTGTTACTTTGCAAAGGAAAGGTAGCACGTAATATCTTTTAAAAAGCCTCTGTGACTGGTGGCAGGAAGTTAAGAAAATTTTCTGTACATCCAACGCAATGCTTGTGGCGGGGCGTTTTTAGGTTCTATACTTATTGAGATAGCAATGACACTTTTTAAGATATTTCTTCGTTTTATACGTAGTTTTTTTCCCCCCTCAATCTCTGTGCATGAAAAGCTACTAGTGTGAAACATGTTATGCTTGAGAATAGGTATTTGTATTTGTGATAGTAAGCAAATGTAGATATGAAAATTTTATGTTAATGCCTCTCTCAGACTTCTCATCTACTAATTTATGTTTTTAACACTGTTGACACCGTTTGATTGAGTGGTACCAAGCACGTATCGAAAACTTAATGTTATCTGTTAAGCGACTGATGACAGAAGTATATTCTGCTCTTGTTGTAAATTATGTGTCATTCTTGTGACTTTGGATATGTTAAAGTGTTCTTGCTTCATTGGATTAAGGCAGTTTTGTTGCTTTTATTAAAACAGACATTGGTATTGCAGGTTTGGTCTTCTTTGGAATTCTAATTACGAGCAATGTAATTCTTAAGGAAGGGATCGAGTTTAGATAAGTTTTGTTGCATATACATAGAAACATACACACACACACACACACACACACACACACACATATATGTATGTATGTATATATGCATATATATATATGTGTGTGTGCGCGTGTGTGTGTGTATGTGCGTGTGTATTAAAGTAATAAGGTTAATGTCTGATCATAGAGTGACCAACGGTTTCGCATCCACGAAGGCTGCAGCATCTTTATTACTTTACTGCTCTATACTTTAGAGTGTGCCTCTTTTTCGGATAATGATACATTGACAACATATATATATATATATATATATATATATATATATATATATATATATATATATATATATATATATAAGATACAGAAATAATGTATTCTCAAACGTGGGATAATGCTAATATAAAAGCATGAACAGGATAAACTATCCATATATTGCAAACAAAATTTGTCAGTGGGCAACCATGAGACCCGAACTCACATCCATGCGATTACGCATCAAATGCTGCTATAACTTTAAGCTAAGCTGTCCTGCGACGAATCGCTCTGCAATTTTAGGATTTATAAATCTAACTTTATAAGATGCTAACGTTACATCAAATTACGATGAAAGTAAACAAAGTTTGCTTTAAAAAGCGTTGAGATGTATTGAAAGATACAGATATCTGTATCTTTCAATACATCTCAACGCTTCTAAAGCAAACTTTGTTTACTTTCATCATAAGTTGAACATATATATATATATATACTCTGCTTCGACCTCGGCGGAATTTGCACTGAGAACGTAGCCGCAGACGAAATACCTGTTTCTTTACTACCCACAAGTATTTCGGTTTTGGATTTGGTTTGCAAGCTTCTTTATGTGACTTCATGTGTTCAAGTATATTCTGTTGTGCCTGGGGAGATTCATTTTCTTTTTGTGCCTTATAATTTAACACACTCAACGGTCAAATTGTGGAAATTTGATCGGTGTGTGTGTTAGATTATAAAGCACAAAAAGAAAATGACTCTCCCCCAGACACAATAAAAAAGTAATTTTTTTCTTCTATATATTTATTTGTATATATACCTTCTGATTTGTATGAAATATCTTAAACATATTTCTATGTAAACAAATACTCATATAATTTTGTGATCAATAGGTTACCTACGATAATTCTTAAAACTGAACTTGAACACAATGCTAAAAGTGCTGTGTGAATAAAATTTTATGTACACAAGTACAATTGTTTCTATGCCGAAATTCGAGAAGTAAAATGTATAAGGAAGGCATCGAGAATATAGAATACAAACAGGCAGATATATCGTAATTTTTTTAATTTTAATCTAAAAAATACATGCCAAAAGTTAATGTAAGATTATATACTCATAAAATGTGACAGATATTGCTGAATATTTTAATTTAAGGAGATAGTAAAATCAGAAAGGCTATCAGAATAAAGAAAAGCATATATTTCTAAGGCACCAACAGGAAAAAGAAAGAACGGAGATTATCATAAATGTATGCTAAATAAATATATATTATATAATATTAATATATCCATTCCTGGTGCACTATATAGTATTCATGGATAATCTGAAATATTCGAAATAAATTTATTCCTCATATATTTTAGCAAATGAAACTGACCATAATAAGTGCATACTGTTTTATAAAGTTTTAAATAACGAAAGAAATATAGTATGATAAAATTTATTTAACCATTAGAAGTTTATATATCGCAACACTTGTTTCGCAACTTAAAACATGCATAGATATATTTTATATTATATATGTTTTGTAGAATGATACATGAAGGAACTTTTTTATGAGTAAAACCGGATTAGTTGATTCCATATATTGTGACTTAAATTTACAGACACTCACACACGCATATAAACGCACGCCCATATACATATATACAACTATATGCATCTAACGTTTCTGTGGACAGAGTATGAGTATCATTTCTTAATTAAAGATCTTTGGAGGACTAAAAGTTTTCAGCACAATTCCAGTCTAACTACCTGGCCCATGGGGAAATAAAACTCAAGATATATATGTAGGTGTGTTTTTTTTTGTGCATGGATATATGCATACATACTTGCCTAGATAATAAATAGTATATATATATATATATATATATATATATACATACACACTACACACTCACACATATGTTTAAATATTTAGTTGTACACATAGCATACATACATTTATATATGTGTATACACACATACACGCACAAATATATTGATAGATAGAGAGGGGAAGGGAAGGAAGAAGAGAGATTTTTTAATTATAACATTTTAAACGGAAGATAACACTAATTAAAAAGGAGAGTTGAATTAAAAAAGTTATATAGCATTATTAAGTGCAATAATAGATATAATCAAATTAAAAGCATTGTGACTAACTGGAATTTGTTGTTGTTGCAGCAGAAGATGGTTTTGTTAAGTTCTTCTTAAATTGATTTTGAAGCAAACTAAGAAGATAATGTTGGATTGAGCTTTTATATTTCCTGTAATAAAGCTGTCAAAGTGATTCTGGGAAAGATAGATGTGTCATAGAAATTACCAGAGTGAGAGACAGGAAAAAGGTAGAGGGATAAATAGATAGATAAATAGACAGACACATAGACAGGCAGACAGGCAGAGAGACAGACTGACAGACAGACTGATAGACAGATACAGAGAGAAAGAGAGAGAGAATTATTTTGGCTGAGTACCAAATCATTGTGAATTCTTTGTATGAAAGTTAGATTGGTAAGGGGTAAGCCAGAGTGCTTGTCTAAGCAAGTAAGGGGTTGTTAGGTATTGGAACGGCCGAAATGGCGTGATTGTGATGGTTGTTGTGGTGTTGGGGTTGTTGGATATTGGTGGTGATTGTAAAAGCAATCTTAGGGGAAGAAGGATGGACAAGGAAGTTACTTCAATCAAAGTAGATTTGAATTCAGAAATGACATATTTTTAATGATTGCATGCAAACTGCCCAGTTTGTTCTGATCTGAAGGTAGTGAAATATTCAGAAGAAGAAGGAGATTAAATTAGAATTTTGGAAATTTACTGTGATTAGATTGTAAAGTATGAAGAGAAATATCGGCATTAACAATTTTTCAGGGTTCTTTACTTGTAGTGACATTCACAGATGGACCCATTGTTCAAAACTTTGATGTGTTACATTTCCAGCGTATACCTAGCAAAGTCACTTAACCTTCAACAGTTCAGTTCATCTAGATGCATAGCTAGTACATCCAATTTATGTTAGTACATGCATGCATTTAGTTGTAAGCTGCTTCTCAAAAGCAGCCGCTCATGACAGTTAAATTAGTAACTCAGTGTCGGCGACTACGTTAACTTTTATTTTTTATCTATCACAAACTACAGAAATATTCTGTTCTCAACGTCTACGTTGATATAGAAGTTTACCATTTAATATGTGTTGCAGCTGTAGTTATAAGACATTTTAGTTTGTCTGTACTGACCTGTGATATAGATTTTGAAGTAAGATTTTAATGAATTTCCCGAAAAATGATCTGGCGGTTACATTGGCCTGAAAATTCTATAGAGACTCTCCGCAGTTGTTTATTTTTCTTGGAGAAATTAATTCGATTGAGAAACAAAATATTTACCAATTCTTCAGTGGAAAAAAAATTCAAATAGATTTAAAGTGTCTGGATTGTTAAGATTTATATTTATCTTTTTGGTTATCAATCTGATTAAAATTTAACTGTTTGTCACTTAAGATATATCAGTGAATGACTTTCATACAATATAATTGTCTGCTACACTTCTTTTTATTTTTTTCAACTATCTCTATGAAGGGGTAGTTTTATACATTTTTTAGATAGGTAGAATTGTATATGTATGTGTGTATGTGTATACATACATATATATATATATATAGAGAGAGAGAGAGAGAGGGGGGAATGATAGAAAGATAGATATGTATGCATGTGTGTCCGTGTACTTACATATACCTATGTATGTACATAAAGATTAGATGTGTATGAATATGTATATATATTACTCTTTACTTAAAAGAATTAAACAAAATATAGAATTGATTCTTTAAAAACCATTGCTATACGTTTGTACACAAAACTATACGATTCTATTATCTTACTTATTCATTTCGTGTGAAAGACTTGGAGACAAATATTTCCATTAAATTCGCAATGAGGTTTCCTTTATTACACAAATGTCTATTTTGTTGTTTTTTGTTTTTAACTCTTCAAAATATTTTGTATCTAAAACTAAGACCTGTAGGTCACAACTGTGTTGTTGATGCATTTCTCACTGGTCATTATCAATGAAAATGAAAGGAAATCATTTCAACCACAGATTGAGATCATGTCACTTCAACTCACCCTGTTGCTCTTCCTACTTACCCTATTGCATCCACCTACGTACGTTGATAATTTACGTTATAAGGAAATCGCTTTAATGCTTTCATGTTGAAGAACAGAAGCCATACGTCTGTTAGCTTATAAACGAAACAAAAATATTTATAGGAAAGTAACTATTCTTTACTTTAACTAAAAGACATTTATAAATATGAATTGTATTTTGACTTAAACTGAATACATGTTAACTCTCATCTGAAGAAGTGAATAAAACATATTGAATTCAACTGTATGAGAATAATCTTCCGATAAATCTCTTTTAAAGGAGAGATCAAACTGACCAGGTGTTTACTGTTGGTTTGTGTTTAATCCTGAAAAAGAAAAGCTTAATCCCAGAAGATTTGTTGCTTACATTTGGTATCAGTATAAAATGTTTATAGCCGCAGGCGTGGCTATGCGGTAAGAATCTTGCTCCCCAACCACAGGGTTCCTGGTTCAGTCCCACTGTCTGGCACCTTGGGTAAATGTTTTACTATAGCCTTGGGCAGACCAAATCCGTGTGAGTGCATTTGATTGATGGAAACTAAGAGAAACTCGTCATATATATGTATGTATATGTGTGTGTGTTTTCTCCTTCCTACCGCTTGACAACCGCTTGACAATGCTGGTGCATTTACGTTCATTGTAAATTAGCGATTAGGTAAACGCGACCGATGGAATCAGTGTCAGGCTATAAAAATATAAATATTGGTGTCAATACATTCGACTAAGAATTCTTCAAGCCTAAGCATGGTTGCAGTCTAATGACTGAAACAAATGACAATAAGTTAGAATTAAAAATTGGTAATAAAATCCATATACCTTTTACAAATCTATTGAAACAAATGATAGGTGCTCCTTATTACATGGGAAAATGGGTGTAAATCTTCATATTTTAACGTAAGCACCGGTAACATCAACGAATTTCCTCAAATGGCCAGAGATGGAATGAACAAACTCCTGAAGGACGTCATCTGGAATATCATTGAGAACCTCCTAAATCCGTGTCTCCAAGTCCTCCAGCGTATGAGGATTTGTCTCGTACATCACATCTTTTGAGTAACTCACAGGTAAAAATCACATGGAGTGAGACACTTCTTGGATTTCTGGACTTCTGCGGCCACAGTTTTCAGATGTTAGCTCCTGCACGTAATGGCGGTTTCCGTGGACGAAAATTCAGTTCTTTATGCAACACCGAACGTATTGAGTGTCTTGTTTGTTTACTTTCTTGAGCTGCTTGACATGTTGATTTTAGCGGGACTGCGGTGAAACATTTACTGCAGTGTTGCCATGATCGGGATGTGGTTGGACGGCCACTTCTTCTTGCATCGTTCACAGAGCCCGTGGTCATCAGCTTTGCATTACAACTTTTTATTGTCTCCGGACGTGGGGTTGCATGCTTACCTTTCCATGCATGCCACCATCTCTGAACCAAAACAATGGAATTCTATACTTCATACCTTGCTGCTATCGTAACTCACTCCTGAACAGCCAAGCAACCGCTCATCTGAAAAATAAGAAATTAGAAATATGACAATAAGAAAATAAAAAAATCCTCATTAGTGTTGTCTGTTTAAAAAATGTTTTCGTTATGACTTCAGTGATACTAAAAATTCTATAAGCAATTTCTAATGCCTAGTTACTTTCCACCCACCCTGCATATATATATATATATATATATATATATATAGATATATATATATATATATAATATATATATATATGTATATATATATATGTATGTATGTATATATATATATGTATATATATATATAGATATATATATATATATATATATATATATGTATACATATATATATATATAATATATATATATATATATATATATATATACATATATATATATATATATATAATATATATATATATATATATATATATCATATATATATATATATATATATATAGATATATATATATGTATATATATATACATATATATATATATATATATATATATATATATATATATAAACAAATGATGGAGACAGAAAATGGAATATACAGGAAACTTAGTTCTTGTATAAATATTGATGTTTCCTGTTTCCTCATCAAAAGATAATAAGTAATGAGCATTTTTGACCTCTCTTTATACCTTAACACTCACCACTTTAAAACACACACACTAAATGCTAACATACATTTTTTTTCTCCACGTCATTTCAATTAATCATAAAAGACGATATTGAATTATCTACGTATAAAGGGAAGAAGCTGTATTGCAATATTTTTGTTCAGTTCCATATCAATAAACAATAAATTGTCAATAAATTATATAAAATTTGCCATAGTTTCTATCGAAAAATATTTTTCTGTTATCTAAAAAATAAATTCTAAAAAATAAAATGCATAGAATGGAAAACTTTACACCCTCGCATCATTTTTTCCTTTCTTTTCTTAAAGTAACCATCTATTTAAACAGAATATTTCTTGCGATCTTATGTAATGTCATAAATATGTATTTATCTTGTCATCCTGTCTTCAAAATATGTCTATTACATATAATTCGGTATTTCTGTTTGTATGAATTTATAGTGGGAATTCAATTTTACGTTTATTTATTTTTGACATATATATATTGTAAATATTATACTTTTTTTAACGTTTATGAGTATATATTTTATTCCGAATTTATGGCTTTTTAAACAATATTCTTTATATGCAGTATATTCTCTTTGAATTGACTTTAGAACTTGCTATGGTTTCCATTATAACTTGAGAAAGAGAAAAATAAACGCATTGTAATCTGTATTTATATACAAGAAATTGCCAATGTATATGTGCCTTATGAAAGACATGGTTCGTACTGTATATATGACGTGAAATCTTTCAGGTTGTATGCGCTGCAATGAAATTAAAATATGTCAACAACCATACAAAGGTGTAGATTGGCCGAATGTTTTGATCATGGAGCAGAATACCCTGAAATGTTTGATCCACTTTTTTAACGGCCATTGCTCAAAGGCCAGTGAAGTCAATTTTACCTGTCATTCTTCCAGGGTTGATAAAATAAAGTACCTTTCGAGTACTGGAAATGATTTAATTGATTACAGACTAGTGGCAATAGGGAAAAGTATTAACATAGTACACGGAGCCGAATACTTGTCTAAGTGCCGGACTTTGACGAGAGGTGAAGTGACATGAGGCATGGAGCACAGGGCGAATGCATTCCCGTAACGCTATGTTTATCACTGTTTTCTATTACAATAAGATACGCACACCACATACACATATTCTCTGCCTCTATCAGTGGGGCCATTAAATAAATAACACTAAAGAAAATGAAAGAAGTTATTTTCTTCGGTGTGGAATGCTCTATAATGCGTTTCATAAACTGAGATGCACCACTTCAGAAAAAGAGAGGGAGGTAAAAATATAGAAGGGATGTCAAAGTTCATAATTATATTTGGGAAGCTCTATTTGAAATCAATGAAAGCTACGGAGTTAGACGCGATCATTTTGATACGGTGTTATCTGGAATGTTTCCTTCCTTGCCGGCATGAAGGGGAAACAAGAGAAGTGATAAAGGAAAATTTGTGTGTGTGCATGTGGCAGAGAGGGTAGTTTAACTATGAAGTGGGGTGTAGAGCTAACAGTATATCAGGTAGCAAATACTGTTAGATTATCCGCAAAAGTATTACTTACTGATCCAGTTTTAAACATTCTTTTAAAAAATTGATAGTTTTTTTACTTGTCCAACCAGAAATCCAGGCTGTTTTTCCATTACATTGCCGAATGTAGTTCTGGATTACTTTTAATTATAATTCCTTATTTCATTACTACAATTTCGTTTGCGTTTCCTGATCCTTTAAGAAAAGAGCAACGAATCTAGTTGCAATATAGAAGGCAAGGGAATTTGAAGACCGTACGATGGACAAAGGTATTATCTCTTTTCCGACACTTGACTTCAATGTGCTGCAGTGTTGCATAAACAACTTTCACGCGATAATGATCATTTGATTGATAAAGATGAGGGATTCCATTTAATCGACTGCAGCCACGCTGGAGCAATATTTGAAATATTTGGATCACCTTGAAATATTTGGTCGATCACACCAAGCAAAATACCTTGTTTTTGCTTAATCACAGAGACAGTAGGAAAATAAACATACCTGCACCTTTTCCATATACATACATACATACATACATACAGTCACACACACACATGCAGAAACTCACAGATATATTATATAAACGCAATGCATATAAAGACAGATTGAACTACATGTTACTACACTAATCTATAATTTCAGATGAAAAAGGAATATTTTTGGGACGTAAATTTGTTCTTTAATATTATTTCCAAATGACATTACTTTTCAGACAGAAGTAACAAGAAAACTTCCCTTTACATTCAATATTCCAATGTTGCCTTCCGGTAAACTAATCCAAAGATAGTCTGTGCGTATCAAAAATTGTTCAGATAATTCCATGTTCACAATTTTAAGGGCATCAAATCAACCATCCATCCATCCATCCATCCATGTCGTGACTTTTCCCGACCAATCAAAGTCTTCCACATCAGATGCCCCGACTGAGCAATGCAGCATGAACGTCTGGCTTGGGTTTTTGTCACATAGGTTTTTTTCCTAGCTGAAATATCTCGTCTGTGCACTCCAAAACTACAAATGATAACAGTAATTCACTAACTGAACTATTTGATACTAGTCGTTGACAGCTTGTTGTCTGGTAAACTGCTTAGCATCTCGTGATATTCACCACTGACTCAGGAGTTTTACCGATCACCAAGGACATTCATGCTAACATGGCTGCTACATTAGGCGAAAGAACGAAAGGGATAGTTTTGAAGATGACCCAGGTTTGGTTCCTTTGCAACTGCCACCACCGAAGAAAATATTGATAGTATTCACTGCATGCTGATGGATGACAGGTGATTCACTATTAACAAAAATGCCAATGTTATTAACATATCCTATGTAAGAGTTGAGAATATTCTGTACAATGAACTTGACATGACGAAGGTTTCTGACACCTGAACAGGTTAATCACATCACGGGAAAATCTGACATTGTTTGAGGTAGATTCAGCTGGCTATCTTCAACGTTTCCTATGACAGGATGAGTGTTGGTTTCATCACTTTGAGACAGAGACAAAGAGACAATCCGTGCAAGGGAAACACCCCTCCTCACCTGTTCCAAAAGAGGCCATGATCGTTTCATCTGCAGAGAAGGGACAGTTTGGAGGGATGCAAAAGGTATTGTATTTATTTACTATCTTCAAAAGGGCCACACCATCAATGAAGAGTATTAAGCCAACATACGGAGATAGTTGCGAAAGGCTATCAAGACCAAATGCCCAGGTAAACTGATGAAAGGGGTTTTGTTTCATCAGGAAACTGCACACAAGTTCTTGGTTTCAATAGCTGCTCTACGTAACTGTGCCTTTGAACTGATTGATCACACTCCCTACTCTCCTTTTTGGCCCCAGCCGACTACTATCATGTGTTACCTAACAAGAAAAAAATCACTTGGCTGGGAACCAGTATCGCAGTGACGATAGCGTCATATGTGCTGTTGATGAATATTTTGACCAACAGGATGAAAGTTTCTACACCAATGGGATCCAGGCACTGCAACTCTAATGGAAGAAATATACGAATTGCAAAGAAGACTTTGCTGAAAAATGAACCTCATTTGGTTACATTCCATAAAAGTATATTGGTTAGCCTATGAACTTTTCAGCCGTCACTCGAACTGAAATAGTTGACATCCACCATGTTGCATTTCGTGATTTCATCGTTCTCTGAATTGGCGAGTTACATACTACATAACCCATAGCCGGTATTCTAATAGGTGGTACTACGCCGGATCAGTTTAGACCTGGGAACAATAGTGGCTAAGAGTTGGTTTCACACTCATCAAAACCCTGGAAGCCACGAACCGGGATCCCACTAATGAATGCAGTTTTAAGTCAAACCGTGAAGCAACTGTACTAAGACATAAAATACAACACACACATACACACACATTTTAATTAGATAATTAATTACCTAATCATTTAGTCATATTAGCTGACATGAAACTAAACTATACATACTTTCAGGATAATCTCTATCATATCTTCCGTTTTATTTTCATTGTTTCCATAGTTTTATTTTCTAACCCGAACATTTCGGAAGATACTTGAAACCAAGCCCATTGCCCAGTCCGATTAATTTCTCTAACTCAA
This sequence comes from Octopus sinensis, assembly GCF_006345805.1. Taxonomy (NCBI): domain Eukaryota; kingdom Metazoa; phylum Mollusca; class Cephalopoda; order Octopoda; family Octopodidae; genus Octopus; species Octopus sinensis. The sequence goes on along the minus strand of NC_043005.1, from coordinate 53,392,265 downwards.
TGTTGCTGTACAATTGTTTATCATTCTATTCCTTTTAAGTATTTTCTTGTGTCTTCTTTCTTAATCAATTATATACAACACTAAATTATATATTATTTTGTCTCGCGAAGCCATTATTCTATACTATAAATTTGTAATGCAATAACTTTGACAATGAAATCAAATAAATATACCCAACTAAGGTAGATTAATGTTTTTGCATAAGCACCACCAGGGTATTTTAATTGTTCTGGTTATTTTTGTTTGTATTTGAGTGGTATTGTGTACTTTAAATATATGTGCATGTATGTATGCATGCATAGATGTATGAACGCCTGTATACACAAACATGTGTGTGTGCGTGTGCATATATATATATACACGCATACATGCATACATATATATATGTATATATACTTATGAACACATATACACCAAAGGCACACATATGAGTGTTTGTATGCATACGTGTGTACATGTTAGTCTTCATATGTGTGCGTCTAGTGTGTGTAATTTTCTGTTTTACAAAATAAATAGGTACTTATTTTCATGATATTTTAATTTTATTCGAATTTTATTAGAGATTTTTCTTTGTCCAAGTACGTAAATTAATACATTAAATTGACTTTCGATCTTAATACATATGAACAGGGTGTCAGTGATGACAAGCATCATGGGTATTACCGCTTCTCCCCGGAGTATTAAAAACAAATAATAATAAATTTCATCGTCGTTGTTATCATCATCTTAGAGTTTGAAACACTTCTATTTAGTGTCGATAAATCGTATCTTGTCGTGTAGCCAAGATACTTAACGCGCTACAGTTCATTCCACCTTACTCATTGCAACCGTTATTGTTGTTGTTATTGTTGTAGCTATTTATTGTTGTGTCCGTTTTACACACACGCACACACACATATATATAAACACATGTAACAAGGCGTTGTGCTACGTGAGTAAATTTCCATCTTTATGGTATATATATATTATATATATATATATATATATATATATATATATATATATATATATATATATATATATATATATATATATTATATATATATATATTATATATATATGTATATATATATTATTTGCTTAAGTTTTAATGCACTTGTTATTTGGGGGTAAGTAGAAACAGAAAGGTGTCTGTTACTGAGGAGGCGAAACCACACCGCGACACTATTCTGTAGCGTGCTGACGTAGTTTCATATTTCATGAGATTGTGTACCAAAAATCTTTAGACAGAAATTCGTAACCCAGTACAAAATCCTGCGAAGAATGCCATCTGGTTTCCGCTTTTTAGGAATACGTTAAATACAATCATTATCTTCATTGCTAGTGCTTCCTCTGCATATATTGAACAAATTTTAACTTGGCAACCAAATGCATCATTCCTTGTGTGTATATATATATATATATATATATATATATATACTTCAACAAAGTAACTAGACGTGTGCCGTTGGCGATTTCTTTTATTTGGACTTTTCACTTTCTCGTTTCCGACGAAGAATTATACTCGAAACGTCAAACTCTCTCATCAAACCCAGCGTCAAACTAATACATTTCTTATGCACGTCCTTATGTTGTCCGTTGTTATCCATTTATTTTTATTCGTTTATTCGAACAGTTTGTTTATTTGAATTGACTATGTGTATGTGTGTGCGCACGTGTGCCTCTGTGCGTGTGAGTGTGCGTGTATGTGTATATTTTCTTATTTGACAGGATGTAAAAATCTGCTGCCCTTTTTCTCTTAACTCTTCTCTGCAGATTTGTGTTCGTAACGCCAGATTTTCAACGCCTCACGGTGCGTCCACCGAACGCTTTTTACTAATTTTACTAAATAATACGACGCAGCCAAACACCAGCCTCTTTGAAGTTTGATGATACACACGTAAACAAGCGCGCGCGCGCACACATATGCGTATACATGCGTCAAAATTTAATAAGATTAACTATAAAGAGATCAAAATTAAAAGATAGTATATACAATTATTATTATGAGATTAAGAAAGCAGAATTTATTTTGACGCTTCGGGCTTGACTTATTTTTCAAAAGTTTGGTAATTAAGAGACATAAGGGAGGGACAGTGGAGCGCTTTGTTGGAAAGCTGAAAACGAAGGGCCGAAGGGAGGACCCTGACTGGCCTTTGCAGGTGGCTAAGAAGGCCATGAGTGAGAACGACCTGTTCAGGATAATGGACTCCTTCCCCAAGGATACATACAGATATATGTTAAATTGGCCCGACTTGGAGCCGTCCAGGTGTTTTGCTGAGGCAAGAAGTCTGGTCGGGCAAGAAGATTGTAGTTTTGATTCCTAAAAGAACGTGTGTATGAAGTTTATTGCCTCAAAATGGCTTTTGAATGTCGTTAATGTAAGAGGTCTATTGCCTCCTTAATGTGCTTTTTTGTAAGAGGTGCGTGCCTCAAACCTCTTACATTAAGGAGATATAGACGTCAAAATCGCCATTGAGAATACATTCTTCGTGGAAAATGGCGATTTTGAGGTCTATATCTAGCATACAGGCTGTCCATTTTTAGTAGTCAGTCCTCTAAATTGTGTATATATATATATATGTATATATATATATATATATATATATATATTATATATATATATATATATATATATACATATATATACATACACATAATTTACCGCTATCGGCCCAGTGACAGATTATAAAGTGTGTTTCAGTGTGGATGAAGAAGAATGCTTCTTCTCCTTTTCTTCCTTTTTTCAATATATAGAATACCTTGGGTTAAAAACTGATGTGGATAAATGAAGGTAAATATATTTTATAGTTATTTATATTTTTTCTTCAAATATGGTATATACAACCGAAGATCGGTAAATGTGCTTCTAATTAAAATTAATTTTTTTAAAAATTGATTTATTTAGTTTGTACATTAATCGTGAAACTAGTTTTGTATTGACTACAGTAACTAATAAAATAGACTTCATTTATTCTGCCCACCTTACATCATTTTCGTACCGAGGAGAAAAGTCCGTTTGTTTTTTACTATATTTTTATTTTAAAAAGCAACGTTGGAGTTTCGCTTTAACTGCACTTTCTACCTCTCTTCATGTATATATATATATGTATGTATGTATGCATATGTATATAATATATATATGTGTGTATGTATATATAATATATATATATACATATATATATATATGACATGAGATATTGCTCTGTGTCGCACATCATTACGACCAACATTACGACCAACAGACGACGACCAAGAATCACTACTGTTGCTTCCATTGGAACACAAGGTAAAATCTATAATGAACTTCTCCACTACACTCGACAAAACAGTAAGGAACGACTATGGATTTTTTCTATTATACTCTTTATAATATATTTGATAAGGTTCACCTTTTTAAGAACATGGATTCTATTGAATGTATATAGCATGGATTCTATTGAATGTATGTAACAATTATGAACTGTTCCATTATACTGTTTATTATAAATTTTTTTGATAAGGTTCGTTATTTCAAGAACCGAAACATGTACAATTAGAATTTATCTAATACAGTGGCGTTTTCAAACTTCCTTTTTACAATATATATACATACATATATATATATATATATTATATATATATATATATATATATATATATATATATATATATATATATATATATATATATCGTATGTCTGTCTGTATCTATGTATTTATATACATCCAAATACATATATGTATATACATACATTTACATCGATATCTAAATAAATATATAGATAATAGAATGACTGATTGTTTTAAGCATGTATGTATCTATATGATTTATACATATATGTATGTATATGTAAATAGGTGCATGTGTGTATAGATAGATACATGAATGAATGAAGAATGGTATATAGGTCTGTATGTACGTATACAGAAATATACCATATTGAAAAGAAACTGCAAATATATTTCTTGCATTTTGACTGTCATTAGTAGGTCTCACGAGCATGTTCCAACATAAACTTTATTCTATTTTCGGTATGTCTGTGATCTTTATACATTTCTCCTTCTTTAAACACCGGAGAACATAACACTAAAGCTATATATATATATATATATATCTTAATAAATCTGTGCTTTCATTCCCACTGCTTGTAAACTGATGTCACCATATGACATGAGATATTGCTCTGTGTCGCACATCATATTGTCTGTCAGTTTATTGAACAGAAAATTGCAAAGAAGAAAACCAGATGCTATTTTTATAATTCATAATGAAACGTAGACACTTAATAGTGAAGCAATTTGCGTGTACTTTTTAGTTAACTTGCCATCTTTGTTCTGGTTTTCAGTGCTCCGAGTTCAAATTCTACCGAGGTCGGCTGTGCCTTTTATTCTTCGGGGCTGATAAAATAAGTATCAGTTGAGCACTGCGGTCGATATAGTTGATAAGCAACCTTGCCCAAAATTGCTGGTCTCGTATCAAAATTTGAAAATAATATTTTATAGTGAGGCGTAGATACTTAATAGTGCAGCAAATTGGCTTTACTTTTTAGTAACTTTAGATACGTGCTCTATTTTTTCTGATTTTCTGTTCTCTGAGCTCAAATTCTCTCATGATAAAATTTGGCTTTTATTCTTTTTGGGACAATAAATGCAACAACAAAAAAAGTAACAATTAATAGGCATATGGCGTACTGGTTAAGAGTGAGGGCTATTAACCCCAAGATTCAGAGTTTGATTCCAAGCAGTGACCTGAACAATAATAATAATAATAATTATAACATTGAAAAATAACTTAGGAATGTGAACCCAGGTTCGAAAAAGGCTGGAGGGTATATCAGCCGAGACGTTGTGTTAACAACAAACAAGATGAGGACAAATATCCGTCGAATGTAAATAATGTAAATAGTGTAAATAATGAACTGTATCAATTAATAGGCATGGCTGTGTAGTTAAGAATGTCGCTTTGCAATCAAGTGGTTTCGTGTCCAGCTGTGCAATCACGTGGTTTCGTGCCTGACATTATTGGTTCGGCAAAAGAGACAGATGGAACAAATAGCAGACTTGGAAGTTTATTACTGAAGCAGAGTTGTTTAACTAATGGCTTCAAGGCGATGCACCATCACGGACGCAGTCCAATGACTGAAACAAGTTAAAGAGATAAATGAGTAAAATACTAGGATTTGTTTTCCTTCCTTCGCTCTGTCGTTGTTTCTTTCTTCCTCATTCTCTCAAAATTGTCTATAATATCAAATTCGAATTTTGGCTCAAGGACTCAAATTTGTGGGGTGCGTGTAAGTCGATTACATCGACCCCAGTGTTCAACTGATATTTATTTCATCGAACCCGAAAAGTTGAAAGGCAAAGTCAACTTCGGTAGAATTTGAACTAAGAACGTTCAGACGGACGAAATACAGCTTGGCATTTCGTCCGGCGCGCTAACGATTCTGCCAGCTTGACGTCTTAGAATTTTCTATAATATCGACAAAATAGTCTCTTGCAAAAATGAAAATAAACTAGCAAAGAGCAAAATGTTACATTCTTTGTACTTTTACGAAAATATTCCATGACACGTCAAAAAAACACTCTAGCTCGTCCATTAATCCAGTAGAACAAGGAAAGGGCATGTCTGACGTGAAAGGTATGTGGAAATGTTAGAAGAATAGACATGAGTTGGTTCGTAAAATAGTAGTTGCTTGCTCGTTGATCAGTTAGTCGTATCTGCAATTGTTATTACTTAGTCCCGGGTCAGCCCTGATCGAGCACATTCATAATAAAGTGTGTCCCATTCGTAACTATCGTATTCCATATTTTCCAGCAGAGTATATATGTATACATATAATATATATTATATATATATATATATATATATCTAGTATAAATTTTTGCACCACTGTTTTATTCGTTTCTTCAAGGCGATGCGCTGTGGTGTGAGGGAGACGTAATTGCTATCTATTTAGTATGTCAGTGTTTGGTGATAATCGCTGCTGTTTCAACGGCATTTGTTGCTGTAGTGGTAGCAACAGCAGCAGCAGCAGTAGCAGTAGTAGTAGTAGTAGCAGCAGCAGCAGCAGCAGCAGTAGTAGTAGTAGTAGTAGTAGTAGTAGTAGTAGTAGTAGTAGTGGTGGTGGTGGTGGTGGTTGTCGTGGTCGTGGTCGTGGTCGTGGTCGTGGTGGTCGTGATTGTAGCTGTTGTAGTAGTAATTCCTATTACTGTTTAGTTCCAGTTCTGTCCACGTTCAGTAGAACAACCAATAAAAGGTATTCTAGACATACGTTGTATTCGGGCGTAGTCGTATCTAGAACAACATTGTCCAAAGCGTTTTTCCCCTCTTAGGATATGGCAAGCATTAAACACATCTGTCGTCATACATCATTATCTTCCTTGTCTTCAACTTCACTTCCTCTACACATCATTATAATCCTCTTCGCCCTCATCATCATCATCATCGCCACAACCATAATCACTCCTACCTAAATCACCACTGCCACCACCACCACCACCACCACCACCACCACCACCATCACCACCATCACCAACACCACCATTCCATTACAGTCACCACAATCCTCCTCTTATTCCTCTCCTTCCTCCTCGTCACCATCATCATCATTATTATCAGCATTATCCTTTGAATGCCTCCCATGCTCCTCTTTCCACAGTCTCTCTCTCTCTCTCTCTCTCTCTCTCTTTCTTTCTCTCTCTTTCTCTCTCTCTCTCTCTCTTTCCTTGCTTTTGTAAGACAAATGTTGTTTGCCACACAGCATACCATCTAACCATTTTACTGCCGCGTGATCCTATCAGTGAGACCACAATGTTGTCAGATCTGACATCACCGACCAATTCTTTACCGATTCTAGCCTGTGTCAATTCATAAATCCGATTTATTCTGCTTACTTTGCTTTCTTCTTCTATAACCTTCAGCCAAAACTCATCCTGAATGTTTGCAATGAGGTGGAAATGAAATCAAATGTTTATTGAAGATGATAGGAAAGAAATATCTCTTCATAATATATCCGGCGATTTTAAAATCTTACTGCTTTATTTTTCCCCAAAAAATTATCAGAGTAAGTCCAAATTTCTTACAAATTCCATAGGGAAACAACACAGAAACTATAAGAAATTTAGAAACAGTTTCGATAAGATTTAGGTACTTTTTAATTATAGATAACTTCAAATTGTTGTATTTCTTTTAAAATCTTTCGCAAATTATTCAGAAAACGTTTATTAAAATAACCTAAAAACGAAAACATTCTATTACAAATAATCTTTAAGATAGCAACGATTGCAAAAGTTTGACAATTTCAAACTTCTCTAAAATGTCAGTCAATAATATATATATTTAGGGTGGTGATAGAATGGCAGAAATGCTGCAGTGCCTTGCAGTATTTAGTGAGGTTTAGCTATATGTGACTAAGTTGAAAAGCGGCAATGTTGAATATAATTATTTTAAAGATGGCGAGCTGGCAGAGTTGTTAGCACGCCGGACAAAATTTTAGCATAATGGACTTTCACTGACTAATAAAACCTGGTGAAAATTTCAGTGAGTGCTAAGATTAAATTTAAATTCAAATTTTCCAGAAATTTCAGTCGTTAATGAAATTTCTTACATTATGCATATATATATATATATATATATATATATATATATATATATATATATATATATATATATATATATATAATATATATATATATATATGTATGTATGATGTATATATGTATATATGTATGTATGTATGTATGTATGTATGTATTATGTATGTATGTATGTTATGTATGTAGTATTATGTATGTAGTATGTTGTATGTAATTTTACTGCAAAAAATGTGTTCATTACATTGAAATACAATAATATTTTCTCCTCTATCGTCAAACCTGCTTTCTCCCTCGCCAACACATACAAGCATATTTTTGAAATATTAATGTTTCTAGTGATCTCAACAAAATAAAATGAACATTCGGAATGACTAGGTTAATGCAATCATTCTTCAAAGATTTAACTTTGCAATTACATAACTTCAAAAGCTTCTCTGAAGCAACGGAATCTGATTTTAAGCACGTTTAATTGACAGGAATTATTTCTTTTCAATGTTCTATGTTTTACGCATATGATATATTCGCAACTTTGACGTAACATGGTGTACATATATTTATAACCATGCACATACATATCTGCATATACATGTGCGCGCGTGTAAGCGTCTATGTATTTATATATGTATATGTACATATAGAGATAGATAGATAGATATATAGATAGATATGTAAGCGTGCATGTGAATATATCTATATCTACAGCTATATATATATATATATATATATATATTATGTATGTATGTATGTATGTATGTATGTATGTATGTATGTATGTATATATGTATATATGTGTGTATGTATATATGTGTGTATGTATGTATGTGTGTATGTGTATATCTGTATTTGTATATTTACTTATATCTTCGTGATGTTTTTCTCTTCTTTATAATGTTTCTATCTATCTCGATGTATTTAAACAAATAATGGTGTTCTATTTAATGTAACACAACTGTGCTGATGGTTTGCGTAAATATACTTTAAAAATTTAGGCATTTCAAATCAATCTAATTTATTTTAATTCAAATTAAATTACTTATGTATCACAATCATTTAATTAGGCATTTGGTGGTGTACATCCTTATGAAACAGCTGTTGATCATAGGAATTATATGTCAAACATATGCTTTCTTCTTTTATGCATTCTATCTTTATGATCGTTTAATGATGATGTTAATACCTCCAAGTATCTCTCAGTTGGATTTACTGCAATGTTACAAATAGTGGGAGTTTAACAATGCGAGTATTTAATTAATATAGATTCTGTTCTCACTCTCTCTCTCTCTCTTTCTCTCTGTATATATATATATATATATATATATAATTACATATTGGTAAATGTGGAGGGCAGCGGACTCGTGATTATAGGATCGCGGTTTCGATTCCCAGGCCGGGCGTTGTAAGTGTTTATTAAGCGAAAACGGCAGGGGATGGTGGTGGTCCCTGCTGTGCTCTTTCGCCACAGCTTTCTCTCATTCTTTCTTCTGTTGGCCTGCTCACTTCAGCCAGCAGGGTGGCTTCATTTCAAGGCTAAAACAATGTGATCAGCGATGTGGAGCAGCATCTGATAGCCTGGTCGGTCACGGTGATCACATATAGGTAAATTGGTAGATACATGTAGATATATATATATCAACACGTACATGAATACAAGAATATACATATAGACGCATATATCGCTTAGTTACATACATCTATCAAATCACCATAGTTTTACCTTGTATTATGCATTAATAGAGGCAGTAGATGTTGCAAAAGTAGTTACAACTTCAAAAATATTTATTTCGGGTTTCCTTTTTCCTCGCCACCCACAGTTTTGGTTGATAAATAACGTTCTAGCCTAGTACTAATGTAGAACTCTACCCCCACCTAGCTGTCGAATTTGGAATATTCCGCTCGGTCACCGAGGGAAGTTCTAACGGCATGCCTGTGCCTACTCATGAGCAGATGGGTATATAAAGGAAATTAGTGTACCACGGTATAAGGGGAAACGAAGTCGAACCCGATTGAGAATGTATAACGGCTGTAGTTTTATATATTCTTTTATTCTCTTATTTTTACTTGCTTCATTGATTTGACTGTAGCCATGCTGGACTTCCGCTTTTAGTTTAACAAAACGCCTCCAGGACTTACACCTTTGTAAGCCTAGTACTTAATCTCTCGGTCTCTTTTGCCGAACCGCTAGCGTACGGGGACGTAAACTCACCAACATCGGTGTTAAGCAATGGTGGGTGGACAAACACAGCCACTTAAATACATACATACATACGCATATATATCTATATATGTGTGTGTGTGTGTGTGTGTGTGTGTGTGTGTGTGTGTATGTGTGTGTGTGTGTGTGTATGTGTGTGTGTGTGTGTGTGTGACGATTAAAAAGTGCATTTTGTGCACTAATTATGAAATCATGTGATCTGTAGCTGAATCTGTTTTTAAAAGAGAGTTGCATTCCCTCGCATTCGGTACAATGTGCTCATTTATTATGGTAGTTTGACTTTTAGAGTCCCTCCTAGCGTGGCATTTATTAATAGTAATGCCCTACCTTAATATATATCTAATATCTATAAAATATATATATATATATATATATATATATATATATATATATATAGTATGTATGTATGTATGTATCTATGTATGTATCTATATATGTATCTATATATGTATGTATCTATGTATGTATGTATGTATGCACACACGCGCACACATACACACACTCACACACGCATACGCTCAAATACACAAATATGACAGAATCACCTATCGAAGACGACCTATGAATGTTCAATTTTTTATGAAAGACCTGCAAGAAAATCATTTGTTTATTGTGATGAAATGTTTGTGCAATACATTCCCTCACTCTCTCCATGAAATCGACGTCATCTGAACAGCTGCACGGTTTAACAAAGGTCAGTTAACAAAGTGTTCGCAGGGCTGCTTGAGATGAATTGTCTTGCTCAAAAGCACAACACACCAGCAGGGCCAGGAATTTAAACCACGATCTCGTGATAATGAGTGCAGCACCTTAAGCATTAGGCCATTTGCTATCACAAATTCACACACACACACACACACACACACACACACACACACACACACACACACACACACACACATACATAAATTTGCACATCCAACTTAACTGGTTGTGTTGTTCAGAACTCTGTAGACAGCGATGACCGTCCTGGGAAACCTCCCATAGATATTACGTGTTAAATAGCACTGATTGTATTGTCAGCACAGGCAGGCGGGTCAATTGTATTACGTCATTTCATCGTAAATGACAAATCATTAGCAGTAGCTACTAAAGCACCGAATCCTATATCGTATGTATGTATGTATGTATGTATGTATGTATGTATGTATGTATGTATGTATGTATGTATGCAATTTGGCTGTGTCCTTCTGTTTGACAATGTGACATATTTCCTTTCAACACATATAGCTTGTTGGTGTAATTGTTTTGCTGAATATTCGAGTATGTTGCGTATTTTTTTACCCTAATATTCTTTAAATTTCTTCATGCAGCCTATCTTTCTGTAGATAGGGCTTGGTTCCACTCGTCATCATGGTGCAGGTAGAGTAATTTTTCCATTTGAAAAAAAGAAGATCGTTTCTTTGCATTTTCTCAAAGAAATTAACTATTTCTTTTACCAACTATTTCTTTTATCTACATGTATCTATCTATTAATGACAAATATTATAGGGGATAGTATTCATTATCTGGGGCAATAAATACTCCTCTAAGACAACGCATCTAAATTCGACACCATGTTGATGTAAATATGTCATTATTCAGTTTTATTTCAAGATTTCTTGCCAAAAGAGAAGGAGCCGATTTCTGACCTAGATCCAAGGCTCCATCATTGGAATTTCAACAATATCAACAGGGGATTTTTGTATGTATGTATATGTGCTTTGTTTGTGTTAGTATGGCGTACCAAGATACGGGTGTGATGTTCTTCGGAACGCCATTCAGTGCCATGGGACAAGTCATTTATGGTTAAGACAGCTGGCACTTCATATCTATTTATTCCAGTACCCCTTTACTGATATCATGTTACTGAAATTGGAATCGAAGTGTGATAGGAATGATCCATTGATTCAAATATAGGGATAATTCGAAAACAAAATGGAAGGGTAAAAGCAAGTCGGGCATTTCCTAGTTGGCGTCGAAGAATGAGTAGACGGCAGCTGAATGATATTCATGTACTGATTAGTCTCTGGAATTAAACAGTCTGTAGATGATACACTGCAAGGCTCCAAGTGGCACTGTCAAACATCTATATTCAACCTCGGCATGCTCAACTCGATGAAAATACCTAAATAATGCGTATTATATGTTGTGCGCTTACTTTTCACGTCTGTTACAAAATATAATCTTACGTATAAGATTGTTGAATGAAGTGATAGATAATGCATTAAAAGTAAATTGAAATACACGACGTTAAGTGGTTGTAAATACTTGTAGAGAATTTGGTTCAGTTCATGTACATATATAAAATATAAGAGAAGTAAAATGGAAAATCGCGGAACTATTTACTATTCACTACGATCGTTTCGACTCACCATGCACTGGTGTCTTGCAGATTATATACTGTACAAACAGTTGTAGTACGTCATAGGTACATATGTGTCTCATCTGGTAACTTATCAAAAGATACTTCTTTTTTTTTTATCTCCGTTTCGCTTATTTTAATTTGAATTCATTTTGGTAGTCGTAGTTCACTACACGTCTACACGAGAAACTCATCTATATACTTACATGTATACGTATATGCAAAATATTGTGTATATATATGTATATGTGTGCATGGATACACATTAGTGTTGATAAGAAGGAGGAAAATAACTCGATAACGAAGTTTGACTGTCATATATTCAATAAAGCTAATATATCACATCTCGTGACTTAGAGCTGTATGCCTCCAATTTTGAAGTAAATGTGCAAAGTCCAACATTACATCCTTTATTTTGAATATATAGGAAACACAGGACTAGAAGATCCTATTTTGTCAAGCTACTGTAGACTAGTATAAAAAGTTAAGGAAAATACGAAAAATAGCAATTCAATATGGGAGATACCATAGCTATTTCTTATTCCAATATCTTTCATATTTGATCGCAATTTTCCTAATGCATTGTACTCTAAATCTATTTTTATACTTGTAACTTTCATTAGTCTATCATTTGTAGCTATACGAAATACGTAGTAATTATGAAAATAAGTATTTCTTATACCTACAAATATAGACATAGAAGTAAAAGCGGAAGCATAAAATAGTTTTAATGTACGATGGATTTGAAAAAGGAGAGGAAAAAGAATGGGGGTTTATGCATTTGCATGCCTCATAAAAATATTAAAGCAAGTGTGAAAGACAACAAACTTTAAAAATATTCTGTTAGACTGACATCAATAATGATATATGCTTTCGAACGTATATACCTACTGTTATGTCGCAATATTACACAGGGGCAGGTGCTATCTCTTCCTCGTTGCCACTGTTATGACACACGTTCGGATGCCTCTACTACTCAACTCTTCTCTACTCTTCTCTGCTGTCCTCCTGACGTCTAGGCTTCTCGCTCTATATCTACGTATTGGGCTAGCCTACTTCATCGTCTGGGGGCGTCCACACAACACCTACCAATGTATATATTGACACGTGGGCGCAGGTTTCTACAAAGAGGCGAGGGCATATATAGGATAGAGTAATGCAGGCATATGACAGAAAAATGCGAAGAAAATAACGAAGATATTGAAGACAGAGTTAAGAAATGTGAATTATCGGTTTTAATATATATAATATTATATACGTATATATATCAAAACAATTTTTGGGTGGGGGATGTATTAGTAAAATATATAGAAAATTAAAAAAATGATAGTTTAAACTGTTTTTTCTTAAATTATCCAAATCTAATACAATTGTGCGAAATAATTTTGTCTGCAACACAATCAGCATAATATATTTGTTAATTTCTGAGAAATTCTGTCACTAAAACAAATATATATATATACATATGTGTGTGTATATATACTTATAATTATATATATATATATATATATATACATGTATGTGATAATACATTGATATATATATATGTGTGTGTGTGTGTGTACATATATATATATAATATAATATATATATATATATATAATATATATATATATATATATATATATATAGATATTATATATTTATGTATATATGTACATCGATATATGTTTATGTATGTATGATTTATAAATATGGTGATACGTGCAGAAATTGTCTCTATACGTCGTCTTCAGAACCAGTCACAGTAGTACGTAGACGAATGAGCAGATGTATTTGTTGTATCGGTGAATCTATACGTAATTTAACTGCACGTTACTTCCCCACTATACCTGCAGTTCTATACCTGAAAACCAAATATATATATATATAGATAGATAGATAGATAGATAGAGATAGATAGATAGATAGATAGATAGATAGATATATAGATAGATAGATAGATAGATAGATAGATAGATAGATAGATAGATAGATAGATAGATAGATAGATAGATAGATAGATAGATATAGATATAGATATAGATATAGATATGCATATGTATTCACAGGATCCAAATGTTTCAGCCTAATATAGATTTCACACTGCAATTTCAGTATTGAGTACTTTTCCTCAATTTTCATACAATTTCGTATGTCTACACGCACACAAAATATACATGCAAAAATATACACACGCACACACACAGCATGCTCGCGCGCATACACGAACACACACACAAGCATATATTATATATATATACATATATACATATATACCTACACACACACACAATATAATATATATACATATATATATATATATATATATTATATATATATATATATATTATATATATATTAGCTTCTTTTGTCATTTCAGTCTTTGCATATTTTTTGTTTCCGTCTTATTATTTTTTCAAGAATTTTTTATCATGTAAATGAGATTTCAATCAGAACAATGGGACTTCTTCAAATTAATCTATGTTTCATTTTAAGAATGGACTACGGTTTTTTCATTTACTGTCAAGTAAATTGAAAAGAAACAATTCAAAACAATATTAAGCTACCACCAAAAGAAAAAAAAATCATAAGATTTATGACAAAAACTAAATGAACTATATAATGATGAAAGACTTCAATGTCGAAAATATCTAGAAAGAAAAAAAAAATTAAATAAACATAAACAATTATTCAGTAAGTTTTTCTTATTTTTAAATTTTACTTTTAAATATAGCTAAATTTTCTTTATCTTTTTTTTTTTTTTGAGGAACAATAATGGCAACAATAACAGCAATGAACGGAAAATATGAATAAATAAATAGTTTAAGGGAAAGAGGGAGAGAGGGAGGGGGAACGAAAGATTGAGAAAATGAAAGAGAGATGGAAAGAGAGAGAGAGAGAGAGAGAGAGAAAGTGACAGAAGTGAGCTAAGGGGTGTGAAAAGAAAAAAACATCTTTTAGTACAATAAAATATATTTAAGTTGTGAAAAATCTATATACACATGCATATATATTTATCTAAACACAAATATATACATACATTTATGATACACACATGCATACATATTATATATATATATTATATATATATATATATATATATATTACAGCACATATTTACACCTTTCTTCATATACAACATATATTCAAGACTAACAATAAAAATTATACTTATATATTGTTCCTAACATTAAGAATTTAATTAGTTCAGTTGTAAGGTTTCTGATGAATGAAAACAAAAGATATTCTGATGGTGTCACAGACAAGATTATTTCGCATAATATTTCAGATATGGGTATTTAAGAAAAAAAAAAACAATTTAAACATTCATTCATTATATATATCAATATACTTTAAATATATATATATATATATATATAATATATATATATGTGTTTGTGTGTGTTGATGAAAAAAATTTATTCACACGTGTATATATATATATATATACATACATATTATGCCATATCATATCATATATCATATTTATCTATTTATTGTTGAAAATGGAATGTTCAATACCAAAAAATGATCACCGGTTTCAGCCTGACAGTGTAATCTATTTCAAAGATTTTCACTTCGGGATGAAGCCACTGGTACCTGTGCTGTATTGCAATTTCGAATTTAAATAAAAGAAGAGTGAAAGGAAGAAAGGAAAGAAGAAATAAAGAAAGAAAAAAAGAAAGGATGAAAGGAAAGAAGAAAGAAAGAAAAGGAAAGAATGCAAGAAACAAAAAGCGAAATGTTTAATAAAAAGGAAAACGAGATTACAGTTTAATTGCAGTTTCACATTTTCGCAGAAAATCTCGGACATAGCTTGCTAAAGTACCTTGATATATATGTGTACATACGTATGTATGCATATATATTTATTTGTGTGTGTGTACGTTTGTGTGTGTCTGTGAATGTGTGTGTATGTCTGTGAGTGTGTGTGTGTGTGTTTGTGCGTGTCTATTTGTGAGTATCATATATATGCATTCATCATTATAGCCAAGTAGCTAGAAATGCATCCATCGTACCCCAAAAAGGGTACCAGGAAATGAGTGCTGGTGTTTTTAATCCCTATTGCCAATATCTCACTGAAACAGCTTTTTACAAGTCAGATATGTTTCAAACTTATTTGAACTTATTTAAATCTTTATACATACATACATACATATTAATATATATATTTATGTACACACACACACACACACACAACACATAATATATATATATATATATATATATATAGATATATATATATATATGATTATATATATGTATAAGGTATGTATATATCTACAAATGTATATACAAATATGTACATATATATATACAAATATAAATATATATATCTTATTACGTGTGTGTGTGTGGTGTTTTTATACATAAAGATATATACTATATAGGGATGCAAATATATATATACATATTATATATGTATATGTATGTGTATATATATATATATATATATATATATATATATATATATATATATCTAAAGCGACATATATATATAGTATATATATATATATGAATTATGTATGTATGTATACCTATACTTATTCAAGTAGTGTAAGTACGATAAACATTAATAAAGACTGCGGGGAGAAACAAAGTTTGACAAATAAGGTATTAGCTTAACGCTTTAATGGGAAATGAAAGTGTCTTATCATGTCGGACTTAAGTGCTTCATCAGAAGGAACAACAGAAAGAAAGAAAGAAAGAAAGAAAGAAAGAAAGAAAGAAGGATGGAAAGAAAGAAAAGTGAAAAAATAGAAAATAAAAGGAAGAAAAGAAAGAAGCAGCATGGATGTGAGAAAGAAAAAAATGTGTGAAGGGTTTGAGACTAAGTGGGAATGTTTTTCGAAGAGGGAGTTCAGAAGAGAAAACGGGGCAGTTGTGTACATCGATGTAAAGGAGTGTATCAATGTCTTGAAGGGAGCACAAGTTTTAACTGTATGAGAGATAATAGTGTGATATATGTTAGCGTACAGGTATACATACACTTGTAAAAGTGTGGAAGTGTACATATGCATGTATAGGCATTGTGATGAAAAACATTTTTACTCAAACACCTAGTTTCAGGTTCAGTCCCACTTCGCAGAACTGAATTATGTGGCGTCATCTATTATACCTCCGGGCCGAACAAAGCCTTGTCACTGGATTTGGTAAACGGGAACATACCATACATGAGTGTGTGTGTGTGTGTGTGTGTATGTGTACGTGTGTGTGTTCATGGGTGTATGTGCTTGTGTCTTTCTGTTTGCCCCCCACCAGAGCTTGACAAATAGCAAGCATGCAGAATATTTTTAAGGACCATGTAACAATTTTTTTCTTTATATCTAAATCATTCATCCCTTCTTTTCTTCACTGTTAAGAAAAAAGAAAATCGATCAGCTTTTATTTCAACACTTAAATTACTTTAGATGGCCTCACTTTAAAACTTCGTATGTTGTCGTGATGATGAGCCTAAAATAAGACGAAATGGGAACCTACACGATTAGTCTCTTTCTCTCTCTCTCTTTCTCTCTCTCTCTCTCTCTCTCTCTCTCTCTCTTCTCTCTCTCTCTCTCTCTTTCTCTCTCTCTATATATATATATATTTATATAATAATTAATAAATTTTACCAAGTAGCTTCGGTATGGAAGAAACCATTATCGGTAAAAACTTATACAAAATGTTTTTTTTACAATTATAGATATAATTAAGGGTTTAGCAAAATGTTGCTTCACCACATTCCAAAATCTAGGAATAGCTGTTAAAACAGCTATTCCTATATTTTTGGTATGTGGTGAAGCACACACACACACAGACACACATATATGTATATATATATATATATGATGAAGGGGATTTTTCCTTGTGTAGTTGTCTTGTAATCTGTTTTTTCGTTGTTAAAAAAATGGTCCGTTCCATGCTGTTTTTACGTTTTCGTTTCTCGTTGAGTTCTACGTCTATTTGTGGTGTCCTGTACACACGTATATATATTTATATATGCATGTATATATACATGTAGATGTAGGTACGTACATATATGTTTGTATGTATGCATATATTTTATTTATTACACTATTATATATATTATAAATATATATATAGATATTATATATATATATATATATATTATATATATATATTATATATACTTCTACATATATGTGTCTATGTGCGTGTGTATACACAGACACACACAGAGTAATATAAGCGCCAAGCGGTGATACGAGAAAAACGAACTTTAGTTAAGTAATATATATCTGTGGCATATTTAGCTTGAAAGGTAAATTCACTGCAATTACAGTCGAGAAAAAATTCTCGCTTACGATTAAAGTTTTAAAAACATTATTTGCTCAGTGTCTCCCACTAGCCTTCCCCACTGGGTGATATCGAAGAGCGACAACCCTGGGCATATATATACAGTGAGCATTTGCTAAAAAAAGGTCAAAAACCGTGATCCAGGAGACAGATGGTAAATGTTTTTATTTTTCATTACCTTCGAGTTTTTATCCCTAATAATGGTTTGGACTTTAGCTGTTCCTTCTAGCGTGAGAGGAATCCTATGACGGATACCTCTTATGTGTTTAAATGTACACTGTATTTATATAAATAATATATAGTCTATTGACTAATTTTTCTACACGCTAGGCCACAGGTAGTAAAAATTTCTAAAATCTTTATTACCCTGATATTATTAATTACAGTGCGTATATAGATAGATAGATAGATAGATAGATAGATAGATAGATAGATAGATAGATAGATAGATAGATAGATAGATAGATAGATAGATAGATAGATAGATAGATAGATAGATAGATAGATAGATAGGTAGATAGATAGATAGATAGATAGATAGATAGATAGATAGATAGATAGATAGATAGATAGATAGATAGATAGATAGATAGATAGAGAGAGAGAGAGGGAGAGAGAAAAAAGGGAGGGAGAGATTTGCTCAGTTCCTAGCAAAATCAAAATCCTCAGTATCCCCGTAGTGACTTCGTAACAAAATCCATACCTGGACTAAAATTATATTCATCTATACATTGCAAATAAATGCAACATCTTTTATTTTCAAAGTTGTTTTTGTTTTTAAATCCTCTCTATCGAACACTCATACGCCGGAATCGACGTGAATGGCCATATGTAATTGTTCAGCATTTGGTAGTTTGAGACAGGTTTCTACTGCATCAACTGATAAACCACTGTGTGGCTAAGGAGTGCACAGCACTGTGTAATCTTATCTGTTGTTGGGAGTGCGTAAACTTTTCCTGGTATTATGTGTTATTTTTTCCTGTTCTCTCAAGCTGTGGTGCAGTCTTTT
>NC_043005.1:53345365-53362865 GCF_006345805.1 Octopus sinensis | reverse complement strand
AGATACATGTAGTCTGGTTATATACATACAAACACATATATAATATAATATAATATGATATAATATAATATATATATATATATATATATATATATATATATACATACATTGATATAAATACACACATATGTGTACATATATATATGCACTGTACATATACACAAACCGACACGCATATAAGTGCGCATACATAGATACACATAAAGATGCACAAGCGCATATGGGTACTTTCATCTGCTGTTTTGTGTGTACGCATACATACGTGTATACATGTGTGTGTGTGTGTGTGTGTGTGTAGAGTCGCATATCTTTGAAGTAACCCCCCACAGATATTCTTAGAACGTATAGCAGAGGTAAAGTACATATACAGTAAGATACTAAAATAAAGATTTAGTAAACTGCATAGATTTAAGAACATTTTTCAAATTTTAATTTTACTAATAAAAGATAAGTGATTTTGCTGAAAGCCATGAAACTATTACAGATATTGCAAATGATGAAAAAAAAAAGAATGGAAGAGAGAAATATAATAATAATAATAATAATAATAATAATAATAATAATAATAATAATAATAATAATAATAATAATAATAATGATAATGATAATAATAATAATGATAATAATAATAATAATAATAATAATAAGAAGAAGAAGAAGAAGAAGAAGAAGAAGAAGAAGAAGAAGATAAATGTATTTTCTTTTCAAATGTTGTCTAAAGTCTTTGTGAGTATATTTAGATATATTTTTCAATAACTGACAAAAAGTATTAGGAAAAATGATTTGATTCTTAACTCATCCACATAAATAAATAAATGTAATGAACACACACACATACACACATATGCATTACGTACATATATATATATATATATATATATATATATATATATGCATACGTACATTATGCATACACGCATACATACATGGATATACATATACGTATACTGAGAAAACTTTTATCAAAAGACTTATACATTTTAGAAAACTATTTTTCAAATCAAAAAAATTAATGTGTATAAAGCTATGTGGACGAAATAAATGTTTGTTTTGTTGTGTATTTTACCAGAAATTTCCGCCACTTCAGGGAACGTCAAATACTTTTTTCTTTTGTGTAATATCTTATATTTATCACAACTTTTAGCGACTTTTAGGAATAGTGTCTGTTGCTTTTTTTTTATTAATATATTTATTTATTCCGTTATTTTCCTTTTACTTTCAATTTCAGTCCCATTAAGATTTCTTGCCTTTCGAATTAAATTCTCTTAAAATTCTTACACACGAAACCTAAGTAATAGATGAATTTATAAAATAAAAACCTCCAGGTTGTCCACCATTTCCCGTCCCTATTTAAACAATAGCATTTTCTGCCAGCTTTTATCTATGTATTATGACATAACAGAAACTATAATACCCACCCATCTGTTAAACTATTTATTGTTATTGCTATTATCGCTAAGATTTTTGTTATTGATGTTGTTCACGTAGTTACTGGTTCAGACAGAAACTCTTGTAAACATTTGGAAGCCGTGTGTTAAGCTATGGTGATGTTTGGTTCTCCGTTAGCTTCATTTGAATAATTTATGCGGAGCTTATTTTCATTCTTTCGGAAAATTTTCAGTGGGCTTTCTCTTTCTTTACATAGCGGCTTTATATGCGTATACATAAACACCAGCATACACAAATATATTTAATGAACGTGCCTCTGTATGTATGTGCATGACATGCGTGCGCATATATATATATATATATATATATGATGTATAAAAACAGGTAATATACAAATAAATATCTGTAAACATAAAACCATCCGAATTTCTGAGTACCTCGTTTCTTCTAATATAAAATACCTGTACATCATCTCTAAACCTTCATATATATATATAAATATATATATATAGAGAGAGATAGATAGATAGATATAGATAGATAGATAGATAGATAGATAGATAGATAGATAGATAGATAGATATAAATATCACAAAATGTTGCTAGGGTGTTGAGAAACACCGCTCGTATTTCTAGCACCGTAGGTGTTTCTTAACACTCTCGAGACAGGTGTATCAACAACAAGCAGGTGTATTAGTTTGACCCCCGGCAAAATGAAAAAGTCTTTTACGTTTCGAGCCTACGCTCTTCAACCGAAAAGAATAAGAGAAAATAAACAGAGAGAGAGAGAATAAATAAAACTTGTGGATTTAGTGGTCAAGCATGGCTACTGATTAGAAAAAAGTTTGAAAGAAGAGGTTGAAAGAAAGGGAGATAATAAAGTATTGTTGATCCCAAAAATGAAGGATAGCGTGTGTTCTTGAATTCGAGGGTGCATGAACTTCTGCATAGGGTATTGTACTGACGATTACGATATCGGGGCTTCAGTTCCAGGACGGTGTTTGTGTTGTGCCCTTGAGTAAAACACTTAATCTAGAGTTGCTCTGCGATCACTTTAGCACCTGACGTGTGATACACCGTGTATCTGTTGAAGCAACGTTTATTTGATGGAGGCACACACATTTGACCACTATAAACAAATCATGTGTGCTGGTTGTTTACAAGAAGTTACAGAAACCTTTCTCTCGGACTATGAGGCACTAACAACCATCCTCTCGATATGTCTTATTAATATACAGGGCTTGGACAAAATAATGAAAACACCTTAAAATTTCAAACAAATATATTTTAATATGGAGTAGGACCGCATTTGGTAGTAATTACAGCTTCAATTCTACGAGGTATGGACTCGTACAAACTTTGAATTGTTTCCAAAGGAATTTTTGTCCATCCTTCAGCTAAAACAGTCTCCAGTTCTTGTAGTGATGATAGTGAAGTATATCGGCTCCTTACTTGTTTTTCTAAAGCGCACCATAAATGTTCAATAATATTGAGATCTGGGGACTGTGGTAGCCAGATAAGATGTTCAACTTCACTAGAATGTTTCTCGTGCCATTCATTAACAACTTTAGCTGTGTGAATTGGTGCATTATCATCCTTAAAGATTGCGTTTCCTTCCGGAAACAGTTCCGCAACCATAGGATGAATTTGATCAGATAAAACGCTTAAATAGTCTTGTCTATTAATTCTGCCATGATGGGAAACTATTGGGCCAGCAGATTTCCAACTTATATCCCGCCACTCCCAGATCATCACAGATTTTTCTCCATGTTTAACAGTTGGAAGAAGGCGGTGGTCAGAAATAAGGCAAAGGATGACACATCCCAGAAAATAATATTCTTCCACTGCTCTAGAGACCAATACTGTAGGTTTATACTCCACTCTAAACGCTTCGCAACGTTTGTTTTTGAAAGTAGTGGTTTTCTGATTGCAGCCCTCCCATGAAATCCGGGTTTGTACAGCTCTCGGCGAACAGTTTTTGTGGAAACTGGGTTCTCGAGGAGGTCATTAAGCTCTGCAGGAATTTTGGGAGCTGTACTTTTGTGATCCTTTCTAACAATCCGTGTAAGAGTACGACAGCCCCTATCTGAAAGTTTTGGTTTCCTTCCAGAGTTTTGTTTCAACGAAGAGGTTTTTCCCTCTTTCTCAGAGGCTGTCATTACTTTCGAGACAGTACTTCTTGATTCACCAAACATTTCGGCTGCTTTCGTTACGTTTGCACCTGCCGTACAGGCACCAACAATTTGACCTCTCCGGTAGATAAAACTATATTTTGAGACTGCAAGAGGAGGAAAACTAACTTAGCTATGTCATGGATCGATTATAAAGGACGCCACGATATTTCTCCTTTTATTAGCTGTACAAAAGAATTTTTGGAATGTGGCCACTTTTCATTCGAACAACATTCCAAGCACAGAAGATTGTCAGTTCAAAGCTCCATTGATCAATGAGACAAATATGCAATAGTGACAGGGATTACAGCAACTATGTGTAAACTTGAAGTTGACATGACACATGGGAAGAGAATCATGTACTTGATTCTGTATGCTTGATGCAAAATGCTGCCGACACACAGCATATGCAGGGAGATATTTCGCAGACTTATAAGGACGCACTTGATTTCAGGTAAATTATTTGATGGCAGATTCTTCGTCTTCGAAGGTTATCAATAAGAGCGAAACGTCCTCAAATAGCTATGAAAACTGATCCCTGACGCTACAGGAATGTTCTTCTTGCCTGCGCCAAGTAGTTTGAGAGTAAGTACTAAGCGGACTAAGACGGGTGCAGAGACCAGCAGGTTTGGAGTGGCCTCCTTCGACGGGAATTACCTCAAAGTGCTACGTGACAACTTATACTAATGTCTTCTAATATAGCCTCGGGCCAACCAGAGCCTTGTGAGTTGATTTGGTAGACGGAAACTGAAAGAAGTTTGTCGTATATATATGTATATGCGTGTGCACACGTGTGCGTGTGTGTGTTTGTGTGAGTGTCTTTGTGCCTGAGTTTGTCTCCCCTTCACTACCTGGCAACCGGTGTTAGTGTGTTTATGAAAATACTCTTGACAAATGCCAAACTTCACGCACCACATCCACCCCCATCAGTTAAAAAATGTGCACGCCCGAACTGTGGTACCTGCCCCATCCTACTTGAAGGCTCTGAATTTACTTTCAAACAAGGAACAAAGTTTAAAATCAAGACCAACTTCTCCTGTTCCTCCGAGAATCTCATCTACGTTCTCACATGCGCCGGTTGCCAACACAATTATGTTGGACAAACGAGCCTTCCTTTACGTAAAAGAGTAGCAGTCCACAAAGAACAGATAAATCTCCCAGAATACCGTCAAATTCCACTAAGTAGCCACATAGATGGTGCGCTAGACAAAAATCCTAAATTTCCCATATTGCCCTTCTACCAATGTAAAGACGGAATCACTACACAAGAAAGAATCAACAAGGAGAATCTTTTTATTGAAAAATTCCAAACGCATCTTAATATGCAAACTCCACGATGACCATACTCCTTTTTTCTAACATCCTATCTGACAAAAAATTGACAATCCCAATTGAAGAGCATAAAATCCACAGAATTGTCTCCCCTTACTCACAGGAACTGGATAACTCCTACAACCATTTCCTGTTTTGACTTTCATTTAACAAACACCTTAAACTAAGCACCACGTTTAATCACATATATCTTAATCCTCCAAAGAAATTTTTCCAAGGACTATTATTGAAGTCAAAAAACATAAAGACTCTACAATGTATCGGTATACTTATTTTTTAATTGTTGTATGTTTATTATTATTTTTTTTGAAAAAAACATTGTAAATTTCTTTTTTCCCCCTTCCTCAATTTAAAAAAAATTTCTTTTCACCTTTCAAATCTTGAAAATTTGTTTTGCCACGAAAACCGGTTAGAGTTATTATTTTTTAAAATTTTCCATGCACCCATTTTTATTAAAATTTAACTTCAATTTAGCATTCTGCCTTTTTATAAATTTTCCCTCTCCTATCATTTCTCCACGTGCGGTCAACACAACCCCACTATTTATTGATTTATATATATATATTATATATATATATATATATATATATATATATATATACTTAAATATTCATTTGCAAATCTCCACCATTTGCTTTATTTCGATTTGCAAATATACATATTTTGTGTTTAATACCCAAACTATTATATATAACATATCTAATATATTTAATGTATGTAATTGTTTAGCCGCATAATTGCCTGTATACCAGTTCAACATGGTCCCTCTTATCCCTCCTATAACCTTTCTTGTAGAATTGATCCCCTGTAAAGACCTAGGAGTCTAAGATTGAATCTCTTAAGTACTACAAAGTGCCTTCTATACGGAGAATCTCTGGGTCTTATCTGTGATATACATATGTACATACATACATACTTACATATATATTATATACATATATATATATATATTATATATATATATATATATATATATATATATATATATATATATATACATACATACATACATACATGTATACATATATATATACATACATAATATATATATATATATATATATACATATATATATATATATATATATATTCATATATATACATAGAGAGACAGACAGACAAATAGACAGATAGATTCTATTTTACTTCTTTAACAGAGACTTAGCAGGTCAGGTGTGTTAATTCGTATTGCAGCTGTTTAGAATATCTAGATATATTCCAAATTCTTCAGAACAGTACTATTGTTCAATTATGTTTTACACACTGCTTGATTAACATAAATAGAAATATTTATCCATTTTCAGTTAGATTACTTGAAATTAACGTAATGTTTCTTGTCAAAAAACGAGCACCTATATTTTCCTTTTTAAGTTTTACGAGGTAAGATGTGCGATATGCTTTATTTTACAGAAACACTTAAGGAGAATGAATTTGCTTGCTTCCAGCCAAAGTAATCGGGAATTTGTTACGGCAAATATCGAAAATACTACTTTATTCTCTCTCTCAAAACAAAAATAAATAAATAAAAAATAAAGAGAGAGAAATTCTGAGATTCAACAAAGCATCGAGAAGGCTTCAGTTTTGTTGCTCGACCGTCATGTTCAGTTTTTACTTAATTCTTGTTGAATGAACACGCGCAAACTGAGACCACTTCATATTCTGCGCATAAAGAAATTCTGGTGGAACATCGTTTGATATCAGAGAGAAGAGAAATCATATACACCAGATAGCTTAATTTGCGAACAATTTATTCAAATATATATATGAACAGGGAATATTTATAAGCAACTCTTTCTCGAAAACTGCTCATTTCTACATTTATATTTTACTTGTTATCAGTTCACCTCACTAAATGTACAAACTACTAAATGTTAAAGCAACAGTCTTTGAATGTACACCGTTTTCAAAGAAAGAAAAGCAAGTACCAGAAATCGTATGAGGACAATTACCCCACTAGGAGAATTACACCCACCCCAATAGGACAACTCCCGACGACGACAACTACTCACTAGGACAATCACAATCCTTGGTTAATTACCCTCTCCTTTACTCTTTTACTCCTTTACTCTTTTAATTGTTTCAGTCATTTGACTGTGGCCATGCTAGAGCACCACCTTTAGTCGAGAAAATCGACCCTAGGACTTATTCTTTGGAAGCCTAGTACTTACTCTATCGGTCTCTTTCCTCGAACCGCTAATTTACGGGGATGTAAATATGCCAGCATCGTTTGTCAAGCGATGTGGGGAGGACAAACACAGACACACAAACATACATACACACACACACACACACACACACACACACCACACACACATATATATATGTGTGTGTGTATATATATATATACGACTGGCTTCTTTCAGTTTCCGTCTACCAAATCCACTCACAATGCTTTACTCGGCCCGAGGCTATAGTAGAAGACAATTGCCCAAGGAACCATGTTGTTGGTACGCAAGCTTCTTACCACACAGCCTTTTCAGAAGTTTTAAATCATCTGTTGCCCTTTGGGGTAATTATTGTTGGAGGGCTATTGTCCATGGTGGAGTGGGAGTTGAATGTCCTAGACTCGCCAGAAATAATGTAACCTGTATTCTGCAGGTTGATTCATAAGGAAAACAGTAGTAATAACTAAGTTATTTTATAAAATGATGTTAAAGTTTTATAATGGAGTGTTGCTCTCTCTCTCCCTCTCTCTCTTCTCTCTGACACACACACGCACATACACTTACATATATATATATCTGTGTATGTATGTGTATGTGTGTATGTAAGAAAGTATATATATATATATATATATATATATGCTTTTGTTTCAGTCATCTTGACTGCGACCATGCCGGAGCACCGCCTTTAGTCGAACAAATCGACCCCAGGACTTATTCTTTGTAATCCTACTACTTATTCTATCTGTCTCTTAGCCGAACAGCTAAGTCGGGGGAACGTAAACACACCAGCATCGGTTGTTAAACGATGGCGGGAGAAAATCACACTAACACAGACATATATACGCATATATATAGGATGGGCTTCTTTAGGTTTCCGTCGACCAAATCCACTCACAAGGCTTTGGTTGGTCCGAGGCTATATTAGAAGACACTTGCCCAAGGTACCATATAGTGGGACTAAACTCGGAACCATGTGGTTCGCAAGCAAGCTACTTACCACACAGCCACTCCTGCGCCTACATATATATAGCTGATTTTCGGTGCAAGCTCTGCACTCTTTAAGTACAATACATTGCAAGCAGGGGAAGCGAACCCCTACTACCCTCCAATAGCTGACAGGGTCGCAGAATGGGCCAGTTTCGATCTATTTGACGCACGTCAGCCACGCGCTCCGGCGCAGTGGAGTGTAACTAAGCTCCGCTTTACCTGCGATAAACAAAATGAGCATCCGTCATTGATTTGCAACAAGCAAAATAGCTATAAAATCTGAAGATATGCGCGACTGACGTGAGACAGGGTCTCACGATCTCGTCAGATGCTGGAGGGTAGTAGGGGTTCGCTCCTCCTGCTAGCGATGTATTTTTCTCTTTACCTTTGTGAGTTGTTGAGTATTGTAGTCTGGGAGATTTTCTTATGGTAGTGAAATAGTAGTTCCAACTGCTATTTCTAAATTTCGGTATGTGGTGAAGCAAATTTTGCTGAACCCTAATTATAATTATATATATATATATACATGTGCGTGTGTGTATGTGTGTGTGTGTGCGTGTGTGTGTATGTATATGTGTGTGTGCGTGTGTGTATTTATGTGTGTGAGTACTTGTTTTTTAAGATATAATACTTTTTCTACACGGAATAAATTTAAAGATCTATGTAAAAAATGATTTATATGCATTCACACACATATGCACACATACATACACATGGACAAATATGTTTTCACAAATATATATTACAGCAACAAATGGGAAAGGCTCAACTCAATTGGCCGGTGTGCTAAAATTAACAGTCAAATACCCTGCAAATCACACAGAGATTTGGATTTTAAAGAGATTAGGATACAATGGGCACAGTTGTATTGCATTTGATAAAAGATTAGACTTGGTGCTTGATAGAGACAGAAGTAACCACAGACAATGCACTGAGATTAAAATAGCAAATAATAATATCTGTGTTGCATTTGTAAGTAACCGTTTAATATTTTACAAGGAATTATTAATCCACAAGAAGATCTGTCAGTTCATTCATGACGGCGTTACCACATTTGGAAATAACAGAATAAAAACAACGTGCGGCGTATTCGATAAAATATTTAACCAGTAATGCACAAATACAGAATGCCATTGAATTCGTTGTTCAATTTTTATCCAGGATAGTTGTTTTCCAAAGTATGTTGAATATTCGCACTGCGAATCTGCACATACATACTTACAAATGTATTCACTATCGCATGGCTCCCAGTTCAAACCCACTGCGCGGCACCTTGGGTAAGTGTCTTCTACTACTATAACCTCGGGCTTACCAAAACCTTGTGAGGGGGATTTGGAAGATGGAAACTGAAAGAAGTTTGTCATATTGCTATATGTGTGTGTGAGTGTGTGTGCGTTTGTGTGTGTGTGTATGTATGCAGATGGATGTATTTATGTATAATATATATATGAAATAGATATGACGTATATATATATGTGTGTGTGTAAATACATATATAAACACACACACACACACACACATATACCGTAACATATATTTACCAACTAAGCGTAGCGTCCCATAGAGGACAGTGCTACTGGTGTTTATAGGAAGACATCTCCAGCAGCTGGCTTACGACACACATTATGTATCCGATTAGTATTTGCGAGGGTAGGTCATCGCTCCCATCTCTAGCCTTACATGATACACATGGACTCGAATTTCTGGGTAGTTACCCGTCTTCAGCGAGTGTTAATCACCAGCTACTGATGGAACCTCATTCCACTTGCAAATTACTATATATTTTTCTCGCGACTTACTGTTGCTGATCCCGTAGAAGAGAGAGAATGTTATATCAAATCTCTGAGCGATATCTAAACTGTAGCAGTACGGAACCGTAATATATATTTGCCAATTAAGCGTGGTGACCTATACAGGACATTGTTGCTACTGTTTATATTTCACTCAGAGATTCAATATAAGATTCTCTCTCTTCGACGAGATTAGCGACAGTGAGTTGCCAGAAAAATATACAGTAATTTCGAATGGAATGTGCTTCCATCACTAGCTAGTGATTAACACACGATGAGGACGGGTAACAACCCAGAAACTCGAGTCAGTGTGTACTACGTAAGACTAGAGATGGCAGCGATGACCTCTCCTCGCAAATACTCATCGGACACAGAATGTGTGTCGTTAGCCAGCTGGAGGAGATGACTTCCTGGGGCTATGAACATCAGTAGCACTGTCCTGTATAGGACGCCACACTTAGTTGGAAAAATATATGTTACGGTTCTGTACTGCCACTGTATATATCCCGTATATATAATAATAATAAAATAATAATAATAATAATAATAATAATAATAATAATAATAATAATAATAATAATATATGGTAGACTCTATCGTCGGAGACGACGTAAGAGTGTTCAGGTCCCGAACAACCTGCACAAATGATTAGTTTATATTGATCAAATGTATGAGCCGCATATTAGCCCATTCCCTCCATCAAATTAACGTTAACTGACCAGTTACACAGTGTACCACGCGTCAGGTGTCAAGGTGATCGCAGAAGCAACGTGAAATGAAGTGCTTTAGCTCAAGAATGCAACGCACCATCCAATCTAGGATTGAAACCACTGTCCACTAACCACTAAATCATGTGTGTGTGCGCGCGCGTATGTGTGTGTGTGTGTGTGTGTAGAAATGAACCAAAACATTCTAACTTATATGTTTGTATAAAACATATAGTTCTTACCAGTTTGTTTATCAGTAAAGTTATGTGAAAACATATGTGAGTGAAAATTATTTATTAAATTATTCATTAGTAAAGATAATATATGATGCCCATCTGTCGGACATTTTAGCGAGAAAATATCGAAAGAAAAAGTACGAAAAACAGCAAAACAAAATATACGAACATTCAATAATTAAAATGAAACTCATTCACCTGTGTATACATAATTAGAAGCTTAACAGAAAGTAAGCTGAAGAATATGACAACATCTGAATAATTAACATAGATGGTTGTAAGAAGTCTAAAAGTATGTATGTATGTATGTATTCATGAGTGCATGTATGCATGCATGTATGTATACTTGTTTGAATATATATATATATAATGTATCTGTATAAATATCAATATAAACATATATACACACACAAATATAGTATAACACATGTATATATATATATATATATATATATATATAATATATATATATAATATATATATATCTTCAGCATGGTGGTATCTTGTAGATATCCTAATTTATAATTTTAATATATATATATATATATATATACAATATATAATATATATTAAAATTATAAATAGGGTATCTACAAGATACACATGCTGAAAATAGCAGCCATGATCTAACTCTAAAACCACCTTAATTGTCCACATATCAACACGGAGAGAAAACAAAGAGTCAAGATAAAACTAGTAAAAAATTACTGGATAATTCTAGATGCCGGATTTCTGACTTTGCATTTAGTAATGCTTTGCTTCCTCAGTAGAATACACACAGAAGAGAAACATAAATACATATATATAAGCACAACATACGAATACTTACATATACGACCGTATATATACATATATATGCACGTATTCATCATGGCCTTTTCAAAATGCCCGCCATTTAATTACATGTGAGATATGGTCAAAATATCGCCGCAGTAAATACAGTGACGAAATAAATTAAAATTTATATAAATAAATAAGATCGTTAATTTAAAAATAAAATAGCGATTCTTTCAAGTGGTCAGCATGGAAAAAAATAACCTTCAAAGGTAATAATTATTCGTATGTTGTGCTTGTATATATATATGTATTTATGTTTCCCTTCTGTGTTTATTCTCCTAACGAGGCAAAGCATTACTAAATGCAAAGTCAGAAATCCGTGATCTAGAATTATCCAGTAATGTTTTACTAATTTCATGCTGTCTCTTTGCTTTCTCTCCGTGTTGATATGTGGACAATTAAGGTGGTTTTAGAGTCAGATCATAGGTGCTATTTTCAGCATGGTGGTATCTCGTAGATACCCTAATTTATAATTTTAATAATTATTACCTTTGAAGGTTATTTTCTTCATGCTGACCACTTGATAAAATCGTTATTTTATTTTATTTTTATCCATATATATATATATATATTACATGGTGGGGTACACAAAAGTAACCAGAAATGTTCATTGTGGGACAAACCCGCTGTACTTCAGAATTCCACCGCCAGAAGCCTCTTGATGCAAACCTCAGGAATCAGAATGCCGACCGGCGACGTCTGGAGAGGGTGTATCGCCATGTAGTATGTCTTCGCTTTGCAATGCTTCATCGTCGATTTTTGCGATGGCTAAAACGAAGGAAGAGCTGTGGACTGCAAATATTATTCGTATCACTTTATATATTGTATCACTTTAGTTTTACTAATTATAAATAGGATAAGAGGCATATTCCTTAACTGCCATAATTCAACTGCTTGGTAGGCATAATTCACTAGCTTTGCCATTTTCTTCTGCAAAACATTATAGTTATTTATTTTGGTTTCAAAATCCGGCACAAGCGCAACAATTTCCAAGGAGTGGTAGGTCGATTGCATCGACCTCAGTGCTTAACTGGTACCTATTTTGTCGACCCCCACACAATGAATGTCAAAATCGGCGTAATTTGAACTCAGAACATAAAGGCGGATGAGATGCCGCTAAGTATCTTGCCCAGCGTGCTAACAATTCTGCCAGCACACCGCCTTATAGTTTAATATCGCTATGCCAATAGTAAATGAATTATTGTCAATTTTGTTACAGATGATTTCACATATATATATTATTTGATGGGGTGGAGGCGCAATGGCCCAGTGGTCAGGGCAGCGGACTCGCGGTCATAGGATCGCGGTTTCGATTCCCAGACCGGGCGTTGTGAGTGTTTATTGAGCGAAAACACCTAAAGCTCCACGAGGCTCCGGCAGGGATGGTGGTGATCCCTGCTGTACTCTTTCACCACAACTTTCTCTCACTCTTACTTCCTGTTTCTGTTGTACCTGTATTTCAAAGGGCTGAATATCCCCGAGAACTACGTTAAGGGTACACGTGTCTGTGGAGTGCTCAGCCACTTACACGTTAATTTCACGAGCAGGCTGTTCCGTTGATTCGGATCAACCGGAACCCTCGTCGTCGTAACCGACGGAGTGCTTCCATCCATTATTTGATGGTCTGTCTGTTAAATTTCCAAAGTATTTTAACGTTTTCAGCTCCAAAGATATGTAGAGGCTCATATGGTTATCCTAGAGCCTTTTTGTTACGCAACTGAAATAAGTTGCTCCTGTGTCTACAGATCAATTTTACTACGTTAGTGTACCACACAACATGTTTTACCTGATTTAGTGTTAGAATGTGGTAACTTGTTTCAGAAAATACTTCAGAAAAAAGTATTATTTGTTATCAGTATAGTAGACTTGTTGATATTCATTCGATATATCTTAAGGTGGTTGCTTGTTCGTATATCAAGAATGATTTTGTTGTGCCGTTCAAGTAGGATTGGTTTATTTATACAAGACATATATATTTTATATAATGGACTTCCAGTTAACATACATGTTAGCTGTGTAAACGCATAATTTTATGGTTGTTTGCGATATTGTTCCCTCTCTGTTTCTGATGCATTGGGTTTAGTTTTTATATTTCGAATTCCTAGTAGAATTTTCCTGCTGTGTATACAATAGACTTGCAACATATTTTTACGGTAATAATCAGCAACAACATATCATTTACGTTCGTATAGTTTTCAAGCACTCAATGTTTAACTCTCGTATCGCTGAAAGTATTCCTACAACAGGGAACTTTACTTACCTCCTGTATTAACTCGTGCACTTAAGTGTTTCGAGTCAAGAGCTCGCCCCGTCAATCAGCTTCGTTTTATCATTAGCTACTTGCATTTCTCCAATCAAAATGATACATTAACATCCTTGGTAAACTACACAGCATCACCAAAAAGGCACTCAGAAGACCATTCAAAGCATCCAGCTTTAGAGTTACTAATAAAGAGGAGATGGTAGGTGAGCCTAGCCCTTCTTTATACGTAGTATCTCACACTAGCAATTTTATTAAACAATTTCAGTAACCGAGAATGAAGTGAAGAGCGGAGGTCTTGAAAAAACCCCAATAGCAACTCATGCGAAGTTGGAGCTTAGACGTGATAGAGTTGTCAATAGTAAAAAGAATTCTGCCACTTATTCAGCATCGTGTAATGTAGTTCATCATGGCGACATCAAATCAATGTACTTCCGGTTTTAAGATAAACACCTCAACAATTCAAGTAACGTTTCCTAATCCATTCAGACATACAATAGGCTCTTTTTGCGTACTATCCCTTCATCTTGATATTTTCTGTTGGATCAGTAGGAGAGAAGAGGGCTGAGCACATGGATTTTTTCGTAGGTTATTCCAAACCGATGAGACTGATGGCATTAACGATCCGTTTGTCCATAGCTGCAGGGAGAAAAAACATGTATAGAAGAGAAGCAGAATATAAGTGAATATATGGGTAAATATTATTAATCACCATTACACGAGTTTCATTTGCTAAAAGGAGTTACAAAATTCTACATGTAAGTTAAACATAACAAATTTCCTATTAGAAATTCTTCAGACAGAGTATCAACTAATAATGTACTATTTGATTCTCTGTCTGAAGGATTTCCATTTA
Source organism: Octopus sinensis (assembly GCF_006345805.1). Classification (NCBI taxonomy): domain Eukaryota; kingdom Metazoa; phylum Mollusca; class Cephalopoda; order Octopoda; family Octopodidae; genus Octopus; species Octopus sinensis. Next base: position 53,348,136 of record NC_043005.1, on the reverse strand, counting down.
AAGATATCTTATATATTTTCTACATGTGCAATTTTGCAACATCTATTAGCAAATGAAACACATGTGAAGGTGAATACTAAAAAAATTTCCAATCTCCTGTTTTGATATTCTCCCTAAAAAATAGTTTCCGGTATTTTCAACTCTTATGCATATCTCATTCAAACATAACATCTACAGACGGATTTGGAATAGTGAAATAAGCAAATGTGCTTCAAAAGGACACAACTAGGATTTTAGCCCCATCGACATAATATGTTTGTAGGGATATGTAGGATATGTAGTTTGTGTGATCACGATCATGATCATAATCCTCATCACCACCATCGTGATTCACCAACATATTCTCATTCATTATAAGTGTAAGAACAGACGTGGAGGCGCGTTGCTTCGTGGTTAGGGTATAACACTCATGACCGTAACATTGTTGTTTCAATTCCTGGCCCGGTCAATGTGTTATGTCTTTGAGCAAAACACATCAGTTCACGATTCTACAGTTCACTCGGCTGGCAAAAATGAGTGACAGACTGGTGTTCCATCCAGTGGGGAATATTTTACGCCAAAGAACACTGGCAATCAGCCTTGTGAGCTTTGATCCCCACTCCCCACGCCTTGTTTGTTTTGTGTGCACAAACAATGAATAAAGTGCTCATTACAGTTACTCATTACAGACTTGATGCCAGATAAGAATCATTTGCGCCCTTGAATAGCTATCACTTTTTCCACACGCACATACAAGCGTATAAACAGACGCAGACGATCTCACTGTCATTTATGTACACACACAAATATACAATTACATTTTTGATATGCATAATGTGGCATGAATCACTAGAAGTCGATCTGCGTTCTCACGATATTATATATCTAAACAAATTCATGATATGCCTGCAAAGAAAATCCATGTTCGCATCATGTGTTTACCTACAAATCAGTCAGTGTGCCTCTCATGTCCTTCTACATGTCTTTCTCCATTACCCAACTGTCTCTCAGTATATAAAGAAATATACGCAAAAACACATAAATATATAAATTTATGACTGTGTCTGTTTGTACAGTGTCCCAATACGCACACTAGACAGACTTGGTCTTATATTTTGTACTTTCCATTACATTTTTATATGTCTTTTCTACTATAGGGACAAATACATACACAAACGTGCATACAAAAAAATACAGAGGTGGGATTAAAGGTCTTTCGCAAGAAGGCAACATATCGATCGGTCAGGTGCCATACCCTAACCACTAAGCCATGATCTTGCACATACATGCATACACGTACATTCATATATATATATACATATATATATATATGTGTGTGTGTGTGTATGTATGTATGTATGTATGTATGTATGTAGTATGTATGTATGTATGTATGTATATTTGTATACATATATGTATATACATATGTATGTATATAAATATATATATAGATAGATGTATACACATACATATATGTGTATATGTATGTGTGTGTGAGTGTGTGTGATTGTGTGTGTGTGTGCGTGTGTGCGTGTGTGTGTGTGAGTGTGTGCGACTCTCTTTTTTAATTATATTAAATCTTCCACTGAGAGGGAGCCGGTTTCCAACAAAATTACACGGCTCCGTCTTTGGGATGTAGTTAACACAGACAACTTCACATTTGGAACTTGAGAAAAGTCTTGTTATTTTACTGTTCCGCTCACAGATTGCACTTATAATGTACAAATTAGCCGGTCGCATTCTCCTGGGGTTGATTTGTTCGACTAAAGGCGGTGCTCCAGCTTGGCCACAGTCAAATGAGTGAATTAAATAAATTCTTTTATTTGTTTCAGTATCACACACTAACACACATATATATATGCTTTTTATTCGTTTCAGCCACCTGACTACGACCATGCTGTTGCAGCGCAGGACTTATCTATCGGGGTCTTTTGCCGAACCGCTAAGTTACAGGGATGTAAACACACCAAGATCGATTGTCAAGCGAAGGGTGGGACAAGCACACACACACACACATATGCACATATATATATTATATATATATATATTATATATATATATATTATATATATATATATATATATATATATATATATATGTATATATATATGTATGTGTATGTCGGTGGTATATGCATATATATATATATATTTCTGTCTAACAAATCCACTCACAAAGCTTTGGTCGGCCCGTGACTATACTAGAAGACATTTGCCCAAGGTGTCACGCAGTGGGACTGAACCCGGAACCATGTGGTTGGGAAGCAAGCTTCTTACCATACTGCCACGCATACATACATATATATATAATATATATATATATATATATATCAACACTCCAGCGCCAGCAAAACACTACCACCCTCAGAAAAACTGTGCCACACCACAACGCCACAACTCTGAACTGCATCTCCAAATCATTTTGCACAATTACAATGTCCTAATTTTTAAACATTCTGATTATTCCAGCAGATTGTTGAAGAATGAATCCCAAAATATCTGTCAGAAAAAAAATAATAAAATAAAATAAAATAAATGAATATAATAAATAAAAGTAAAAGTCTTCGTTCTTTTTGGCTAATTGTATTTCAAAATGGAAGAACTGCTAAAATAGTTAAAGTGGTAAAAATGGTATAATAGCAAAAATGATGGCGGCGATCATTCTTAGATAACAGTTTTATGCATAAAAAATGGAAAAAAAAAAAATGTCTGAATCTGAAAGACACTAAGTACTACAAAAGCATAATATGTATTTAGGAACGCAGAAACCTCCAGGTGGTCTGATAGCTTTTA
>NC_043005.1:53327865-53340365 GCF_006345805.1 Octopus sinensis | reverse complement strand
GCTGAAAGAGAGAGAGAGAGAGAGAGAGTGAGAGAGAGAGAGAGGAGAGAGAGAGAGAGAGAGAGAGAGAGAGAGAGAGAGAGAGAGAGAGAGTGGGAGGGCAGAAAACTTTTGACTGTCTTCATACACTAGTCTTATACTTACGTATTACATATTTTTTAGTCGGCATGCTTTCTCGGATAATCTTTTACAAAACACGGGGAAAATAAAAAATATCAGACATCATTCTAGAGTGAATATTATTTTAGAATATTTTTATATTTTTATCGCTTCTGTTTCTTTTTCAGTTATTGTTTACTTTTTGAGTCGGTTATCAAAACTGCAGCAAATTTTATCAACACAGTGTTTGAGAAGTACTTGCCTGGTTGAGTTATTAATAAAAATGAAGAAGAGAAGAATTATTAAAAATTGAAAGTATTTGTTTTTACTTCTCTGTTTGTATGTGTGTATAAGTGTGTGTGTGAGTGTGTGTGTATGTGTGTGGGCCAGGTGTGGGCCACAGTTTTGTGTGTTAGTGTGGATGGAAGCACTCCGTCGGTTACGACGACGAGGGTTCCGGTTGATCCGAATCAACGGAACAGCCTGCTCGTGAAATTAACATGTAAGTGGCTGAGCACTCCACAGACACGTGTACCCTTAACGTAGTTCTCGGGGATATTCAGCGTGACACAGAGAGTGACAAGGCCGGCCCTTTGAAATACAGGCACAACAGAAACAGGAAGTAAGAGTGAGATAAAGTTGTGGTGAAAGAGTACAGCAGGGATCACCACCATCCCTGCCGGAGCCTCGTGGAGCTTTAGGTGTATTCGCTCAATAAACACTCACAACACCCGGTCTGGGAATCGAAACCGCGATCCTATGACTGCGAGTCCGCTGCCCTAACCACTGGGCCATTGCGCCTCCACGTGTGTGTTAGTGTAGGTGTATATATATATATATATGTATATAACTGGCACAGCGTCGGTTACGACCACGGAGTTTCTTGTTGATCTGATCAACAGGAGAGCCTGCTCATGAAATTAACGTTCTAGTGTCTGAACACTCCACAGACATGCGTACCCTTATCATAGTTCTCATGGAGATTCTGCGTGACAGAGAATGTGACACCACTATCACTTTGAAATACAGGTACTACTATTTTTGCCAGCTGAGTGAACTGGGTCAACTTGAAATAGAGTGTCTTGCTCAAAGAATGTATATATGCATGTATGTATGTATCACAAATTTTATTTAATTTGCATTGCGGGAAGGATTGTTTCAACGAAGACGTGTCTTCCCCTTACCTTCGAAACACGGAGTAGTCGAAGCAGGGGCAGCTGAAGAAGGGGAATGTTCCTTGTGTTGTATGTCTTGTACTCTGTTTTTTCGTTGTTTGAAATAGTCCGTTTCCATGTTTTCGTTTTTATGTTTTCGTTTCTCGTTGTGTTCTACGTTTTTTTTTGTGTCCTGTACACATATATGCACGTATATATACATATAGACGTAGGTATGTACATATATGTATGCATGTATGCATATATTTTATTTATTAATTTGTTATTATATATATATAATAATAATAATAATAATATAATGTAAAATTAATTAATTAATTAATTAATAATTAATAATTTTACCAAGTAGTTCGGTATGTTAAAAGAACGATTATCGGTAAACTTATATTTATGAGTATAATTATAATTAGGGTTCAGCAAAAGTTTGCTTCACCACATGTGCAAGGCATGGCTGTGTGGTAAGAAGCATGCTTCCGATCCACATGGTCCCGGGTTCAGACCTGCTGCATGGTACCTTGGGCAAGTGTCTTCTACTATAGCCTCGGGCCGATCAAAGACATCTATATATAGATGCGTGTGTGTGTATGTGAGTGTCTTTGTGTCTGTGTTCGTCTCCCCTCTACTGCTTGATAACCGGTTCTGGTCTGTTTACGTACACAAAACATAACGGTTCGGCAAAAGAACCGATAGAATAAAAAGTAAGTTCTGGGGTCGATATACTCGACCAAAAATTCTTCACGGCAGTGCCCCAGCATGAGCGCAGTCAAATGACTCAAACAAGTAAAAGATAAAAGAAGCGATACCTCTTAAATATTTTAATGTAAGGAGGGTTGTTCAGGGGCGCTCTGTAGGACGAATTCAGTGTCCGTATTTGAGGAAGCGTATTTCCGTAGAAACGGAAGTGTTGTATGGTTTGATGATGTCATTCATAGTCCTGAACGGGGTGGGGGGGACTTCGTATATAATGTGCATATGGAATTTTTTCACCATGGACACTTTCCACAGCGAAGGCTATTTTCACGTCCAAGTGTATACGACTATGATAAATACAATTGTACACACCTGAATAAATACATACATATATATATATAAATATGTATATATATATATATTATATATATATATATTATATATATATATGTATGTATATATATATATATATATATTATATATATATAATATATATATAATATATATATATATACCTATGTATCATATATATATACCTATGTATCTATATATATATGTACATACACACGCACACACACATATATATGCATATATATGTATGTGTAGATTCATGGTATATACATTAATTTATATCGGTGTTAATTTATATAGTTGTTTGCGAATATGTATATGTGCGTGTATGCGTTATGAATGAGTGATTGTATGCGTATAAGAGTACAAGACAGAAGAAAACGGAGAGAGAAAGAGGGAGGGGAGAGAGTGAGAGAGAGAGAGAGTAAGTGAGAGAGAGAAAGTGATAGAGTGAGTGACGATAATTTTCTTTTCGGAGATGAGTTAGTGTTAGAATGGTATAAATAAATAAGAAAAAAAAAAAACGTTAGGGAAATGACAAACCTGATTGATGGCAATATAATCGAAAGAACAGTTTTGTCTGAAGAAATATTATTGAAAAGAAAAATTTGTTTTGTTTTGTTTTGTTCATCTTTCTTTTTAACTTCGGCTTTCTTTTTCTTGTTTTTTTTTGTTTTTGTTTTGTTTTCTTGTGTGTGTGTGTAACCTTGCTAATAATTCTTCTGTGATAAGAAAACAGTTACTATTTTATTTACCACATGAAAGACAGACAACTGGTATCTGGGGTGGGGGTGGGGATTGAAGGAGAAGCAAAGAGTGAAAGATAGAAAGAAAAAAAAGAGGGGTGACAGATAGAGAGTGAGAAAAACGGAAAGTAACGCAATATAAGCTAAAGTAAAGAAAGAAAAAAAAGCATATATACGTACACACATTCATATATAAACACACACACACACACATATATACATGTAATACAGACACACATCTATACATATGCCTATACGCACATAAATAGAAACATACATAAATACATAGATGTACGCATGTGTACTGTACATACACGTGTACACATACAAAGTGAGAGAATCGGATAAAAAAGGTGAAAAATGACCCAAAAAAATATAAATAAATTACAAAACAAACAAAAGATGGAGAGGAAAAATTATGAGGACACATATATATATATGTATATATATATATATATATAATATATAAGAAAAGTATAAAAGAAATGTATGAAAAGTCTAAAAAGCAAGGTCAGACAAGTGATTGATGTCGTCTAAGGAAAGGCAATTGGGTCTTGTCCATGTTACGAATGATACGTTCACGGTTGTTTCGGGGTTTCTTTTCTTTCTCGCCGGTGTGGAATGGTGAGAAGGAATTTTTTTCTATATAGAGCGAGAGAGAGAGATGAGCGGGGGAGGAAGGAAATTTTCTTTGTTTATTGTACTTTTCTTTCTGCTTATTCTTTTCTTATTTATGGTCAATATAAATTTTTTCGGTCAGTTTTAAATACTTTTTATTAATAATATTTTTATTGTTTCTTGTGTTATTCTCCTTTCTTTTTTGATTAAATGTCTTCGTGTTTTGTTTTCTTCTTAGTTTCTTTGTTTATTTTTCTATTTTTTCTCCAGAGAGAAAGGTGTTGTGTATATGCACGTATGTGTATCAATAAGCTTTTCTTTTTGTCTTTACTATATACATTCGCAGTTATTATATATAATTTTTGCAGTTATTACTATTGTTATTGCTATTTTTCTTTCTTCATTCACCTATTATTTAAGGATTATTTACGCCCCTCTGTTTTGGACATCTTGCGCTATTTTATTTGTTTTTTCACCTCTTTCATCCTCCATTTTTATTGCTTTATCTGTTTTACACATAGATGCAAGACAATGTACGATGTACGATATATTTTCTACAAGATGTTGGTCATTACATCGTAACGTCTTCGTCTCTCATCATGATCTTTACTTAATATATAAAACTTATACATTCAGCGTGCAAATAAATTCATATACGTGTGCGCGTGAATATGTATGGTGACACATAATATAAAATCTATATAATATTTGTATATATGTGTGCATATTATGTATTTATATATACACATATATATGTATATATATATATACAAATTTATGTATGTATATATCATATATGTATACATATATATATGTATGTATATACATATATATGTACATATATATAAATAAATATATATGCGTAGCTATATGCATATATAACATGTATATATATATATATATATATATATACATATATATATACATGTATATATATATATATGTATATTATATATATATATTATATATATATTATATATATAAATAATAAATATATATGCGTAGATATGCATATCATATATATACATGTATATATATATATACATATATATATATATACATGTATATATATACATATATATATATATATATATAATATATATATATAATGTTATATATATAATTATATATATATATATATATATATATAATATATATATATATATAATATTATATATATATATATATTATATATATATATATATGTATAAGACAATAAGTTTTTTGAATGGCGACGATAGAGTGTAGACAAAAAATATAACTTCATTTTTTTCCCGATATGAGTATGTTGCTTTCTTTGTATTGTATTTGTATCATATACAGATTATAAATCGTATTATTGCAATATTTTGCTTGTAAATACTCTATATGATGCATTTTTCTGTTGTGTGTTCTAGCTTACTTCATTGGAAAAAAACAAAACAAAACAAAAAAGCCAAATATGAATATGATTTATTCATTTGTATGTGTATTTATGTGAAAAGGGAAGGTCACTGTGTCTATGTGTCAACGTGGGTGCATTATGTATTTGAGGGAGTCCGTATTAGCTTTGGTGTTTGTGCACGTGAAAAATTCACTGTCCTTTACATTTATTGTAAATCTAACGCGTCTTTTGGACAGGGGAAATGGTAAATGGTAACTAGGGAATGTGCTATATATATGACAAAAGAAAAAAAACAATAATAAAATTAGAGAAATATGTGCGTATATGCGTGATTGTAAGTATAAATGCATGTGTGTGTGTGTGCGTGTGTGTGTTTGAAGATATATATATTTCATCAGGTATGTTGATCTTTGTTTTTTTGCCATTAGTTTTATTTTATCACTACGAGTTATTTATGCAAATATATTTACAACGTATACTGTCTCTGAGTAAATATGAGTTTTCTTATAATTCCTTCCCGCATTTAATTTATTGTTTATTTGTCTGATCATATCTGGTTGGAGCCCCCAGTCTGCAGCCAATCCAAAACGATATCTACTAGACATTTTCAAGTATTGAATTTAATTCTTTAAAAATTTGTATTATGATAAATAACTGGTGAATATATTTTCTTCATATTTTTATATTTCGTAATATTTGATTGTTAATAATATATTCACTATTTGTCTCAGTCATTGGACTGCGGCCACCACTTGAAGGAGTTAGTCGAACAAATCAACCTTAGCACTTATTTTTCACGTACGTATCTTATCTGTTCCTTAAATTTCATTTTTTTTTTGTACCGGTAAGTTACGGGACATGAACAAAACAACACTGGTTGTCAAGAGGTGGTGGGAGAAAAAAAACGATAGATAAACACACACACATACATACATTCATACGTGTGTGTATGTTTGTGTATATATGTGTGTGTGCGTGTGTGTATAACGGGTTTCTTTCAGTTTCTGTCTCTCAAATACACTCACTAGGCTTTGTTTGACTCCGGAGCTGTAATAGAAGACGCCCAAGTTTCTATGCACTGCAGCTGAACAAGAAGCCTTGTTGTCAGGAAGCAATCAGCTATAAAATCAGTGACACAACAAGGGTTGGGACAGCGAAAATCAATGCACTTCAGTCTATATATATATATATATATATACACACATATATATATAGACCTAGGAAGAAATAGTGGTACTTCCTCACTCCTGAAAACACTGGAACTCCCGAACAAGCGCTCACTGACGCATGCAAACGCTTCATCAGTTTGGGATTAAAAATTGAAAATATATGGCCACACACATTGGCATAAGTTTTATTTGAAACCATGCCTGGCCATGTTGTTGCTGTTATGGATGCAAGCTTCATTTAACTTTTCTAATTCTTTTACCCGCTCATTTCATTCTCAATATAATTCCTCAACACATTACTTTTCCTTTTTTTCTTTTTGGCAAAATGCCTAGCGGTATTTCGTCTTTCTTTACGTTCTAAGTTCAAATTCCGCCGAGGTCAACTTTGCCTTTCATCCTTTCGGGGTCGATAAATTAAGTACCAGTTGCGCACTAAAGTCGATCTAATCGACTGGCTCCCTCCTCAAAAATATATGTATATATATATATATATATCTTTATATATATAAAACTGAGAATGTGTGTGTGTGTCAGTCTGTCTGTCTGTCTGTCTGTCTGTGTGTTTCCCTAAAAATTGAGAACTACACAACCAATTTCATTCAAATTTTACACATGCCTTACTTAGTATCCATGTAGTTTCATGGACAAAAAAATGTTCAACTTCTTGCCTAGAGCGAACCCATAGCAATATCATATCTTCTCCACTATTTCAGTATTACGTGTTAAAAGTGAAACAAAAATATTTCTCTATTTTATGTCAGATGCTTTCACTTTAACAATAAAAATAATAATAACAATTGAATGATATGTAGTAAGTGATAATTAAAATCACACTAAAGTATAATATAATCGTAACATACAAAAGTAAAAATAGCAATTGGTATAAAATTGCATCAATGATTTGAACTTGAATAAGTGGTTTCACATGAATGGGAATAAATTAAAAATATAATTAGCGTGCAGAAATGGAATAGTCCAGATGGATAATAAAAGAATTAAATTAAAGAAAAGACTATCGTCTATAAAGTATACGATGTAGAGAAAAAAGAAGAGCTAACAATTCCAGTCTGTTATATATTTTGAGTATTGTTATCACTAGCGATATCAAGATATAACTGTATGTTGCATTTTATGTGTAGATGTATATATATATATATAGATGTACATGTAATATGTACACATATATATTTACACATATATACATGCACTAGCACTATGACCCGGCAACGACGGGTCATTAATGCTAGTATGTATATATATATATATATATATATGGTTTTTTTCTATAAACATAAATCTGTACTCAAATATCTTACCCACCCTGTATATACATATTCTTTTATTCTTTAACATGCTTCGGTCATATGATTGGGGTCATGCTGGAGCACCACCCTTTAATTGAAGCAATCGACCCCAGGTCTTACTCTTTGTAAGGCTGGTACTTATTCTTTCAGTCTCTTTTGATGAGCCGTTAAGTTGTGGAACGCAAGAACGACGGTTGTCAAGCGATGGTCGGGGAGGACAAACACAGACACAAGCACGCACACATAAATACACACGTACACACACAGACACACACACACACACACACACACACACACACACACATATATATACTAGCTTAAAACCGCCCGATAGCTATCTCCTCTGGGCCCAACAATGATACTTCATGCATTGAGTACATATTTAATTTTTTAAAACTTGAACAATATTTTTCAAACAATGAACAAGTTTCATCAAAACAATGATATAATTTGTCGACTTGGAACTTGTAAAGCTGCATAATAAACAACATTGTTTGTCTTCCCATTCAGGCTCAGTACAAATAGCTTGTTTCCATTCTCTACACTTGAACAACCAGCATATAGCTGGTCGTAGGCAACGACAAACTTACCTTTAAAAAGTTCAACGATAATTCTTCTGCCACTACTTAATTTAAAGACAATTTGATATACGTAGGGCCTTACTTTTCGTACAAACTATTATTTGTAGTAGCTGGTACGTATCTTAACTCTTGTTCGTAATCTGAAGGCAAATTTTACAACTGTCGCTAAACACTATCTTAAAGTGCAATTTTTATGCCTTGGAATTGCTTTAAACCGATTTGACCGTGAAAAATGTTTGAAATTTAGTATTTTTTAGTATTTTTTAAGGTAATGATAAAATTAGTGGAATCTATTTTCATGCAGTGGGAATGCGCTAAGTTTCCATAGCTCCGACAGCTGACTGCATGAAAATAGTTCCGCCAAATTATATTTATATCTGAAAGAATACTAAGTTTCCAACATTTTTCTGGTAGAGAGGCATGAGAGGTAATAAGGTAATGTTGTATGAGAGAGCGAGTTAAATATGTATATCAGTTCCAAAGGTTATGAAGCACGTGTCATAATTAAATTACATGATACAGTTATAATATTTAGAGAAAAATCTCATCAAAATGTTTATTTTAGAAATTACTTTTGGAAATAGTTATTATATTTAAAGAAATATTTTTTTCAAAATGTTAAGATTAAGGAAAAGACTTTTGAGTGAGTAGTGTTATGGTTAAATTACTTGAAACAGTTAGAAGTGTCATTGAATTGGGAGAGAGGAATAGTAGAAGTATGATCGAATAGTGAGAGAGGGGGTCGGAGGAGTAAAATTGAAAAATGTAACACACTGACATTCGCTTTCGCATTTATTATTATTATTATTATTATTATTATTATTATTATTATTATTATTATTGTTATTATTATTATTAATAATAATACTAATAATAATAATAATAATAATAATAATAATAATAATAATAATAATAATATTATTATATATGTATATATATATATATATATATATTCGACGGGCCACTTTTCAGTTTTCTTCTGCCAAATCAAGTTACAAGGCTTTTGGTCGGCCCGAAGCTATAGTTGAAGACACTTGCCCAAGGTGACACGAAGTGGGACTGAACCCAGAACCATGTGGTTAAGAAGCAAGCTTCTTGCCACACAGCCACGCCTGCGCTTGTTAAGCCGTTTCCGTCTAACAATCTATCAAATCTACTCACAAAGTTTCGACCAGCCCGTGGGCATATTAGAAGACACATACTTAAGGTATAATGCAGTGGGACTAAAACCTGACCCATGAACATGGGAAACAAACTCCTTATTAAACAAGACACTTCACCAAGATTACACGCACACACACACACACACACACACACACACACACACACACACACACACACAGGGTGAGCTAAAAGTCTCGGAAAAAAATCAGTTCAATACGCTCTGAAATTGTCAGCCATACCTCGATTTTTCTAAAACTGAATTAAATGAATAAAATATTTATGAGTACACAGGTACATTTACATATTGAACGACATGAATAGGAACAATACTTGTGTCATATAAACAAAACGCCGAATGTTTTGGTGCGTGACTTTTGTCCTACCTTGTACATATATGTATATATACTAGCTCACGTAGCCGGTAATTCCCGGGGAAGCGGGGCTTATCTCTTGGTCCTGTTTTCATAATTGTTTCGCTAACCCAGTAACAACAATACAAACTTTGTAGCTCTTAAAATGGATTTTGTTCATTTACAGAGAATACCAAACTGTCTTACACAGTATCTTGTTTTCAAGAATTCCCAAGACGTTATGAGTTCCCAAATTGTGAAGTCAGTTATGTAATAAATTAGCCTGAAAAGGGCTTTAATGCATACCCAGAGTATATAGAACATACTAATAAGGTATATAGGAAATACTAATGAGGTATGTATACTAAAATCGTACAGCATATGACGTAAAATCAGGCTAATTAGATATGAGATAATAATTCAAAGTAAATAACTTTGAAAAGGGGTTTTGTGCGTTCCCAGAGAATATTACCCTCAGGAGCGCTAGTGTTCGTATATTCGTAAGTCACGAACCGAAATAAGTGGATCTATTGTTTATGAAAATACTGTTTACTTGTTTAAGGGTTGTACTGGATAAATTGCGAAAATAACTCTAGCAGTTCAAATACTAAGAAATAAGCATATTCAATTTCATTTTTACCAAATAATTTAGGAATATGAATGCGTTATTTACGTGGACTATATATAAGGATCCCTTGTAGGGGTGAATGGGTTATTTCCCTTGGGTTTTAAAATAAAAATATTATAGATATATATATATATTATATATATATATATATATATGAGGATCCCTTCTAGGGGCCTTATTATCGATTGTTTCAATAATCTGAGTGTGCCAAGAGGTTTCCAGTCATGAGGTTTCCTACTCACGTGTCAAGTTTTATCAAAATCGATAAAACGGTGTTGGAGAAGTTAACTAACAACTCTACGAACACACCCACAGACAAAATTTCTGACATATGTAGTGTGTGTATATATATATATATATATATATATATATATAAAGGTGAGTTAAATTAGAGGTTAGAATAACCGTCTAAGTGATACTTGCATACAATGAATTAACTGGTGTCTTACCAATATGTGATTATGAGTATTAGTATTAATGTTCGTAAATGATAGGTAAGGAAAAGAATAAAACGAAGTGTATCTATATTTAAGGAAAATAAGAAAATGGAGATAAAATTGATAATTGATAAACATCAATTATCGTTTATTGATAATAAAAAAGGCACTATCTCATCTGACAGTTCTTTCTGTTGGCGCTATTCATGGTATTATCAGGTTTAATTATTACAATAATAATAAGTATTAACATTGTAAATAATTAATCATAGCAACTTAAACGGTGGGACTTCATCAGAGCGGAAAAGTAAGGAGAAAGAAAAGAAAGAGAAAGAAAAAGAGAGACAGTAAGGATATAGCAATTGATGTTACATGCTATCTCTCTGGACACCTTTTAACCGACTTAAAAATTTAGTAATAGAATTCTTTTTATAATCAATAAATAATAATTGATGTTTATCAATTATCAATTTTATCGCCATTTTCTTATTTTCCTGATATGTGTGTTTGTGTGTGTGTGTGCGTGTATTATATATATATATATTATATATATATATATTATATATATATATTATATATATAATATATATATATATATATTATATATATATATATATAAACTAAAGAACCTTTTCGGTCATAAAATGAACATGGGATCGCACCTAGGTTCCCTACGAGGCACAAGTCCAGGCAAAGTTATTTTATGGATGACCAACAGTTGCCCATGCATACTAGCCTCCCCCTCTCCACGCCACTGATGTTATGCAAGGAAAAGATAAAGGCCGATACAGCGTGGCACCAGTGATGTCGCAACTCATTTCTATAGCTGAGTGAACTGGAACAACCTGAAATAAAGTGTCATGCTCAAGAACACAACACTCAGCCCCGTCCAGGAATCGAACCCACAACTTCTTGATTGTGAGCCCGAAGCTCTAACCACTGAGCCATGTGACTTCACAAACACACACTTAAACGCACATACACAACACAGACAGACATGCAGATAGATAGATAGATAGATAGATAGATAGATAGATAGATAGATAGATAGATAGATAGATAGATAGATAGATAGATAGATAGATAGATGGTGGAAGACAAGTTCCTGTGCCTCAATTTTTTTCGTGTAGGCAAAGGGTTGCTCAACACTGAAGCCCCTTGTCAAGGCAATCATCTATAAAACCAGTGGCACAACAGAGGTTGAGACGACTTCCGTCTTTTTATTTTTTCATTCTATGTATACGTGTTTACCTTCTCCTACAAGGAAGTGCGAACGACAACTAGAGGTCATTCGCTCCCAATTGTCAGTATGTTGTTAACCCATTTCTTAGAGCCTGACAGGTGCTATTAGTCCGGATCAGAGTAGACATGGGAACAAATAGTGGCTAAGAGGTACTTCCTAACTCCTGAAAAACCTGTAACTCATGTAGTAAGGCGCTACTATTGTTTGCAGTTTAAATTCAGAGTTAAGACTCTACATACATACATGATAATGGCATTCCGTTGGTTACGACGACGTGGGTTTCAGTTGATCGATGCGATCAAAGGAACACCCAGCTCGTGAAATTAACGTGCGTGTGGCTGAGCACTCCACAGGCACGCGTACCTTTAACGTAGTTCTCGAGGAGGTTCAGCGTTACATAGAGTGTGCAAAGATTGGCCCTTTGAAATACAGGTACTACTCATTTTTTGCCAGCGGAATGGACTACAGCAACGTGAAATAAAGGGTCTTGCTGAAGGACACAACGCCTCGTCAGGAATTAAACTCACGACCTTACGATCATGAGCCGAATGCTCTAATCAC
>NC_043005.1:53290365-53322865 GCF_006345805.1 Octopus sinensis | reverse complement strand
TGTGATTGTTGTAGTTGTGGTGGCAGTGGTACTGGTTGTAGTTGTATTGGCTGCAGTGGTTATGGTGGTGGTGGTGGTGGTCGTCGTCGTCGTCGTCGTGATGGCTGTGGTTGTGGTATTGGTGGTGGTGACGGTGGTTGTTGTGATTGTTGTAATTGCAGTGGTGCTTGTGCTGGTAGTGGTTGTATTGACTGCAGTGGTTGTGGTGGTGGTGGTGGTGGTGGTCGTCGTCGTCGTCGTCGTGATGGCTGTGGTTGTGGTATTGGTGGTGGTGACGGTGGTTGTTGTGATTGTTGTAATTGCAGTGGTGCTTGTGCTGGTAGTGGTTGTATTGACTGCAGTGGTTGTGGTGGTTGTGGTGGTGGTGGTGGTGGTGGTGGTGGTCGGAGTCGTTATGATGGTGATGGTCATCGTGCTGGATGGTGATAGTAGCAGTGGATGTGGCGGTGGCGGTGACGGTGGTAGTGTTATGGTGGTTGTCATGTATTGGTGATGGTGAAGATAGCAATACTGGTGGCCTATTATGATGCTCATTGTTCTTGTTCGTTTTTGTTTTTCCTTAATTCAATCTTTACACCACTGACTATCCAGCCACGACCAGCCCATCTTTTATCCAGATATAATAATATTGAAATGTATTGAGCATGTAATATGAGGCAAATTTGATTCTTATATCTAGCGGTCTGAACTACTGTGCCGTTATTCAACGTCAAGTAGGTTCGGACCAACCAGACATATGATCACCGTCAATCTGGCCATAACAAAACAGTATTTGAATTATTTATTTATTTATTTATTTATTTATTTACATATCTATTATTATTATTATTATTATTATTATTATTATTCTATGTTTGACTTTTGCTTTATATTTGTACAAGTGGGCTCCAAGTCTCACCCAGAGACCTCAAGAGACAACAGGGTTGGAAGTTCATGTTGTTGTTATGCCTAGTGTGCCATATATTTGCGGGGTGGGGATGTTGTACTAATGAATGTCTAAAAAAAAAAAAAAGTTGTTTTTTTTTTTTTTTTTTAAACCGAAAATTATGGTTGTTTTAAACCTTGAGGTTACATAGAGAGTATTTTGCGTAGGATATGAGCAGTTCCCATGAGCACTATCTTTTGAACTTCTGCCATTTTTGGGTTTCCTGGTATCTGAGTTAGGTAGCTATCAGCCCCTTTTGCTATCATTCCCAGGGCACCTATGACAACAGGTATTGTTTTAGTCTTCAGCTTCCACATTTTGCTGATTTCTATTTCAAGATCTTTATATTTGCTCAGTTTTTGGTAGGTCCTGACAGATACGTTTATATCGATTGGGACAGTCATATCAATGAGGAGGCATGTTCTTTGTTTGAAGTCTTTCAATATGATGTCTGGCCTATTTGCATCTATCTTCCTGTCAGTTTGAATGGTGAAGTTCCAGAGGAGTGAGATGTGGTCATTTTCAAGCACTGGGGGTGGTTTGTGTTCCCACCAGTTTTTTTCATGGGGCAAATCCAGGTTTTTACAGATTACCCAGTGAATATATTGTGCAGCTCTATCGTGCCTGTTGAGATACTCTGTAGGCGCTAGAAGACTGCACTTGGAGACCTCATGGTCAATGGTTTCATTTTGTTGCTTGCATACACGACACGTTGGACTGCTTCTGATCTTTAATATGTTGGCCTGGTAGTTTCTTGTTGGTAGGCATTGATCTTGAGCTGCTATGATAAACCCCTCTGTTTCAGATTTTAAGCCAGAGGCCATTAGCCATTGATGGGTCAAGGCTTTGTCGATATCTGCATTATTCGCTCTCTTTGGGTATTTGCCATAGAGAGGTTTTTCTTGCCATTTATTATTCAGAATATCTAAGGCCGCAGTTTTGGCACGGGTTTTCATGCGCCTAGCTTTTTCTGTGCTTGTTTCTTGTATGTCTATCTCTAATTCCGAAATTGGTTGTATTCGGAATTCACTTAGATATTCCTTTGCCTGTTTTGTGACTGAGTATGATGCTTTCCTGTTTTCATGTTTTGAGACAAGTTTTAACATCCAGTCCTCAGAGTTTTTCAGGTAGGTGTCTAGGCCAATTGTAGCAATCTTCATTGTTATTGCCAGTTGCAAAAGACCACGGCCTCCCTCTTTTCTTGGCAGATAGAGTCGTTCTGTATCTGCCTTAGGGTGGTGCATTCTATGCATTGTCAACAGTTTCCTTATTTTTCTGTCGAGCTGACATATTTCAGTAATTGACCAGTTAACAATATTGAAACTGTAAGTCACGACTGGTATAGCTAATGCATTGATTGCTTCGATCCTGTTTCTTGCATTCAGCTCTGTCTTGAGTATTGCTCTCACTCTTCGATAGCATTCTCTCCTGATCCTTTCCTTCATCTCTGAATGCCTTATTCCGTTCCCTTCAATTACCCCTAGGTACTTGTAGCTCTCCGCTGGGTCTAGTTCTTTTATGACATTCTGTTGGTCAAGGTTAACGTTAGATGTTTCTGTCATTTTTCCTTTGATAAAGGTAGCCTTTGCACATTTATCGAGGCCGAATTGCCTTCTGATGTCGTCACTGAATTGTTTGACTATCGCTAGTAAGCCCTTGAGTTGTTGATCATTTTTTGCAAAAAGCTTTAAATCATCCATGTAAACGAGATGATTTATATTTTTATCAAACATTTTATACCCATACTGCGCGTCATTGAGCAGCTTTGAGAGAGGTATTAAGGATAAACAATTATTATTATTATTATTATAATTATTATTATTATTGAGTGAGAGAACAGTTCATGCCATCAAAGTGACACTGGGGTAAAATATACGAAGCCCAATATACCCATCATGACTACCCGTCTGATAAAGGTACACCAGGCACATGCATCACAACCATATGTGCGCGACATGGTGATCTCATAACAAGATAAACAGCACATGACCTTGCAGGTGGGGCCCAGTTAGAATTTTCTTCTGGTCGAGTAACCCATCCCATTCAAAAGGTCCTTGAATAAAGGTTGTTTAAGGATGTTGAAAGAACCACCCATGTTTCCAGAGGTGAATTATTCAAACCCCAAAGAATCCCTCTCAACACATGGCTATGATACTCCCCCACTACTTCTGCTCATGATCAGAGATGCACATATCATCAGCCACTAAGGGACATGCTCAACTAGTTATGGTCAAACAACTGACAAGCAAATCTGTGGTATTGAGCAGAATATTTGCTGTAGCCCATCTTTTATACCAAGACAAATCAATGTACATGATAACACTTCCAATCAGTTAAGATCAGAAGCCATGAGAACCATTGCCTGATACTGCATCGATATCTCAAGAACTGCTGGCTGAATTCGGATGAAACTTTCAGGATTGTTTGGCCTTGTGATTGGCACGAAGTGATTAGATTTTAGGGTCGATCCGGTGGCGGACAAGGATTCTGGATTATATTTTTCTCTTTTTTTTTTACTTAATTTTTGAGAGCGGTGGGGTTCATTTTTAGTATTCTGATTTTAAAAATCACCTCCGGCTAATCGTTGAGAGGACATTACTGCTGGCTTGCGGGAGGTTTGCGCTCTCTAAGTGATGTTAGTATCATCATCATCATCATCATTATTATTATTATTATTATTATTATTATTATTATTATTATTATTATTAAGCGAGCTGGCGGAATCGTTAGCACGCCGGACAAAGTGCTTAGCGGCATTCAGTCCGATTTTACGTTCTGTGTTGAAATTCCACCGAGGTCGACTTTGTTTTTTATCCTTTCGAGGGTCTATAAAAATAAATACCAATTGAGCACTGGAGTCGATGTAACTGATAAGCCCCCCCACACACACACACACACACACACACACGAAAAAAGATATTCAAGCTTTATGCCTACTGGAGACAGGAAAATATTGAAAATGTAATGTACACTTCAGCGTTCTATAGAGTGGCGGATAAAGGCGATGACGTTCGTGGGGAGACCCTGGGCGTCAAAGATGATCAGCTAGCCGTTTTCTTTCGGAAAATTTTCAGCCCAGGCCCGATGGATAACTTCCAGAAAGCACTGGCCTGGCAGTATTACCGAGGAACATTGTTGGCTCAAGATAAACTCTACAAGCATGGGGGTGCTGTCAGCTGAGCACGTCCAAGATATGCTCAAAGGCGACAAAACGGTCCTGCCCGTACTCGTCAAGTGGGTTTATGTCGAACACCTGCTGCCACGTGTGGACGGGTCCGGTTATCAGTTGAATCCATTGTGAAGATTGCCCGAGCACCTTCTTTCAACCGGAGAGAATAGGCAGTTTTTATATGCCTTCTGGCCATGGTGAAAGTGATTGTGTGGTGGACGAGATTGAAGGGATGGAGACAGAGCACTTTCCTGTGGCCAATCCTTCATCATCTTGAAGTCTGCCTCAAAGAGGAAAATGAGAGAGGAGAGGAAAGTGTTGCCTTTGTGTTGAAAGGTGGATCAGAGTGCAACTACAAATGAAGATTTGAGGTTAATGAGGACATCAAAGGTATTTAACTCCCGTATCAGCGTGGTCAACATCATCGACATCAACAGCATCATCAGCAACGGCAATACCAGTATTAACACCATTCCTAGCATGGTCATCACGACAGACATTGTCATCGTCAGCATCGTCGTCATCATCATTTTTGCCTTTGCCATTATCATCATTCCACTTCCACTACCACCACCACCATCACTATTATCAACATCATCTTCACCACCACCACCACCACTATCAACACCGTCACCACCACCGTCATCATAACCTTCTCCTCTCCTCCTGCCCTCCAGTCCCTCCTACCTCTCCCTACCTCTCCTCATTATCGTAGTAATCCTCGTCATCATGATCATACGTTTTGATATCATGTTTGGTGATTTTTCCTGCATCTGAGATCAATATATCTTCGAAGTCAATTCATTTTCCATTCCTATCTCCCAGGTGTGGGAGGTCAATGAAATAAAGGTGTCGGTAAGATAACATAATACATTTCGTTTTCTTTCAATTTCCAATTTTCTTTCTTTTCTTTTCTTTCTTTTCTCCCTGTTTATATTATTATTTAGCTTCAGCCAGCACAGATCGAGCAGACATACGCGATAAGTGATTGTTTTTTCTTTCCTGCTTTTTTTTTTTCTATTTGCAGGGTCTACAATATGTAGTAGCATCCATGGCTTTTTCAGGCTCTCCTAGACTGGTATGATTTATGCCATTAATGTTTCTCTTGAACTTTTATCAGTCAATGCCAGCGGGAGAGAACTGAGCCAGGAAGGAATTCTCGAGAGCTTTGTATACTGGAAGAGCGAGGGCAATTCGGATTGGTGGCAGTGGAGTATGGGGGTTCAGCATCTGTCTTTGCCCCAAGTTAAATCTGGTATCTATCAGTGTTATGTTTTGGCTCCCGCTTTCTTCAATGTCTGCATCGAATGGATATTTGGACGGATGGAAACTCAATGGTGCTGTAGAACGCTCATTGGTGAACCTAGGATTACTGATGTGGATTTTGATGATGGTGATGATGATGATGCGGTTAATCTTGTGTCACTTGTTGTCTTAAGGAATGCTCTCTTTTCACTGAGTGAGGAAACGACGCTACTTGGCCTTAGAGTTTATTGGGGTCTCCCTCTGAGCTTTATTGATTATCATTAATTGAACACAGGTGAAGTATTTTCTGGGTCTGAAGAGAAGAGCCTTTCGTCTTTGTTTGTCCTCTCTGTGTTTAGCCCCTTGTGGGTAGTAAAGAAATAGGTATTTCATCTTTCTTTACGTTCTAAGTTCAAATTCCGCCGAGGTCGACTTAGCTTTTCATCCTTTCGGACTCGATAAATTAAGTACCAGTTCCGCACTACAATCGATGTTATCGACGTAATCCCTTTGTCTGTCCTAGTTTGTCCCCTCTATGTCTAGCCCCTTGTGGGCAGTAATGAAATATGAAACAAATACAAAAACAATCGAAGACAGATGGGGTTTACAGGAAAGTATGATGGGGTAAGGATGTACGTGTGTATATTTTTGTTCCTACCTTTGCGTGTGGTTCGTCTCCATGTGTATACTAGTACTTTTGTATCTGTGTTTGTGCCTCATCGCCGCGTGACAGCCGGTGTTGGTGTGTTTACGTACCCGTAACTTAGCAGTTCGGCAAAAAGAGACCGACAGAATAAGTACCAGGCTTAAAAAATAAAGTATGTCCTGGGGGTCGATTTGTTCGACTAAAACCCTTCAAGGCGGTGCCCCAGCATGACCGCAGTCAAATGACTGAAACGTAAAAATTGAAGATGAAATCTATTACATCAAAGCTGTTGCTAACGACAATGCAGCTGTAAATAACGTTTGAGCTTTTTGAGGCGATTCCAGAAGTCATGGCCCACCGTGCCATTTATTTATTTATTTATTTATTTTATTTTAGGTTATTTTATTTATGTGATCGATATCTGTGGTACCTCGATTTTCATGTATGGCTTTTCGTACGGAATTCATTTGCGGCAGCAACATTTAAGGTGTGACCTTACAAAAGTAAAGAAAATACTGGTAACATCAGAATCTCTAGACTGGAATGTTCTAAGGAACCATGAGCACATTCTACGGTTCGTATTAAGTTTATAGTTGTTAAACACGCTTTAGTTTTGCTTGTTATCTAGTTATATACAAGACTCTGATGTTATTTGATGCTACGTGCAACCCTTTCTCTATTTTGCCCCCCTCCTCACTTATTGGTTTCAAATTTTG
This sequence comes from Octopus sinensis, assembly GCF_006345805.1. Lineage (NCBI taxonomy): Eukaryota > Metazoa > Mollusca > Cephalopoda > Octopoda > Octopodidae > Octopus > Octopus sinensis. Next base: position 53,316,164 of record NC_043005.1, on the reverse strand, counting down.
GCACTAGGCCATCATGTTAGGTGGAAAGGGTAACTTGATTACATCGACGCCAGAGTTCAACTGGTACTTATTTTATCGACCCCAAAAGGATAAAAGGTAAAGTCGACCTCGGCGTAATTTGAACTCAGAACGTAGACAAGCGAAATGCCGTTAAGCAGTTTACCCTGTGTGCTAACGCTTCTGCCAGCTCACTGCCCTATTTTTTTCCATCCTCACTTATTAGCATGTTTTATTTTTGTTTTTTTTTTGTTTTTTGTTTGTTTGTTTTTCTTGTTTTGTTTTCACCCATCAACTAACAACGTCTAGATCGTATTGGTATTCTGTTTAGTCACATATTTCCTTAAAGACTTTCTGGAGATTTGAGTCACAAGCATTTTATAATACTATCTTTGATGGCATTACCAATGTCATTTATGTAAATAATAAACAAAAGTGGCCCTAGCACAGTACCCTGTGGGACAGCTCTAATGACTTTTACTGGTCGTGAGTAAATTCCATCGATCACATGTTGCGTTCTGTTTGGCAGGAAACATTTAATCCGCTGCAGTAGCTTTCCACAGACTTCTATGTTGAATAATTTCTTTAGCAGAATTCTGTGCTGGACTCTGTCGAAGGCTTTACTAAAATCACGATGGATGACATCTGTATTATAACCATCTCCTATACATACATGCAAAGAAATATACCGATATTTATAAGGTGCAGTTAATTACTTGTCCATTAATAAATACGTAAATACGGATAGAGTATAAAGTTAAAAACATACATACATACTTACATAGACATGTGAGCGTATGTTCGTATGGAGATATATGTATTTTTACTATTCGTATATAGATACATTTCTGCATATCAACATAAAAATGTACAACGTACAAACAGTGACTAAGCATACGGACGTACGAAACAAATACCCTATCCCACACGCATACAGACACATTCATACGTACACACACACACACAAACACACACGCGAAGTGCACACACGTAAATGCAAGCATAAATACGTGGTAACTTGCCTTTTATTTTGAAGCAGTTTAATGAAAGCTGCTCACTTCCCACAGTTAATTGCCTGTCACGATGAGCAGAAGATAATCAATAGCTGTTTTAACTAACTTCCATTTGACTAACCTTGAATCCCCCGCTCTCTCTCTCTCACACACATGCATATATATGTGTAAGTATGTGTGTATATATATATATAGTATATATATATACACATACACACCAGTGCGCGCACAAATATACGTGCTTATATATTTATATGTTTATGTGCATACATCTATATGTATACCTATATTTCTTGTATGTTTGTACACACTAACACACATGCACACGTAAAGGATTGATAAAACCATATCATGCCACACTGTAAAGCAAATTTTCTGTGAGAACTCTGTTTTAAGTACGTATGCGTGTGTGTGTGTATATATATATATATATATATATATATATATATATATATATTATATATATATATATAGATAGATAGATAGATAGATAGATAGATAGATAGATAGATAGATATGTTTCTTTATTAGCCACACAGGGCTGCACACAGATAGAACAAATTACAAGGTAGAGCTTTTCTTTTGAAGGTTTAAAAAAAAAAAAAAGGAAGGGGGAGTTTCGATCAAAAGGGATCGTAAAAGGAGAGAAAGAGGACAAAAAAAGGGGGGTTAAAAAAAAAAAAAAAAAAGGGGGAGAGGAAAACAAAATTGATCAATAGGGATCGTTATCACAGAAATGTCAATATGAAGTGTAAAGGGGAGGACAGGTGAGGTTTACCCGTGGAAAGAAAAGCCTACGGAAAAGACCACGGTAACCTCGGTCAATGAAGTCACATTTTATATTTCTTTTTTTTTTTTTTTTTTTTTTTTGCAAATAAGCAACTCTCTGTTTTCGATTTCTGGGTTCATAGGACTATGCTCAAGGTGGCTTCGTCATTCATACGTGCCATTCTTGCTACATTCACCCATCTTTTTTAAAACATTCGCTAGACAAAACTTGCCTCTCTACTCTCACTTTCCTTTCAAGTGGTACTTGAAGAAGTTGATGAGAGATTGACCAGAGAGGAAAGTGTTTGTCTCCAATCCTTTCAGACGCGTCCACCAGATACATTCTTTCGCCATAGCCACAAGGATGATGAAAATAGCTCTTCCTTCCCGTTTGAAGGAAGGAGGCGTGACAATATTGACGATAGACTCAGCTGATAAACCGACTCGTCCCACACGTGACAGCAGTTGTTCGACATAAGCCCACAGGTCGGAAATTGTTGGACACTGAACGAGTGCGTGCAGAACGGTTTCATGTATTTTTGTGGTTGAAACCTTTTGGATTAACTGGTGCTAGAGTGAGCCATATAGTGACCACTCTCTTATATTTACTTTGTAAAAATATTATAATATATTATAAAATATTATAATAATCCAGGTTTCTCGGAGCACTAGGCCACTTGGTGTTGAATAGATATACTATTAAATTAGTATCTAATTCTCTCACCCTTATTAATTAATTATAATTATGCTACATTTATTTCTAAATGCAGTCTTTGTTTTCCGTGAAAGTTTGGCGCGCTGTTAGTTGGGGCATTGAATTATAACGTCGGATGTAATCAATTGAACCACACGCGTATTTATCGTTATGGTAAAATCTGGCGTGTGATTGAGTGGATTTCATCCAGATAGTTTTGGCTGACGAGCTACAAGTGGATTTTTTTGTAAGTAAAATTACATTTAATTCATTAATAGCGAAACAATTGTCCCAAAATAATCTGTATTTTTGTTATTTTTTATTTGCCCTGTCCGTGTGAGCTAACAATCGTACTGACTTTCATGGGAAACATGTATTTTTGTGGTTGAAACCTTTTGGATTAACTGTGCTAGAGTGAGCCATATAGTGACCACTCTCTTATATTTATTTTGTAAAAATATTATAATATATTATAAAATATTATAATAATCCAGGTTTCTCTCGGAGCACTAGGCCACTTGGTGTTGAATAGATATACTATCAAATTAGTATCTAATTCTCTCACCCTTATTAATTACTTATAATTATGCTACATTTATTCCTAAATGCAGTCTTTGTTTTCCGTGAAAGTTTGGCGCGCTGTTAGTTGGGGCATTTAAATTATAACGTCGGATGTAATCATTGAACCACACGCGTATTTATCGTTATGGTAAATCTGCGTGTGATTGAGTGGATTTCATCCAGATAGTTTTGGCTGACGAGCTACAAGTGGATTTTTTTGTAAGTAAAAATACATTTAATTCATTAATAGCGAAACAATTGTCCCAAAATAATCTGTATTTTTGTTATTTTTTATTTGCCCGTCCGTGTGAGCTAACAATCGTACTGACTTTCATGGGAAACATGTATTTTTGGTTGAAACCTTTTGGATTAACTGGTGCTAGAGTGAGCCATATAGTGACCACTCTCTTATATTTACTTTGTAAAAATATTATAATATATTATAAAATATTATAATAATCCAGGTTTCTCGGAGCACTAGGCCACTTGGTGTTGAATAGATATACTATTAATTAGTATCTAATTCTCTCACCCTTATTAATTAATTATAATTATGCTACATTTATTTTTCTAATGCAGTCTTTGTTTTCCGTGAAAGTTTGGCGCGCTGTTAGTTGGGGCATTTGAATTATAACGTCGGATGTAATCAATTGAACCACACGCGTATTTATCGTTATGGTAAAATCTGGCGTGTGATTGAGTGGATTTCATCCAGATAGTTTTGGCTGACGAGCTACAAGTGGATTTTTTTGTAAGTAAAATTACATTTAATTCATTAATAGCGAAACAATTGTCCCAAAATAATCTGTATTTTTGTTATTTTTTATTTGCCCTGTCCGTGTGAGCTAACAATCGTACTGACTTTCATGGGAAACATGTATTTTTGTTGTGTTGAAACCTTTTGGATTACTGGTGCTAGAGTGAGCCATATAGTGACCACTCTCTTATATTTACTTTGTAAAAATATTATAATATATTATAAAATATTATAATAATCCAGGTTTCTCGGAGCACTAGGCCACTTGGTGTTGAATAGATATACTATTAAATTAGTATCTAATTCTCTCCCCTTATTAATTAATTATATTATGCTAACATTTATTTCTAAATGCAGTCTTTGTTTTCCGTGAAAGTTTGGCGCGCTGTTAGTTGGGGCATTTGAATTATAACGTCGGATGTAATCAATTGAACCACACGCGTATTTATCGTTATGGTAAAATCTGGCGTGTGATTGAGTGGATTTCATCTAGATAGTTTTGGCTGACGAGCTACAAGTGGATTTTTTTGTAAGTAAAATTACATTTAATTCATTAATAGCGAAACAATTGTCCCAAAATAATCTGTATTTTTGTTAATTTTTTATTTGCCCTGTCCGTGTGAGCTAACAATCGTACTGACTTTCATGGGAAACATGTATTTTTGTGGTTGAAACCTTTTGGATTAACTGGTGCTAGAGTGAGCCATATAGTGACCACTCTCTTATATTTACTTTGTAAAAATATTATAATATATTATAAAATATTATAATAATCCAGGTTTCTCGGAGCACTAGGCCACTTAGTGTTGAATAGATATACTATTAAATTAGTATCTAATTCTCTCACCCTTATTAATTAATTATATATATATATATATATATATTATATATATATATATAGAGAGAGAGAGAGAGAGAGAGAGAGAGAGAGAGAGAGAGAGACAAAAGGACAGATAGCTTGATAGATTTTAAGAAAGCAATAGGGAAGAGAAAATAGGATCACGTGGTTTGGTACACAGATGGCTAAAGAAATGTGAAGAGGAAAGGTAGAAGAAAGTATGAGAGAGAATGAAAAGAAAAGAAATTCCGTGATAAATATGCAGACCATATTTCAGGAAAGATTGATGAAAAGTAGGATTGTAAATAGTAAAAGGTGTGCGTTTATTTAACGTGTGAGTTGGAATTTGGTTAGATTCATATTCCTGATTAATCAATGATGAGAGCAGAGAATATAGATCGACAACCTTCCAAGAGACGTCGTAAAATAAAGGCTCTTATGTTAAAATACATAAAGTTTGTTATCGTTATTTAACATGTAATCTAAGGGAAGAATAAAGCCAGACGACACCTTTTCTCTTTTTCAAAATAGAATCCCCAAATGAAATATTGACAAAGAGGAAATCTAAAAGAGGAGATGAAGCGTCAAGGAATAAAGGTATATGAAATAGATATAAAATGTTACTCGGAGTAAGAGGTACAGAAATGGAGAAAGAGTCAGTAAAACAGAGAAAGGTTAAAAAGTAAAATAAAAATTTATATCGAAATATAAAAAGATGTATATGCACACAACTATGCATACACATATATATACATACGTATGTATATATATATATTAGTCACTACGAGAATATATAAACCTCTTATGGGGATGGTTTTATCCAAGTTACTCTGGTTTAGTATATTATAAGTTGAGAAATATCTCTTCAATATAAAAGTAGGTATATTTTAAATATCAAATATTATTAAGTAAGAGAATAAAGAGATTCAATGGAAATGAATTAATTTACTAACATTTTAATGAGGGCTACAATTGTTTTAATTCAGAGTCACTGCAAATTGCAAACAGATGGAATAAAATAAGTTTGCATTTTGAATATTTAGAGTAAAACATCTTCAAGTCCAACAATGGAGATTAGGAAAACTAACATGTGATTCTCCAGCAGAGTCTGTTGGAAAATATCAGTTGCTCAACATTTTCCTCAATGCCCATTAGCCCTGAACACGTTCTACTCAAAATATATTCAAAATGCAAACTTATTTTACTCTATATCTTTGTAATTTGTATGGAGAGTGAACTGAAACAATAGTAGGATTTATTGAAAATGATAATAAATTAACTTACAACCATTAAATTTCTTCATTTTCATTTTCTTACTTAACATTAATACTAATACTTTTAGATTGAAGAGATTTTTCTAAACAATATAATATACTAAACCGGAGTAACTTGGATTAAACCATCCCCATAAGAGGTTTAAATATCCTCGTAGTGACTATATATATATATATATAAACACACACACATACGTATGTATATATGTGTGTATGCATAGATGTGAGTGTATACACACACACATATATATATACATACTGTGTGATTTCCGGATGTTCATTTTTTTGCCAAATATACACACATTCGTTCTCCACTCGTATATTACTGTTCATATATATATATATAATACAAGGATACCTTTATGGCCAAGATAATTTGCATAAAGGGAGCGATAATAATAATAATAATAATAATAATAATAATAATAATAATAATAATAATAATAATAATAATAATATAATAATAATAATAATAATAATAATAATAATAATGGAAGAGGACTGATTGGATGCAAACACAGCATTAAAGCATAAAAAAACAACACAGTATGGTATGGAAAAAATCCCATTCTACCGCTATTATTGGAAGTAAGAAGGATTCTGTAGGATGGAAGGTTGCAAAGATAAAGTACTGCAAAAGCTTTTGAGAATGAATGAAACTGAAAATAGGCGGTTAAAGAAAAGAATGCATGGACAATTTCATAGGGATGTTGAAGATAAGACAGACAGAGAAATAAGATGGCTATGGATGACTAAAAGTGATTTAAAACCAGAAACGGAGGCTCTAATCTGTGCTACCTAAGAGCAAGCATTAAGAACCAATTACTTCAAATACAGAATAGACAACACATCATAAAGTGATAAGTGCTGAATTTATAGACAAAATGGCGAAACCGTATGGCATATTACCAGAGTATGTACGCCACAAGCCCAGAAAGAATACAAGAGACGTCATGACAATATAACAAGAATTGTCCATTGGACACTTTGCAACAAATATGGACTTGGCAGAACAAAAAAGTGTTACGAACATAAACCCGAAGCCGACATCGAAGATGATAATAAAAAGATCCTATGGGATTTTATGATTAAGTGCGATCCTGAGATAAAGAATAGGAAACCAGTCATAGTGTTAATTGAGAAAGAATGCAAACGATGCTGGATTTATGGATATTGCATGCCCATCGTTAAGGAAGAAAGAAAAGTTGAGAGATATGACAGGTTAGCTTGGGAGGTTGAGCAGTAGTTGTAGTAGTAGTAGTAGTAGTAGTAGTAGTAGTAGTAGCAGCAGCAGCAGCAGCAGCAGTAGTAGTAGTAGTAGTAGTAGTAGTAGTAGTAGTAGTAGTAGTAGTAGTAGTAGTAGCAGTAGTAGTAGTAGTAGTAGTAGTAGTAGTAGTAGTAGTAGTAGTAGTAGTAGTAGTAGTAGTAGGTAATTGGAACTGTGTCTAAATGACTTTCAAATGTTGGAAAGTTAATATAACGAGACTTGGTCATCAATATTGTTCTAAGCTAAAATTAGTAACACAGTCTAACGTTGTATGGCTATGAGACTTTCAAAAGTTAATAACACTGGATAAAGTGAAATTAATTAAACGAAAAAATATATAATTAAATTTTGAATGAATTGGGGAAATTAATTGTTACTCATTTTAGACTATTATCTTCTGTAGCAACACAGGAAAGGTTATTGTGAATAATGCCTTTAGCACGGTAGGATATTGGTTATTGAGAATGAGATTATGGAACCAAGGAAAGAATTGACCTACAACGGTTTTGGAAACATTGTTACAGAGGAAGCCACTAAAAATCTTCGTAGTGAAACTGGTATCAAATATTTACAATATGAAACTTTCTCTCTCTAAAGAGATGATAATGTGTTCTTGACAGTAGTATTGATATAGAAATTGTAGTGATTATTACAAGATTTTCTAAAATCATTAAAAATACATTTACCGAGACTAAACGCCAAAATCACGTCCCATTTTCTCCATCAATTATGAATTGTTACATTCACAACTTTATTTTACTAAAATTCATCTCATTAAGAATTCATACTGTAAGAACGTTAAGTAAGAAGTGTCACAAATTCTCACAAATTCCTTTCAAAATATTGGAAATATCTAGAAGTAATTCCAATAAACTAATATTGAAATAAGAAAGATATAAAAGAATTTATGGTAAAAGCATTCTTAAAAGTTTCATAATTCATTAACTAATACACTTTTGGAGATATTTTCACGTTGAGTTGAGTCTTTTAGTGTCTGAGCTTAACATTTCTTTGATCGGTTACTCTGTGGATATTCCAAGAATTATATAAATATTACATGCCAGCCAAAATGTAATAAATTATGTTGCTAGACTACGTATTGTTAGCATCTTGGAACTTTGTTTCCATTGATCATTATTTCACCTGTTATCAACAGGTATGTGTTATTTATCAAACGTAATTACCTCCATAGGTAGAAGCGTGGTAAAATTGTTAAGAAGCGTCTTTGCAGTCTTGAGTTCCGAGTTTCGATCTCATTGCTTATAAAAGTGTCAGTTACTATAGCCTCGAGTCAACGCTAGGTTTGCGAATGAAATTGGTAATGACCCCTTTTGGTCATGAATAACCATGGGATTGCGCCTAGAATCTTCCCTTCCGAGGCACAAATGCTGGCAATGTTGTTTATGAAAGACTAATAGTCTCCTATGCATACCAGTTTCCCACTCTCCACGCCATTGACGTTATACAAGGGAAAGATAAAAGCCGATACAGCTTGGCGCCAGTGATGTCGCAACTCATTTCTACAGCCGAGTGAACTGGAGCAACGTGAAATAAAGTGTCTTGCTCAAGAACAGAACACACAGTCCGAGAATCGAACTCACTGCCTCATGAATAAGTGCCGGACACTCTAACCACCGAGCCATGAAAACTGTGTGAACATCCCGTCGGTTGGATTCTACATCTAATTCGAAGGTTTAGCATAGCACAATGTGTCATACTTATTTTGTATATAGAGTACGAAGACTATTCAGCTACTTACGGGTTAATTCATTTAGTCGTTCAGATTATCCAACAAGTCAATACTCATCGTCGAAAGACCAACGGAGATCGGAATTGTGTTTTTTTGTTTGTTCCTTCTAGAGCCACGCCTAGCTCATAGGGCCGGTTTCCCGGTTTCCTTGGCGTATAGTTTCCCAACCTGGACGTGACGCCGGTCCGTCGCAGCTGAGCTGTAAGATGCAGGAGCAAAGAGTGAGAGACAGCTGTGGCGAAAGATCCAGCTGAAGTTCGCCATTACCTTCTGTGTGGAGCTTAGGTGTTTCGCTCATAAACACACACATCGCCCGGTGTGAGATTCGAACCCGCGTCCCTCGACAGCGAGTCCGCTGCTCTCACCACTAGGCCATGTGCCTCCACGGAGATCGGAATACGTTGTTTTAATTATCTCTGTCTCGAAACTTATTTAAGAAATTATCTTTATTCATAATTGGCTTCTTGCACAAGATCAGTCTTATACATTTTAGAGGGTTTGTAGTCAGTCGTAGATATTCTATCGATCACAATACCTAACTGGTACTTATTTTATCGAACTTAATGGTGAAGGGAAAAAGTTAACCTCGCATGATAAAATGCTTTTATGATATCTCCAGCCCTCCAAAAATACTATCGGGAATGCTTTCCCATTACGAAAACCTTGCAACGCTTGGATTTATCGTCAGTAACGTTACCTGGAATTGCTGGGTGTTTCGACTTTTCTCACAATCAGAGCACCATCATCTTTGTGATGCAGTTCGGGTCGACCAGGCCACAGATCGTCTCCAGTAAGCATTAAGCCAGGTAACACTATCCTTCTAAGGTTCTCACCTCCTCAGCCACAGCCACCTTAAAGTAGACTCTAATGCCCCTGCAGCTAACTTGATAGCCTTCAGCCTACTAGTCTCTGCGATGTCCAGTACGTTTTAAGGTTTTGCAAACGAGCATTCCTGCAAACCCTGTGCATTCCACCTCGATGGAATTACACCTTGCATAATACCCATAATAACTTTACTTATTCAGTCTAATTTTGCTTCTTCTTTTCATTTGACTCCTCAATACGGTCCTCCCAGGTAATAGTACGTTTAAAGAGAACCAACTGTGAGGTTGTTTCCAAGATCTTGAGAACCATGTCTGAGTTTTACGATGTTGTAGTGACAGCAATATACGGTATAGAAATGTTTTAAATGTTTTTACGTTTCGTTCTTTGCATTGAGGAAAGTTTACGGTACCAATTAAGAGTAATAGTCGAGCATACTAACCCCAGTATTTATTTTAGTCCGATACTAGTTTCATTTATCTGTTTGTTGAACAATTTAAGTTGTGGGTCATAAATGTACACGAGATAAATATCAGTTTTTTCGGCAAGTGTAAGTGTAAATTACATATACTAACAAGTATATTCACAAGTCGATATTGCGTCTTACCTCATGTTAGCAGTGCAAGTTATGACGTGGTGCTGATGACAGGGCAATAACGTTTGAAATATATATATACAACCATTACCTAATCGCCGGGAATCATAAAGTAGCACATAATGTTGATTCTTTGAATGTTATTTTTTAGATATTTAATTCCTGACGAAAATGTATTTTTAAAATTGTTTCGCATGATGTAATAACTCTATTCATCATTTAAAAACTTTCGTTTCAAACAGTCATAGGGAATTAACCAATTTCCAACTGCTTTATATATATATATATATATAAATAGTCATTGCCAAGATAACATGGCAGTCGAGAAAATTAGGACGAATGCTGCCGTTGATTAGCTCCAAGAGGCCATCGCCGCTAGCTAGCTATGTGACACACAAACTTGTGTCCATTACAACCTTCAAACAGGGGAGCATTCGTCCTATTTTTCTGGACTACCACGTTAGCTTGGCGATAATTATTAATTATTAATACCCAGTACTACTGAGAGATTTAGAAATAACAATAATAATATATGTGTGTGTGAGTGTGTGTGCATGTATATCTATCTATCGACACGCACACACGCAGAAAGTAAGAGTTGATAGTGGGATAAGAAAAACAAAGAGGCAGAGAAAGTGCTACAAAGAGCCATACAGTGGATCGAAACTATTGCTACATGGTTGCTTCGCATACAAACATACATACATACATACACATACATGATATATATATGTATATATATGTATGTATATATATATATATATGCATTTTCTTGGAAGAGATCAACCGGCCTTTTTCATTTTCTTTGTGTTAAAATGATTGGCAGGTATATCATCTCGTTTGTCCTCTAAGAGGATAAATGAGCTGATATATCTCGTTAATGATTTCTAGCTTATCTTTCTTTTCCCTTACTGTAGTCTGATGAAAATCTATGTCAGTAATAATTGATATCTTCTTCTCGCCAAAGTACACCACTCTTTGCTCTTTATAATATTTAACTCTCCCAGTCATTTCAATTCTCCACGGAGGACTGAAAAAGCTACGTCATGAAATTAAATGATAAATGAAAAATTTTCTTTAATGACAATTGATTTTTAACAGACCCATTGTCACACATTTTGGGTGAAGTGTATAGTTGATTATAATAATCCCAGTGATTGAGATATTTTTTTCATAAATTCCAGTATGAATTGAACAGAGAACTCAAAGCAGCATAACCAATTACAGCTAGGTATTCTGTTTGGCGTTCTACAGAATCTGTCATCCTTCGATCTCTGAATGTATTGCCAATATCAAATATAAGGCGGCGAGCTGGATGAATAATTTAGCACAGCACGCAAAATGCTTAGCGGCATTTCGTTCGAATTTACGTTCTGAGTTCAAATTCGGTCGAACTTGACTTTGCCTTTCATCCTATCGCGATCGATAAAAGAAGTACCATTTTAGCCCTGGGGTCGATGTAGTCGACTTACTCCCTCGCCCGAAATTGTCGGCCTTGTGTCAAAAATTCAGACCGATGTTTCGAAAGCGCTAAGGTGACAAGCTGGCCAGAATCGTTAGAGCGCTGGGCAAAACGCTTAGCAGTATTTCAACCGACTTTACGTTCTGAGTTCAAATTCCGTTAGTTCAAGAAAAATCCAGGCAAAATTAAGACAGAAATTGATTTTAAAAAATAATAAGTGGTGAACAAAGTAATTAATTTTACGCTGTAAAGAAGAAATAGGAAAAGAATTCAACACTCACGCGTATACTTTTCGTGAAGTTAAACAAAGTCTGATAGAAAGAAGAATGTTCCATATTGTGAGTTAAACGACGACATTCTAAGAGCCTGGATATTGAATTCATGTTGTTTGTCGACTAATCGACTTAGTGACCTCCTAACAATATTCCCTGTAGTAAACAAGCGATAAGTTCAGAGCAAATGAAGAATAAAAGGAACCAATCTGAACCAAAAGCAAATCATAAGAACTCAAACGCCTAATGAAATATTTTTTAAAGAATTTAAATCAACAAATTTTGTTAGAAATAATTTTTAGTGAAACAAGATTTATCAAAGAACGAAACTAAAACGTTTCAGATTTCGTAAATAATCTTTTCTTCTCTAGGCACAAGGCCCGAAATTTTAGGGGAGGGAGCCAGTCGATTAGATCGACCTCAGTACGCAACTGGTACTTAATTTATCGACCCCGAAAGGATGAAAGGCAAAGTCGAGCTCGGCGGAATTTGAACTCAGAACGTAAAGACATACGAAATACCTATTTCTTTATTACCCACAAGAGGCTAAACACAGAGGAGACAAACAAGGACAGACATAGGTATTAAGTCGATTACATCGACCCCCAGTGTGTAACTGGTACTTAATTTATCGACTCCGAAAGGATGAAAGGCAAAGTCGAGCTCGGCGGAATTTGAACTCAGAACGTAAAGACATACGAAATACCGGTAAGCATTTCGCCTGGCGCGCTAACGTTTCTGCCAGCTCGTCGCCTAAAGATTTCGTAAATAATCTCATATAAACCTGAAACACATGTTTATGTAGATGTGCAGTGTAATGGGCGTACGCACTTTGCATTGCTACATACACATAGCTAACACTTTCTTTCAAATCAGCAAACATATTGATACTGTGGAATTCATTAGTAAATAATGACTCATTTCGTTAACCAGATAACCAAAGATCAGTGGTTTCTATACATGCAAGAAGTCCTCATTTGATATAATGACTACCAATTAACTGTGAACAATAAATGATGGAGTTTATGCTGTAACTAGAAAAATAGTGTTCTCTGTATCTGGAAATGACAGTCTATTGTGAACATCTCACAATAATGGATGGAGCAGAGATCTGGCATACGAAAACACGCCTCAATTATGTGATTTCCTTTCTTGTGGCAACCGATGCATAGTTGTGTGTGTGTGTATGTGTTTGCGCGCGCGTGTGCACGTGTGTGTGTTTGCATGTGTTTACACATTCACATATATATTTTGAATTTATGTATATATATTATATAGCGAGAGGGGAGAGGAAGGGAGAGACAGACAGACAGGTAGATAGATAGATAGATAGATAGATAGATAGATAGATAGATAGATAGATAAGTAGGTAGGTAGATAGATAGATAGATAGATAGATAGATAGATAGATAGATAATTAGATAGATAGATAGATAGATAGATAGATAGATAGATAGATAGATAGATAGATAGATAAGTAGGTAGGTAGGTAGATAGATAGATAGATAGATAGATAGATAGATAGATAGATAGATAATTAGATAGATAGATAGATAGATAGACAGATAGATAGATAGATAGATAGATAGATAAGTAGGTAGGTAGATAGATAGATAGATAGATAGATAATTAGATAGATAGATAGATAGATAGATAGATAGATAGATAGATAGATAGATAGATAGATAGATAGATAGATAGACAGATAGATAGATAGATAGATAGACAGATAGATAGATAGACAGATAGATAGATAGACAGACAGACAGACAAATAGATAGATAGATAGATAGATAGATAGATAGATATGTTTCTTTATTAGCCACACAGGGCTGCACACAGATAGAACAAATTACAAGGTAGAGCTTTTCTTTTGAAGGTTTAAAAAAAAATAAATAAATAAATAAAAGGAAGGGGGAGTTTCGATCAAAAGGGATCGTAAAAGGAGAGAAAGAGGACAAAAAAAAGGGGGAGAGGAAAAAAAAAATTGATCAATAGGGATCGTTATCACAGAAATGTCAATATGAAGTGTAAAGGGGAGGACAGGTGAGGTTTACCCGTGGAAAGAAAAGCCTACGGAAAAGACCACGGTAACCTCGGTCAATGAAGTCACATTTTATATTTCTTTTTTTTTTTTTTTTGCAAATAAGCAACTCTCTGTTTTCGATTTCTGGGTTCATAGGACTATGCTCAAGGTGGCTTCGTCGTTCATACGTGCCATTCTTGCTACATTCACCCATCTTTTTTTAAAACATTCGCTAGACAAAACTTGCCTCTCTACTCTCACTTTCCTTTTCAAGTGGTACTTGAAGAAGTTGATGAGAGATTGACCAGAGAGGAAAGTGTTTGTCTCCAATCCTTTCAGACGCGTCCACCAGATACATTCTTTCGCCATAGCCACAAGGATGATGAAAATAGCTCTTCCTTCCCGTTTGAAGGAAGGAGGCGTGACAATATTGACGATAGACTCAGCTGATAAACCGACTCGTCCCACACGTGACAGCAGTTGTTCGCACATAAGCCCACAGGTCGGAAATTGTTGGACACTGAACGAGTGCGTGCAGAACGGTTTCGTCGCTCTGACCGCATCTCGGGCAGGTCGGCCCCGTGTTTCTCGAGCCGTGTCTGTAGAGCTTATCCCGAACGGGTAGCGCTTCTCGGTAGCACTGCCAGGCCAGGGATCTCTGGAAGTTGTCCATGGGCCCTGGCCCGAAAGTCGTCCTGAACAGGCGGGTCAGGTACTCCTCGTCGACGTCCAGGTTCGCCCCGAGCTCGTCGTCGTACCTCCCCTCCACTAAACCCCTATAGAATGCTTTGGTTGTGTTGAAGTCACTTAAGGTCGACCCAGGACGGCAGAGTTGCTTGAGAGCAACGCGACACTCGCGGTGCCATTCGCCCTTCCTCGGCCTCTTTTTGATCCACGACTGCAGTTCGGTCATGGAGACGAGCTGCGGGAAAGCGTGTCTCACAAACGGCGACCACACCTGTTCACCGTCGTCTACATAGAGCCAGAGATGTCGCAGTCTCAGCGCGTGTCTGCGCATCATCAACCACGGCATGCCCAGCCCTCCTTTTAACGGGTGTTGACAGCAAATGGATCGCCTGACCATCGGGACGCATCCTTTCCACAAGAAGCGAAAGAGGATGCGTTGTAGTTTGGTGATGGTAAGATAGATAGATAGATAGATAGATAGATAGATAGATAGATAGATAGATAGATAGATAGATAGATAGGTAGATAGATAGATAGATAAAGGATGTGTGGTTTTCTCGAAAAGTCATGAAAATCATAGTATATTACCGCTGGCCATTGGTGTTATTGCAGCAGCTTTATGAATGTTGACAAGAGAAAAACATGGAATGTAGTAAGTTTTCGGCAGTCATGAAAGATGAGTTGTTGCAGCAGCCCTAATAATATACTATAAACAAACCATTCTAAACGCTCATTCAAACTGATTGTTTTCCCTTGCTGAACATTTTCCACACAAGAACAGATTATATAATTTTATGATATCCAAGAGATCAGAAAGGTCACTTGAAAGGCCTCCACACCACACCAGTGGAAAGACCATTCAGTTAAACGATTTGTTCCCTGATTGATAAATCGGGCGCAATCAAAGAAGAATTGGAAGCACATTGTGGCCAGAGGTCAATAACAGGATCGATACCAGCAGTTTTAATTACATACGTCTTTCGTTAATTATCATTGAAGTGATCAGTTTAGTACATTTTTGTGAATTTTTCTAGATTTTATTCTTATGGTACAGGTTCTAGAAGGTCACATCTTTTAAGCAGGTGTAACTCGTCTTTTATGCTGCTTCTACTGAAGATCGTGTGGACCCTGAGTGCTACACCTGCTCGTAATCTAGCCATACGCTCAGCAGAATTAAGCCATGCTTCATCATCTTCTACAAGTTATTAGATATTTTCTCGAAGACATATCTACCGGTTGCTTTGCGTGCCAGCAGTCTGTGTATTTTGATAGAGAGAGTGGTAATGTTATTTTAAATGAACGTAGCTTGACATAAGCATCTCACATTCGAATGCAAGGAGTTGAGAAAATTTATGATTCAGTTGCTATTCATCCTTTTCAAGTAACCCATTGAGAGAAAAAAAAATGAGAGAGAGAGAGAGCGAAAAATGGAGAGAGTGTATGTGTATCCCTGGATTTTTCGGAGAACTGGTAGTAAACTTAATTAAATTCAGAAATTCACTACGCACGTCAGAATTTCGCTTCGCAACCACTTGGTTTCGCGTTCAGACATACAGTGGCTGCACCTTGGGTGAGTGTCTTTTGAGCCGACTAACGTCTCCCTCTTAAGAGAACTTGGTAATAGGAAACTGCGTGAAAGTCTGTCATGTATATGTGTGCATTTCTGTGTCTTTGTTCTTTTCCACCAATTGACAATCGGTGTTGATGTGTTTGTGTTCCAGGAAATTAGAATTTCGGCAAAAAAAACCCCGATAGAATAAGTAGCAGGCTTTACAAAAAGATGTTAGAGACGATTCGTTCGACTAAAATTCTTCAAGGCGATGCCCCAGCATGGCAGCAATCTAAGAACGTAAATGTTTCTCTACAACTTCCGCAGCGAAGGTCTTTGCATGCCCATGTGTGCTCGAACATATTAAAAATACCTGTAAACACATATACATAAATGCATGTTCTAACTCGGACGGCCATGAGGTAGCTTGACGTGCTAGAAATAGTAGCCAACGATCCTTTAAAATACTCGATAAAATTTTAAAGAAATAAACAAATATTGAACTATGCATTCCCTGACATAATAAAAATTACAGATGAAATGCTTTTCATTAACTACAGGTCTGTGGATCAGTGCTTAACAAAAACAGCAACAACAACAAGAAAACTAACAAGAGCAAAGGCAGGGGCTGAAGCAGAAGCCGCGGCAGGAACAGGACTGATAGGAGCAACAAGACTAACAGGTAGCGGTGGGATCAGCAGCGGTAGTGGTGGTTGTAGCGGTGGTAGCGTCGGCGGCAGCAGCGGCAGCAGAGGCAGTAGAGGCAGCAAAGACGGTAGAAACGGCAGCAATAAGAACCACGTTAGAGAAAGCGGTGACGGCAACGGCGGGAGCAGAAGCGGAAGGGGATGTGACAGCAGTGGTGGCAACAACGGTGGAAGAAGCGGCGGTAGCAGCAGCGGCGGCAGGAGCAGGGCTGTAGCAGCAGCGGCGGCAGTTACGGTAGCCGCTGCGGTTGCAGCGGCGGAGGCAGTAGTGGCGGCGGCTGCAGCGGTGGTAGCAGCGGTGGGAGCGGCGGCGGCGGAAACACTGGGTGAGGTAGCATTGGAGGCGGCAGCACTGAAGCTGGCCGCGGCGGCAGCGGTAGCGACGGCAGCAGTAGCAGCGGAAGCGGAGGAGGCAGCGGCAGAGGCGATAGCGGCAGAGGCGATAGCGGCAGCGGCGTTAGCGGCAGCGGCGTTAGCGGCAGTGACGTTAGCGGCAGCGGCGTTAGCGGCAGCGGTGATAGCGGCAGCGGCGAAAGCGTCAGGATGGAATACAAAGTCGATCTCGGCGGCATTTGAACTCCAAACGTGAGGACGGAAGAAATACCGCTAAACGGCGTGCTAACGATTCTGCCAGCTTGCCGCTTTTATAATAATCACAATAATGATATTGTTATTTTACTTGTGTTTAATATAATTGCTGCCGTGATTATTATTATTATTATTATATTATTATTATTATTATTATTATTATTATTATTATTATTATCATCATTATCATCATCATCATCATCATCACCATCATCATTATTATTATTATTATTACTATTATTATTGAGTGAGAGAGTAGTGCATGCCATCAAAGTTTAACTGGTGTAAAATATACGGAGCCCAGTATACCCATCTGATAAGGGTCCACCCAGTATACCCGTCTGATAACGGTACACAAGGCACAAGCATCACAACCACATGTGCGCCACATGGTGATCTTATATTAAGATAAACAACGCATGACTTTGCTGGTGGGACCCAGTTTGAATTTTCTTCAGGTCGAGTATTCCATCCCGCTCAAAAGGTCCCTGAATAAAGGTTAAGGATGTGAATGAAATACCCATCTTTCCAAAGTTGAATTATCAAAACCTCAAAGAATTTCTCTCAAAACATGGCTAAAATTCTTCCCCAGAGCTTCTGTGCGTGGTCAGAGATGGGCATATCGTCAGCCACTGAGGTACATGCTCAACTTGTTAAGGTTAAACAACTGGCAAGCAAATCTGTGGTACTGAGCAGAATATTTGCTGTAAACCATCTTTTATACCAAGAGAAGACATGTACATGATAACACTTCCAATTAGTTAAAATCAGAAGCCTCGAGAGCCGCTGCCTCATACTGCAAGTTTTTTGTTTCCCCTTTTATAACTCTGTAGGCAAAGCATGTCTCCTGTTTCCCAGTGTATACCGTGTAAACCCCTACACTTTATGTCTGTCTCTGTATTGCCCCCCTCATCTTTCGTCCTCGTGGCAAATTAATAAAATTGTTATTATTATTATATTATTATTATTATTATTATTATTATTATTATTATCATTATTATTATTATTATCATTATTACTTTTTTTTTCTTCCATTTCTTGCCGAGTGTCTTCCCGACTCCTAGGGCAAAGAAACTCATTGTGTATATTGGTAGGCCATTAAACCAAACTCAGTAGTTCGTTCATTTTTTTTTTTTTTTTTTTAAAGTTAAATTAAAATACATGAGCAGCAACAGTTCTCACATCGACAATGCTCTTCTCAATACGTGTGATGTACCAGTTAAGACAATCTTTTGCACTTCTTGCAGGGATGGTAACCCAGGGATCATTCTCATATAATTTTCGGTTCCCTTCTTGATCATTCCTAGTGCTCCTACGATCACTGGTATTGTAACCGCCTTGAGATGCCACATTTTCTCAATTTTAATGAGTAGGTCTTTATATTTTCTGAGCTTGTCAAACTCTTTCGCTGAGATATTATGATCACAGGGGATGCTCATGTCGATCAATAAGCAAACTTTATTGTTTTGGTCTTTCACAACAATATCTGGTTTATTGGCCTTGATGGTTCGGTCTGTATGTACTGGAAAGTCCCACAGAATGGTTACATTTTCTCCTTCAGTTACAGCCTCAGGGTGGTGATTATACCACTTGTCGGCAGTTTTGATATTGTAATGCCGACTTATTAGCCAGTGGAGATATTGGCCAACTCTGTCATGTCTTAATTTATACTCCACTGGTGCTAAGACTTTACATCCAGAGATTAGGTGGTCCACTGTTTCAATCATGTCGTTGCAGAATCGGCATTTTCGGTCTGCTCCATTTTTCATCACATTGGCCTGGTAGTTCCGGGTTAATAGGCTTTGGTCTTGAGCAGCCAGGATGAAACCTTCGCTCTCTGCTTTTAGCCCTGAGCTCCGCAGCCACTGATGGGTTTGCTTCTGGTCAACATCAGCTTGTTTGCTGCGGGTCACATATTTGCCGTGCAGAGGTTTCTCCTCCCACCTATCAGCGAATTGCTCGTGCGCTTTTTTCATTGCCATCATTTTCACCTTCTTTGCAACAATAGTTGCCGTACTTCCCTCGGGTTGTTCAGTTTGGGTATCCTGCACGAGATCAATAGCAAATTTTTTGCTTTCCTTGATGATAGAATGAATCTTCTTTCGTCTCTCGTGATTTTCCACGAGCTTTAGCATCCAGTCATTCGATATTTCGAGATATTTGGCCAGTCCAATTGTGGTTGTTTTGTAAGCTAGTTCAAATTGGATCAGGCCTCGACCTCCTTGGGCTCTGGGAAGGTAAAGGCGATCTACGTCTGCCTTTGGGTGGTGTATCCTATTACAACTCAGCAGCTTGCGTATTTTTCTATCTATATTCTTTACTTCACTCATATTCCAGTTCAACACATTGTAGCTATAAGTAACAACTGGAACTGCTAGGGAATTTATAGCTAACACCTTGTTACGTGCATTTAGTTCAGATTTCAGGACTGCACGAACTCTCCTATAACATTCCTTCTTGATTTTCTCTTTCATGCTTGCATGCTGAATACCAGAGCCTTCATTTATCCCTAAATATTTGTATGTCTGTTCTTGCTCAAGCTCTCTTATGACTGTGTCAACATCTAACACGACTGAATTTGTGGTCTTCACTTTCTCTTTCTGGAAAGTGGCCTTGGCACACTTCTCAAGTTCAAACTCCATCCCGATGTCATCGCTGAATGCTTTCACGGTGCGCAATAGGCCTTCAAGTTCATTATTGTCTTTACCATAAAGTTTTAAGTCATCCATATAAAATAGATGGCTTATTTTTTTATTGGCAATTTTATACCCATACCCTGTTCTGTTTAATTCACTTGTAAGGGGTATTAGGGCTATGCAGAATATTAAAGGTGAAAGTGAGTCACCTTGAAAAATTCCACAGTTGATGTTTATATTTTCTGAAGCAAGTACTCCATTAGAGTGGTATAATTGGAGATTCGTATTCCACAACGACATATTGTGCTTCAGGAAGTTTGAAATCACAGGGGAAATGTTAAAGATGTCCAGCGATCTCAAGATCCATGGATGCGGTATACTGTCGAAGGCCTTTTTATAGTCAATCCATGCGGTGCTGAGATTTCTGCGCTTGTTGTGACAGTTCTCAAGGATCATACGATTGATTAGCAGTTGATCTTTGCATCCGTAAGAGCCTCGGCGGCACCCTTTTTGTTCAATGGGGAAAATATCGTTCTTCTCCATGAATGCATATGTTTTCTCCGCCAGGATAGATGTTAGGATTTTATACGTGGTGGATAGACAGGTTATAGGCCGATAGTTTTTTGGAAGGTTGGTTTCGTTATTCTTTGGGAGTAGGTAAGTAATGCCACTTGCTAACCATTCAGGTGTTTTCTTTGGGTCTCTCAAAATTCCATTGAGCAGCTGAACTAGCTTACCGTGTGCGCACGGGAGCGATGCGAGCCAGAAATTCGGCACCCTATCTTTACCGGGGGATTTCCAATTATGGGCCTTCGTGAGTGCCTTTCTTAGGTCTGCTATTGTGATGTCTTCCCATGCTTGTTGTTGTAAATTTTGGTAGGATCCTTCAGTTTGTATAATTCAGTCTGCATTTATGTTGTACGTCTTCTTGTCACTCCAAATCCTTTCCCAAAAGTTTTGAACTCCTTCCATGGGAGGGGGGTCTTTAACGGTTACTTTCTCCTTCCCTATTTCTCTGTAGAATTTTTTGGCATTGGATGTGAACAGCTTATTTTGCTTGTAAAACTTGTTTCTCTTCTCAAATCTTCGTATTTTTGGGGCTTTTGCTTGGACTTTTTGTTTCAGCGTTTCTTTTATTGATATCAGTTCTTCTCTAGGTGAGGATCCAAATTTTCTCTTCATCTTTCTTTCTGTTCTGGATCTTACATCATTTCCACATATTAGTTCATTTAATATTGATATTTCCCCTCTCATAAATTCAATCTCTTTTTCAATTTTACTTCTCCAGGTTTTGTTTTCTTTGTTTTTTCGGGGGCATACAGCTGGTTTCAATTGCCCTAGCAGAAGCGTAAATAATTTCATTTAACTCAGTAAAATCAGGTTTTAAATCTCGTATTATTTCATTTGTTACATAGTTGCCAATTTGGATTTGTTTTTTATTTTGGTTTGTATTTGAGAGTTTATGAAGCGGTTCTCTATCATTCATACTTGTATGTCTTACAACTTCAAGCGTATTCAGGATTTTCTGCTTCATTTCTGCCATAGACTCTCTGTGTTCTTCAGCAAATGCGAGATCTTCAGTTACTGTTGTTTTTTCGTTTTCCTGGCTATCTTTAACAGGTACAATAGAATTTCTTGTATCTTCAGGCCTTTGCGTACTTTGGTCAGATGGCAGTCTTTCAATTAAGCCTCGTGGCGGGCTATACTGTTCATCTGATTCTTCATTTCCTTTGTGTCTTATATTTATGTCATTTTCCGTTGCGTGCTTGATCGCACTTATTTCACTGTCTGTGAGTCTGTTATTTCTAAAGATATCCCTCCTCACATTTGCTAATTTGTTCTCGTCCAAATAGGGCCTACTGTCTTGATTCCGTGTTCTCCATATACTGTAAGAGTTTGCGGTGTGTCTCTCTTGAGATGGCCTACATAATGCATAGTAATAAGCGTATATTACTTCTTTATACTCTTCTCGGGTCCATTTGTTCCGCTTACATTTTTCTTTCTGTGGTGGTTGTGGTGGTGAACTTGGAGGGCTCGAGTTGGGGGATTTCCCGTTCAAGTGACCATCCATGTCCGTATTCGGAGAAGAGTTTGTGCCAGTTGATGACTTTTCGATCCCAGGCTGGCTCTTCCCTGGGGGACGCGCTTCCAGATTAACCATAGGACAAGCGATTTGGTATACTGATTTAGTTTTCCTTTTAGTTTCCAAAAACATTTTGGTGCTACGATAATGTTATCATTTTTTAGCTTATTATTATTATTATTATTATTATTATTATTATTATTATTATTATTATTATTATTATTATTATTATTGTTGTTGTTGTTGTTGTTATCATTATTATCATTATTATTATTATTGTTCTTCTTATTATCATTATATTAATTATTATTATTATTATTATTATTATTATTATCATTATTAATTTTTCATTGCTGTCTTCTTTAAATATCTCAGCAACACTTTATCCAGAAGCCATCAATTACACACCATGCATTTCTTCAGCACAGTCTGGTGTCTCTCCATGGCATGGTTCGAATCACGCAATAGTTTATTTATTTTCTTTATACATTATCGTCCGCACCACCACCTTCATCATCATCATCAACTGCAACGACAACACCAACAACACCGACATCATTATCATGATCATTAGTATGTTACCAACCAGCCAAAAACCAGCAATCTAACAGCCACCTTGCTCCATATACTCCCAACCCAACCCTGAAAACTAGATTCTCTCAATATTATTGGTTTTATTTATAGTATATCCGAAGAGACGTTCAGTCGAAGGAATATTTCAGAGCTTTGTAAACTGCGTCTGCATTGTATTCCTTCAACAATATTTGAAACAATCAGAAAGTCAATAAGACGGAAAACGAGGGGTAGAAGTGAGAAGGAGGGAGAAGAAATGAGGAGAAGAGGGGAGTGAGAAGTGGACGGCGAGGAGGAGAGAGAGAGAGAGAGACAAAGACTGATACAGAGATAGACAAACTGATAAATATGCGGATAGACATACATATATAAGTGTCTATTTATCCATCCATCGAACGATCGATCTGTCTATTAATCTAACTATCTATCTATCGATTGATCTGTCAATCTATCTATCAAGCTACCCATCTTTCTATCAAAGTATCGATATATTTCTCGAGTTATATATATATATATATATATATATATATAGACATATACATATACATACATATATATATATATATATATATATATTATATATATAATATATATATATTATTTATATTTCTTAATATTCACCACAGACAATATTAGCAATAATAATATCTTTATGAGTATTCACATTTGAATATTCACTCTTTATACACACATACACAGACACATAGATAGATAGATAGATAGATAGATAGATAGATAGATAGATAGATAGATAGATAGATAGATAGATAGATAGATAGATAGATAGATAGATAGATAGATAGATAGATAGATAGATAGGCGTACATAGAATTCTAGAGTTGTTGTGAAGGCAAGTGAAGAATGAGGTATCGGTCAGTCGAGTAAAAATAAGAGAAAAAAGAGAGTACGAAGAAAACGAAAAAGCAGTTAGAAAGAAAGAAGGAGATGAAGAAAAAAGGATGGAGGTAGAAAGACAAAATAAAGAGAGAAAGATATAAGGAAGATGGAAGGAAACAAAAAGTGGGGAAAATAGAAGGAAAAGATTAAATATGGAAACGAAGAAATTTTTTTCTAAGAAAAGAAGAACGACAAAATGTTTGGAGAAAAGGAAGTATGTGATATAAACAATGGGAAAAATTTTAAGGCGAAGGCAAATATATAGAAAGGAAGAAGAAGTAACTGAAGGAAGTTTATAAGTGAATTAAAGAATAATGTGAGATGAAATGAATGCGATGACTGGAAAAATAAAACGAATGGGAATAATATATATTCAAATTAAACGACAGGGAGCGTGAGGGCGATGTAATATAAGCGTATACATATATATATATATATAAACATATATGCATCTTTACGTGTGTGTATATGCTTGTGTGTTTGTATGTATACATGTATATACATGTGTGTATGTATATATATATATATATATATATATATATATATATGCGTATGCATTTGTCTATCTA
The DNA here is from genome assembly GCF_006345805.1 of Octopus sinensis. Taxonomy (NCBI): domain Eukaryota; kingdom Metazoa; phylum Mollusca; class Cephalopoda; order Octopoda; family Octopodidae; genus Octopus; species Octopus sinensis. Next base: position 53,291,779 of record NC_043005.1, on the reverse strand, counting down.
TCCTCATACACACACACATATATAAATGCACACATACTTATATTCATACAGTCATACATACATAGGTACATACATGTATACACAAATATACATACGCATCATATATATACATACATTCATATATACATACATGCAAACATACATAGACATGCTTACATACTTACATGCATTCACACACGTATATACATATATACATACATAAATGTACATACATTCAAACACACGTACATACATGCCGGTAGGTAGCCATAGACGTATAAATACGTACATACATACGTATATGCTTACATACATACATACACGCACATAGATATATACATACATACACGTATATACTTACATACATACATACATACACACACATAGATATATACATACATATATATATATATATACATACATACATACATACATACATACATACATACATACATACATGCATGCATATATACATATATACATACATACATACATACATACATACATACATGCATGCATATATACATACATACATACATACGTACGTAGGCAGCTGAAAACACGAACGACATGCGAGGAACAATGAAAAATTCATTAAGACTAAATCGTTGCAAATGGATATCTTGGAATCATTGCCAAAGATTTGGTAATGCTCATTTTATTTGGCACCATGTACACATTTAATAGTTTAACTGTTTACAAGGTTTACACAATCAGTTGACATTCATCATTTCGGCACCGGCACCGGATCCGCCAATTCCGCCACCGCAGAACATGAAGCAGTGTCATCATCATATAATAATTAAGTATGGTTAATAATGATTCTCTTCATTAATATTACTATTATCGTTAATCATCATCATCATCATCATCATCATCATTAATGGTTCTTGCCTTTTCTAATTTTCTGTCCGTTGTTTCTTTTTTATTTTATTCTGCAGGAAATCATTATTAATTTTAATGTTAGAAATCATCATAATCGTTGTAGTCTTTGACGTCGTCGTTGTCATCATCATCGTCGTCGTCGTCGTCGTCATCATCATCATCATCATCATCATCATCATCATCATCATCATCATATTAATATTGATCATTAGATACATCGTCATCACCGCCGTTGCCCTCGTCATCGTCAGCGACGTCAATGTTATTATTATTAGCAGTGATAGTAGTTATAGTAGTATTAGTAACAGTAGTAGTAGGGGTGGTGGTGATGGTGGCGGCGGTGGCGTTGGTGGTGGTGGTAGTAATAGTAGTAACAGCAGCTTCAGTAGTAGTAGGTGAAGGAGTAGCAGCAGCAGCAGCAACTGTAGTTGCAGTAGTGGTAGCAGCAGTAGTTGCCGCTGCAACTGTAGTAGTATCATCATCACCACCATCATTATCATCATCTTCTTACTTCTTTTAACTGCTTGTAATTATTATTATTATTATTATT
>NC_043005.1:53275365-53287865 GCF_006345805.1 Octopus sinensis | reverse complement strand
GACGAAAGAACTCTGGCCGAAATAAGATTAAGATTAATGTAAAAAATAAATAACACTGAAGCAAAATAACACCAAATATATAGTGCGTGTGTTTTTATTGGCTAAACTGGCAATATGACCATTCCGAAATATAACAATATATATATATAATGTACTGATTCGTGATAAATTCAACAAAAAAGTACTTTATCTGGTGAGAGATAGATATTATTATTTAAAGGTCATAATACTTGCATTAAAGTGCTTTCTAATAGTTTCATATGTTGAAAGAACTCAAACGTATTCTTCAGGCGCAACCACTTATCATAACAAACTAAAAGATTGAATAAATAGAAGAAACGTGCAGGTTGAAGCTGAAGAGGCGGTATATAGAAAGCGTAGACAGTAAACAACGGAAAATGAAAAGCGGAAAATGAAAGTGTCAAAAGGTAAAAAGTGCTATCCTCCTTAGGCCGTAAATGATAAGGCTGGAAAGATATCAAGTCAGTCAGGAATAGGCAGAATTTTCCAATTTTTCAGTATATATTTAAACATATGCATGCAACTACTGAAAATTTCTGACCTGGGGTTCAATAGAGAGTTAGGGATGTCAGATCTGAACAGGTTCTGCGTTCTTTCAGCCAAAGTCTACATTTATTCGATCCATTCACTTAAGGTATGGATATCTCAATTACTTTTCATTCAATCACATGCGATGTTTCCTTATCTTTCAAAGTCCATACGTAGCGAGCCAACTTAGTAGTTTTACTTTCGTTCCGAAGTCGGAAGGAGTGTATGTGATTGGCATAGCGATTTTAAATTCTCCTTCACATAATCCAATATAGGTCTTCTTATCAGTTGTATTATTATTTTGGGTTGCAGTAACTTCTGCCTCATATATAATAGATTTAATCTTACATCGTTGGTCAAGTGGACAGGATCCTGGGTCGCGACAGTTGCAACTGGATTCAGGTTTTTGGAGTTGACCACGTATAATGATACTCTTCATAACTGTGCAGCAATTAAATGATAATTACACAAAACGCCTATTGAATATTTTCCTGTATCTGTGAGTAGCTGGAAAATGTTTGTCTTGGAGTGTTTAAAATGTTTGTTTAGGAAAAGGTTTGTCTAGGAGTGACAGGAATCTTTTACCAGTGTTAATTTTTATATTAAGGGAAAAGGGAGGGGCAAACCAAATAATTTTCCTTGGCTTATGTTTTGGTTTCTTATTATCCTGATTAATACTAGAGTGGTTAGGTACTACTTTATCTTTGATGCTACTAGATCTATTATTAATATCTTGATTAATAGAGGGATCATATATCAATTTATCTTTGAAGCCACTATTGGTTAGGGCCTTGTTATAATAGGGGGAAGCTTCGTTAAAAATTTGGAAGAAGAGAGCTTGGACATTCTATTACTAATATTTGCCACTTTAGGTTGGCAAATAATCTTTACTTTAAAGTACTGTTACTGAATATCTCTCTTTGTGAGATTTAGAAGTAATAATGTTTCTATTTATTAGGTCAGTGGCTGTGTATCACTTTGAAAATTATATATTTTCGAACGGGAATTCAGTAGCGCCGCCTAGCCGAGCAATAACCAGAATCAGGTCCACAGATATATAAAGGTCATTTGTGAAATTTTGCTACAATTTCCAGCAGATTGTGAAACTATACATAGGTGCATTTCTTAGCCTTCTTATTGTAACTGTTGTTACTTACAACGATGAACATATATTACTTATAGCTGGTCTATTTATTGATTGCATCACTTAAAGCTTCATATTGATTCATTGGTGAATCTTTAACATTTCGAGATAAGTGCCTTGGCTACATACTCAGTTCAGTACTCCTGACAAGATAGAAATGAATGATTGATTAATTGTTTGTCCGGTAAACTTTTATTATTACGATAGCGATGTCTAACGTTGAATCAGATTTCAGCGGAGTAAATCTAACTTTTTTCAGACATAAGATACCCAGAACTACATTATTTGGATATGATGACAATTACTCGAATTGGTTACCTATTTGTTCTACTTAGACCAATACTTAACTGTTCCCGTGAACCTGCGTGCCACCTTCTCATCCATTTCACATTTCTCTAGCACCTCATTAGGGCCTAGTCTGGAGTTGACTACTTGTGTCACACTATGGTTATATACATGAGTTAACAAATTCTAGTACCCTAGTGCATTGTATGTTCGTATTCAGGTGTTACAGCTTAATCCAATATCATTATATTAACTATGAATTTAATACGTACTTTAACACTTCTAATCAAACCAATTATTCATTGCTTTACTTCTTTTTTAAATTAGTGATAAGTAGTTAAAAAAATTGTTTAGTTGCTATTTTTAGTACTTAAAGAGCCAGCAGAATCATCAGCACCGCAGGTCAAAATCCTAACGCTCTGAGTTTAAGTGCCACCGAGATCGGCTTCAGCTTTCTTTCGGTGTGGATAAAATAAGTGCCAGCTAATCACTGGCATTAATGTAATCGAATAGCTACCCTCCCTCAAAAATTTCAAGCCATTTGCTTAGAGTGGAAAGAATTATTTAGTATTTCAACTGATTGCTTTACCACAGACCATTATCTCGTTGGTTGTTTGTAATCTATTTATTTTGCATGTGTGTGGAGGTGGAGGAAAGTGATTAATTATTTCTCTAAGTTCTGCTTTTAATTGTTTGAAGAAATATAGAATTAGGCAGTTGATCTATGTTGCTATCCGAGATTTTTTTCCCGCTTTTATAGTGAGGAAATATTGACCTATGATTTAGGATTTAAACCACTTGTTTCAAATTTTAAAAGAAAATAGAGTAGAAAGATATTTCTTATGCTGCATTCAGCAGGGTGAACAATTGCGTAGAACTGCGCTATTGTTCAAACGTGTAGTTCTGATATTTGTTTATAGCGAATTTCTCTACAACACTGAGGAGAGTCAAGCAGCTAAACAGGTTCAGACATTGCAGCAATACTGACTGCAAGTCGGCAAGATCTGTGGATGAAATTTTATAAAAGGTAAGAGAATTAAGTAGGAGTCCATTAGATGGGTTGCACAAGCAGATTTAATATACCAATAGATGTAACTAGTGCCTGGTCCTTTGTGCGCATTTAGCAGAATCCACTTTCTTTACAATCAATCGGACCAGAAGATAGAAGAGAGGATAATACGATATTTTGCTCTGTTGCTTCTTATAACAGTCTTAATTTCTCCACTCGTGTCAGAATCCCTGTAAAACCACATCTTCTTTGCCTGATCCATTATAAAGAAATGATTCTCATTTTGAAAGATAATAACAAACCTTTTGTAAGAGAATGGACGGCAACATCAAAGAGAGGTTCAGTATATAAATAGAGGCCAGACAATAGAAAAAAATTAATAATGATGATGACGATGACGACTACGACCATGACGACGACAATGACGATGACGACGATGATGATAAGGAGGACAAATAGTAGTGTTGTTGCTGTTAGTTCTGCTACATACTAGTAGTAATGCTGATGGTACCTTCCTCTCACCCATCTGTCCCTCTGCCATGGTAGTAGTTGCCGCTATAAAGAAGAAATCCTCATGCATGATTGCTTACAACGATTTGTTTATACCGAAATAAGTGCACTTAATTACCTAATAATGATTGATCTTGACTAATGATCAGCGGCAGTAGTGCAATATCAGGAGACAGTAGACAATGATACTGAATTGAAAAAAAAAATTGACACAAAACAGAAGTGTCAGGGATCAAATGAAAGGTCAAAAACGTCTATTATACTGTTTGTTTTAAACACAGAAACATTAAAATTTTTTTAAACACTGACGTGACTGCCTTGATGTCATTATTATTAAGTCGGTGAGCTGGCAGAATCGTTAGCAAGCAGGGCGAAATGCTTAGCGGCATTTCATCCGACTTTACATTCTAAGTTCATATTCCGCCAAAGTCGGGGTCGATAAATTAAGTACTAGAGAAACACTAGAGTCGAGGTAATCAACTAGACTCTTTCTCAACATTTCAGGCCTTGTGCCTTTAGAAGAAAGGATTCTTCTTCTTCTTCTTCTTCTTCTTCTTCTTATTATTATTATTATTATATTATTATTATTATTATATTATTATTATTATTATTATTATTATTATTATTATTATATTATTATTATTATTATAGTTACCATCATCATCATCATCAGCGGAATTTGAACTCAGAACGTGAAGATGAATGAAATACTGCTAAGCATTTCACTCGGCGTGCTAATGATTCTGCCAGCTCGCCGTCTGATCTAATGAAATAAATAACGGCCGAAGAACTGTTCATGATGAAGTCCCTAAATGTTTTAATGACATATATTTGAAATAACCCACATTTCTAGAATTCGGTAGAACAACGTTATGCTTAAATTATCTCTAGAAAATAATATTTTCCAAGTTATCATTCAGTAATTCGTGTTGTATTGTGTTAAACATCTTCGGAGGAATAGCGGACCAGTCTCTACAGGAAAGTCATTATCTTCAATTTCAGCCAAGGAGGAATTGTATATCATAATGGGGCACATACTAAAAGTATATCAAAGGAACTGTTCACAGTAAAGCTCAATGCATAAATAACGGATATGTTGATACACCGGAAGGGACGTATCAACACTTATAGAACAAATAATATAATAAAAAACTGCTTACACCCCACAGCATGGTTTGTCTTAAAGCAACAAGAATTACGGGTGCATGACAGGATATATGCTTATTCATTCCGTATTGTTATTGGCTTTAACAAGATGACTACAATGGGGAAACCACGAAATTGTAGCTCTGGTAAAAGTAATTCGAGGGTGTATGATATCTGTTCTAAGAACCTGAACTCCTCCATCGCTGAATATTCCAATATTCTTGTTGAGTGCGAAAGGGGCAGTTAGCTTCGAGTGTCTGCTGAGAGTGAATGGAAATGTCTACGTAACTTCTGAATAAGCTGCAAAACAGTGAAATTTAATAACTAATGGTGATGAATGAGTCAAAAATAAAGTTATTTTCTCACACGAATTTCTTCCTCATTTAATTTTTTTGCCTTGGATCGTTCTATAAATAAAAAAAGTATAACAATGAAATTCTATCAGTAGTGTGAATGCAAAATAAAAATGATGAAATATAATTACATTAACCATGGATAATCATTTGGGAAAGCAAAAAATAAACGTTGAAAGTCATTAAAAATAATTTATTAATGAATGACTTTAAGTCTTCAGCATTTAGATTGCTCGATCACGGAGCGAGTTTACTTGATTTCGCTCAAAAAGCAACAAATCACGCTAGAAGCAACAATAATTTTCAGACAACGAGAATATTTTGAATGTTGTACCACTGTGATATGGCTAATCGATGACAATTCTTGACTGATAGAGCGAGAATTTCTGGTAAAACATATTTGAATAATACTCTGATTGAATACTTGAGGCGAAGTGAAGACAAGGTTCTGTTCATTGTGACCACAGGCATAGCGGCAAACTTGTTAAATAAACAAAGAACACAGCGTATATGACTTTGTGTTCTTATCGTAGATGTATAAAGGTTCTCTATGAAAATATATTCCTCTCAATGTAATTGTACAGCAATGCTTCCTTCCTCGTAATTAACGCAGCATTTGTGCCATGCTTCAATGTTCGCAGAATAATTAATATCATTTTGAAAAGATAATGAGGAATAACAAATTGAATGCAGAGCAAGTTGTTTTTCTTGCAGAAGACTTGCATAGAACAGCCAACGTGATCTTAGTAAAATGTAATTACTATTTCTAAGTTATTGTATGTATATATATATATATATATATGAATGTGCGTCCGTGTGTATATTTATGTAAGTACGTGTACAGATGATTGAACATGCAAAACTAGTCATCTTTCTTCCTGGTTCAAAATCTTCAGAGTGCATTTAAATAAATATATTTCAGCATTCCACTAAATTATTGGATACTTTACTTTACTTTATGTCTAGCATATTCCCTTAATTTATCTCATTAATATAAATAAATCACTATTTACTAACTATAAATCTATATTAATAAAAATTGATATATATATATATATATATATATTTATATAAATATGAAATGATTTCTATATTCTACATCCCTATATGAGATACTAAAATTTATTGGAATCCTTTGGAAAAAACTATCTAAAGGATATTTATTTAAAATCACAAGCAAGATTATGGCTGTTAAATGGTTAAGAACATTAGAAATCTTTAGAGCATTAGTAGTCTCTATTTTCCCTACCCCACTAGCTTCAGCCTACTAACTTTAGTTAAAATACATACAAATATGCCAAAGTTAAATTCCTCATAATGGGGGTGGATTATGGCTTTGCCATTTGTACTACTCCTTCTTCTATCTATAAATAGAAAAAATTCTTGTTTGTCTCCATTGAACCAAATAAAAACCCCTCCCCATTGATAAATCTAAATTACAAAGTGAACTCAGTGATTAAAAAATCTGCCCATGGGGAAGGACCTTCTACTACCATGTTCTTAATGATGAAAGTAACCTCTCTGTTTATATATCTACCCTCTTTGCAATGTTGGCAAATGGAATAAGTATAAAAATGTACATTGTCTATTTAATTAAAAAATTCTATATCTGGCTGAAGATTGCTCTACATTTTAAAACTGATGTAATACTTAGATTGTTTAATAAAATGAAGTAGCATGAAACGACTGTACTACACTACCTTGGATATCCTTGTTTATTTTGATTATAATCATCCCATGTGATTTATGTGGATAATACCATACCAAATTCTGGTGTCTTTAACATAAGTACCGTATTCATCTGAATCTAAATCTTGCTGAACTTATATATACATATATACATACACACACACACACACACACACATATATATATATATATATATATATATATATATATATATATACATATGTAGGCATAGCTTCATTACCTTTATGACCTTTCTTTCGAACTATATCTTCAAATATATTGAACTTAAGCCTTACCTAAGACAGATACCTTCTCAAGACGAATACCGCAGTATGGCTTTCCTCGTGTGTATTCAATTTAAATGTGATATACAGATTGCTATTTGGTACTAATACTGCTTCCGTCGCTAAAAACGAAATTCTATTTAAATTTCTCATTCCCTGTTTGATTAATGTATCTCTTTTGAACAACTCCTAACCCAGCTTTCTCACTACTTAGTTTTACAAAATTTGTTTGCCAATGGCTGGACTGCTTACACCGTTTGACTAACAGTTCTACCCTCTCTCTTATCTTTCTTTCCACTGTGCATCTTTTCTCTCTTTTTCTGTTATACTCTTTATTATCCCCTTCGCCTTCTCCAACAGTTCTACGCGCTTCAAGGCAAACTTCTTTCGCCCTACTAACATTGTAATCTCCTACGAATTTCTTTGACCATCTCCCCCTGCTTACTTCTGTACTCTTTACTAAATCTCTCTATTATTTTTCTTAATCTATCTAAATTTGCCAATGCTCATATTCTTTTATACACACTTCTTCTCTTCATGCATTCATATTATCTTCCGAAGATAATATGAATTTGTAGCACGAAGATGCTCATCTATCAAGATTCATGCTAGATGATACTATTCTTACCGGTTCTTTTATGAATAATAATAATACCTCAGTATTACATCTGTCTCTATAACGTATGATATCAAACAATCACTGATTATTTGAAACAGCTGTAAAGGAAGGACCTATTTACATCGCATAAATTGTGTGTACAATTTTTTCATATAAATACATTCTTTATACCTCTAAATGCTTTTCTGTTGTTCTTGAACATACATACACATACATTTATATACACATACACACGTATACACATGTGTTTGAACACTGTATAGTATTCGAAATAATGCATTAGGAAACTTCAGTTGAAAGTCACAATATTTACGTAACCTTACATGTACATAATCATAAACACACACATACAATACACAACATGCATAAACATAATCTTACACACATATATGCAAATAGACGCAACCATGTAGTAATGTAACTGCTACATTATTGAAGATGAAATCAATTCAGATACTTACATATAAGCTTTCACTTGCTCTATGAAAAATTTATCATGTTATAAACAGTGACAAGTATTTGATATCAGCTTGTGAGATCTGCTGTTCAGATAAATTTTGCCATTGCTTTTGTTTGTTATTTTGGAACGTATTTGATCTGGAACGATTGTTTACAGTGATATAATCTTGTTTCATTGCGAAATAATGATGTTGATTTACATGTTTAACCATATCAAAAATAATACGGTAGTCTGAAATGGAAATAAATATTTAAGCACTGGAGAGCAATGTGTATGTATGTAAGTATGTAAGTATGTATGTATGCATGTATGTACATGTGTGTGACTTAGTGTATGCTTGTGTGTATGTATGTAGGATTGTATGTACGCACACACATACACACACATATAGTATATGTGGAGGCGCGTGGCTTAGTGGTTAGGGTGTTGAACTCATGATCGTAAGGTTGTGGTTTCGATTCCTGGGCCGGGCGATGCGTTGTGTTCTTGAGCAAAACACTTCATTTGACGTTGCTCCAGTTCACTCAGCTGGCAAAAACGAGTAATCCTGCGACGGACCGGCGTCCCGTCCAGGTGGGGAATTTCTACGCCATTGAAACCGGGAAACCGGCCCTTATGAGCCTGGCATAGCTCGAGAAGGAACATATGGTATATTGATCAGGAACCTTTTTTTACTAAACACCTTTTTTACTGTGTTTTTATTGTATTTTTTACTAGACTTATTTAATATGTATTATTATTTTCTGCCATATTTATATCACCAAAGATGATTTGATTTTCGTATTTCAAAATCTCCCCCAACGAAATGATTTTTCCATCACGTTCAACTAATTGATAGTAATTTGATTTATAACAATTAATAATTACCTAATTATTATCTACATAGCACAATGATTTAATGAGTGTTATCGAAACAGCCGTATAAAAACTAAAATTCTTAAAATATCAATGAATTCATCTCTTATTTTTTTTATGCACATATATTTTAGTAGCCGAAATACTGCTCTAACCACATATGTATATTGAAAATTTTCCATTAATTTCTTCATATTTTCAAATACTTTAACGAAGGAAGGATTGCATAATAGATGCGTTACCTATTATATATTACTTAAACCTTGAACGTTCGTATTAAATGATTTCAAAATACCGCCATTTACTTTGATTTCATTCCATCTTTCTCTCTCTCTCTCTCTCTCTCCTCTCTCTCTCTCTCTCTGCGTGTGTGTGAGAATAAATAGTTGATAAAAGAAACGGAAGATGGATTTAGTATAAAACTTTATTCAGCACGACGATCGTTTCGAAGCATCTTGCATCTGTCCCAGAGGAAATTGTAGTTACGTTGCATCAATCAGTGCAGGTTGGGACACTTCAGATATACTGAGATCTCCTTGGCATATTCTGGCTTGTTATACGTTGGGATATATAAAATTATTCAAGCGGGAGGGAAAATGATCTTTGGCTGTCAGTAATACAATCTCGGAAAAAGTTTGGTTTCACCATAAGGAATGATTAACGCGGTGGGTAGACAAAACCATTAGCACGCTGAATTCAAATTCCGTTGAGATCCACTTTGCACTTCATCCTTCTTAGGGTCGTGTATCGACTTAACTCCTCCCCCGAAATTGCTGGCTTTGTGCCAAAATCTGACATCAATATACATAATGATTAAGGAGATGAGTTGACAGAATCGTTGGCACACCAGGCAAAACATTTTGCGATATTTCATCCGTCTTTACATTCTTCCTTCAAATTCCACAGTAGTTGACTTGGCCTTTCATCCTTTCGGGGTCGATAAAACTAGTAACATTTGGACCAATGTAATTGATTTACACCTTCACTTGAAATTGCTGGCCTTGTGCCTTAATTAGACCGCTATATATATTTACTCTTTACTCTTTTACTTGTTTCGGTCATTTGACTGTGGCCATGCTGGAGCGCCGCTTTTAGTCGAGCAATTCGACCCCAGGACTTATTCTTTGTAAGCCTAGTACTTATTCTATCGATATCTTTTGCCGAACCGCTAAGTTAAGGGGACGTAAACACACCAGCATCGGTTGTCAAGCGATGTTGGAGGGACAAACACAGACACACAAACATATACACACACTTATATATATATATAGATATAGATATCTATATATATATATATATATGCGACGGGTTTTTTCAGTTTCCGTCTACCAAATCCACTCACAGGACTATAGAAGAAGACACTTGCCCAAGGTGCCAGGCAGTGGGACTGAACCCGGAAGCATGTGGTTCGTAAGCAAGCTACTTACCACACAGCCTATATAAATAATGATTAATTTAAACAAATAAATGCGATTGTTGATATAGCATATACAAAGAACCATATTCAGTGAAATGCAATTCCGAAGATAAAAGTTTCGTTGCTTTTGTTCTTCTTTAACCTTAGATCATGCGCCGTGTAACAAAATTATGATCAAAGGTGACAGTCTTTATCATCGCTACTTGTCCTCACTTTTTATTCGTTTCTTCAGATATAGTGTAGTAATGACTACATTATCTAATCTCTCATTTCATTTTTACCGTTGCAGGCTGTGATTTGGGGTAGCTATTGCTGCTATTTCTACCAGTTTAAGCAACCGTGCAAAGGTTAACTGTTTTGACTGTGCATCATTGGTTGTTGGTGTTGTTGCTGCTGTCAAAGCCACGTCCGTAAATAAGATCTATAAATAGTTCAGATGATCAGTGCTTAATGAAGTGTTTCAGTTCTCGTTAGGATTCAAATTGTGCTGCTCCAGATTCCAGTCTTAGAACAAAGTACCGTCTTTCTCAATCAGTGCTACATCTGAAATACAACGATGATTTAATTATAGGCTGCATATGATGTGAAATGTGGAGGCGCGTGGCTTAGGGGTTAAGGTATTGGACTCATGATCGTAAGAGTGTGGGCAACGCATTGTGTTCTTGAGCAAAACATTTCATTTCATGTTCCTCCTGCCTACTCAGCTGGCAAAAAAGAGTAATCCTGCGACGGATCAGCGTCCCGTCCAGATAAGGAATATACACGTCACTGAAACCAGGAAACAGACCCTTATGAGCCTGGCACGGCATGAGAAGGGAACTTTTATTTTTTATTTTATGATGTGAAATGCGAGGTACCTTATATCAAATTAAATTCATTACACATAACCATCCAACTCTTGATAAAGTTGTACTCCGTCGGTTACGACGACGAATGTTCCGGTTGATCCGATCAACAGAACTGCTGGCACGTGAAAATTACATGCAAGTGGCTGAGCACTCCACAGATGCGCGCATTCTTCAAGTAGTTCTCGGGGAGATTCAGCGTGACACAGAACGTAATATGGCTTGCCCTTTGAAATAAAGGAACAACTGATTTCTGCCAGTGGGGGCGGGGATTAGAGTAACGTGCAACAAATGTTTTGCTCAAGGATCACCGCTGGGAATCGAACTCGCGACCTGAGGATCGCGAGCAAAATACCCTAATTACTAAGCCACGAGCCTTCATCAAACTCTTGATAGATATACACTGTACTTACACTAAACTTCCTTAAGCAAAAACTTTACTATCATAAGCAAATTAGAAACAAGAGAAGCCAAAGAAAAGAAAAGAGAACAATGAAAGAATAACACAATTTTTCCTGAAAAAATAAAGTGAGAAAAAGGCATGACAAAACAGAAAATTTAGTATTCAAACTCTGTTTTATTCTTTAAAGGTAAAATAGAGAGGATCTGAAGTATTTGCTTTTGAACTTTAATTCGTGCAAATTGAAGCATGACCTCATCATTATTCACCTTTCATATATCTTCATGTACTGGTATTTCAACTCTGCTGCGAGCACCATACCCCGTCTTAAGCTTTCTACTTCACACGCCGCACCTTCCTACATCACTCATCTGAAAATGTCATGACTGTATTGCCAAGCTTGAGTTGGTGTATATAAGGATGAGATTGATATTTCAGAGTAAATCCCCAGTACGTTTTATTGTTGCTGTAGTAGCTGTAGTTACTGTTGTCGTTATTGTAACTGTGTAACTTCCGATTAGCTTCGTTCAGACCAGTTAAGAGTATCTGGATTTCGCGGTGGATTTTACCACGCAGAAAAAAAAAAAGCAAATCAAACTTTCCATTATGGTAAAAGAATTATTTTTCCAGGGGTAACTGCAGTGAATATGCATTTATAAGTTGAAATGAAATATGTTACAAACATAATCTAACTAACCCAAAGTTTGCGTATGCCAAATCAATGATTTGTAAAGATAATGATAAAATGCGTTTCATCATAACGCAAACTGAAAGACTACTGGGCATGTGTGTTACTGTGCTGAGCTATGTAATAGAAAGTTGTAATTCATAGCACATCCTTCATCGGAAAACATTAGGAATACTAAAGTAAATATTAAAACACGGACACACTTCCTATGTGGTTTTTAGTTCAAGGCAAACTGTTCCTGCGCTTA
>NC_043005.1:53262865-53270365 GCF_006345805.1 Octopus sinensis | reverse complement strand
CGGGGCGATATTTAATTTTACCTTTATAACCTGCATTTTTTAGTACCATGTTGTACTTTTCCTTGTTTTTATTAAAGATCTCTTCATTAGAGGAGAGGTTTGAAATTCTTTTACTTATATTTAGTAGTAGGGCTTTCTTTATTTGCAAGGGGTGGTTACTAAAATTGTTTATATATCTTAGTGTAAAATTTTCTTTTATATAAGGCTCATGGAGTCTAAAGTTACAATTTGCATCTAAATAGTTTATATAGTAGTTTTCACTTTCTATGGTTATGGATAGACCAAACCTGTTAAAGAATATAAGTAATCGCTTTTTAAGTAGTTCAAGGCGTCTATTTGAAAGGTTCTTAACTAAGAATAGTGCGTCATCCCTATATAGACCTCCGGTTAATTCAGGGAATTCACTACTTATATTATCTAAGATATATAGACCTACCATGTCTGTCGTTTCAACTACTATTATAACTATAAATATAAACTTTTACCCCGTAATGTGGACCATACTCTCAAACCCGCAAATGTAAACATATCGTATGTTTATATGTATGTGTATATTTCTATGCAAGTAAAATACGAACTGCTGCAGGAATCCACTCTTCCTAATGCATGAAATATGTGTCTACTAATAACTGATTCTTTTGTATGTGTATACATGCGTATGTATATATATATATATAATATATATATTATATATATATATATATGTGTGTGTGTGTGGTGTGTGTGTGTGTTTGTGTGTATATGTATATATATATATACATACGCACGTACACACAATCCTAGCCTAGAGACAACTAATTAATGACGTAGGATGAGGTATGCCTATATATATATATATATATATATATATACACATACATATGTGTGTGACTGTGTGTATGTGTTTACATATATAGATGTATGTGTTTATATATATAATATATATATGTATATATACATACATACATACATACATACATACATACATACATACATACATACATACATAGATGCATACATGGTAAAAGGAGAAAAAGCTCAACCACAACCGAGAAGGGAACTTCACGGGAAGAAGGTTCTTCTCTCTATCTGGTGGGATTGCAAAGGGGTAACTCAGTTTGAATTGCTAGCACCTAATAATTACAAGACTTAAAAAGAAGTAAGTATCGGAGTCATTTTGATCGACTAAACCCTTCAAGACTGTACTCCAGCATGGACGCAGTTCAATGACTGACACAAGTAAAAGATGAAAGGGACATCAAATTGTAATAAGATGACATTGTTTTGAACGGCCTCTGTGTTTAATTGAATAACTAAGGCTCGTTTTATTGTAGGTGTTTGAACTAATTTTTTCGTAAGTATTTGTAACGTTGCATAACAATAATTGTCAGGCTATATTTCTGTCAATCTTATCAAAATTTGAGCTATCTATTAAAAAGACTGTCAGAGCAGTGCTTAGATGTTTGATGCTGAAGAATGTAATTATAGGATTTTAGGAGCTATTACAAGAAAGATGTAAAACGTAGTTATCGCTAGAGACTGTGGATTGCAGAAACGAGGGCAGTATCGAGCTGGTATATAAGCTAGAATATTGACAAGAAAAGTATTAAAATAATGATGAACAACAATTCAAGCATGAATTTGAATTCGTCTCTATCAACAAAACAAAACTTTATGACAAGAAAAGCAATTAAAAGCAAGCAAGTGCAATTTAATTAGTGCAATAAGGAACGTGTAAAAACATATTTTCTATATTTCTACGCCCATGTACATCACGTATATATATCTATACACGCACACATACATACGTACATATATACATATATATATATATATATATATATATATATATTATATATATATATATATATATATATATATATTATATATATATATATATTTATTTATTTATTTATATCAATTTAAATACACAATTGAAAGAGCTATTAATAGTTTCATAATATGATACTTGAACAGACAAGTTCAAGTATCATATTATGAGACTGTTCGATCTGTTGCCCCACGAAAAGTCTAAGCTAAGTGCATTAGATTTTTTTTAAAGAAAGCTAGTGAATGTGTATGGCAACAAAGACAAGAAACGGAAAGCATGGTACACAATAACAAATACAAACAACAAGAATATAACAGGTGGCTTTCGACTGGGGACGAATCAAATTGAGCTGGCGTGTTTAAACTGAAAGCGTTAAGGCAGGAACATAGGAGAAGGACATAAGAGGTGTTGGCGGTCGGCAGTCAGACCAACGAAGGAAGATCATGGCTGGCTGGACACCAGTCACGTAGAAGGAGGAGAGAGGGGTAGGAGCAATGAGATTGAAGGATTTTATATATATATATACATACATATATATATATATATATATATATATATGTATAACAAATTTACTCCCAAATTTTTTGTTTGCCCGCGACTATAGTAAACATATAGTACCATGCAGTAGGCCTGAACCCGGAGGCATGAGACTTGGAAGGAAACTTATTACTACACATCAATGCCTTTTAAATTTTTAATAATTTGTTTAGAAGGGGAGGAGCAACGCCTATATCACATTTCAGAATACTTGAAACTGAAGGAAGTACTTATAAATTATCTCTACAGATTTTCTATATAATTTAGAGGTGGCACTAACAATGATTGTTACCATCATCTGCTATCACAAAAATAGGCCACAGTATTGGGCTTTAAAATTTTAACATACTTGATTGTATAAGGCGGCGAGCTGGCAGAATCGTTAGCACGCCGGGAGAAATGCGTAGCTGTATTTCGTCTGCCGTTACGTTCTGAGTTCAAATTCCGCCGAGGTCGACTTTGCCTTTCATCCTTTCGGGGTCGATAAATTAAGTATCAGTTACGCACTGGGGTTGATATAATCGACTTAATCCGTTTGTCTGTCCTTGTTTGTCCTCTCTGTGTTTAGCCCCTTGTGTGTAGTAAAGAAATAGGTATTTCGTGTGCCGCTACGTTCTGAGTTCAAATTGCGCCCAGGTTGACTTTGACTTTCATCCTTTAGGGGTTGATGAATTAAGTACCAGTTGCGTACTGGAGTTGATCTAATCGACTGGCTACCTCCCCCAAAATTTTAGGCCTTGTGCCTAGAGCAGAAAAGAATATTGTAGTTTTGTGTAAGGGAGCTAATTCTTATGTTTCTAGCAAGTCATGGACTATGAAAATGTTCTCTTACTATACCGTTTGACCATCGTGATATAATCTAATTGAGTAAATATTGCCCAAAAATGGATTACATGTTTACACGTAATTTCTAAAAAATCAAGATATGAACACACACACACACACACGCACACACACACAGATATATATGTATATATATATAAATAGAAAGAGAGATCCCAGTTTGCATGACTGTGTATAGAATCTATTTGCCAATGAAATTCCAAGTACATCTGGTTTTCACGTTTTATTATATGCAATTTTTACAATTTTACTATTTTATATATAGTCTATATTCATCAATATATCCATCCATCTATCTATCTATCTATCTATCTATCTATCTATCTATCTATCTATCTATCTATCTATCTATCTATCTATCTATCTATTATGATGATGATAATGATTGCTACTATGTCAATAATAACGGTAGTAAGGTGGGGAGCAAGAAGGGATGTATGAGAGTATAGAATAGTATTTATATGTTACGTTTTGTTTACTTTGCAACGACGTAGTTTCAGGCTCAATCCCACTGCGCAGCACCTTGAGCAAGTGTTTTCTTCCATAACCTCAGGCTAATCAATGCTGTAGGAGGAAACTATGTGGAAGCGCGTTGCATGCATATATTTAGTGTGTTCTCAATTCTTTTAAGACAGCTGTGTGTGAATTTGTGGTTTTTATGCTTTGTATACTTCCTTATGTTTTTTTCTGTTACCTTTAACCATGGTTTTTCTTGTGCTTGTGCGTATATAGACGTATGTATGAACTTTTACAGTACGCATGTGTTTGTGTATGAGTTTGTATATATATGCGTATATATTTGGCGAAAAATGCGAGTGAAGAGGTGTACGTTTTCATAGTGAGGTATAAGTACGCACGTGGGTCCGCGAGCGAACATGTGAGCGTATGACTAGCCATGTTTACGTGTTTTACAATGAAATTTTAATCTTATTTTATATAAGTAGCAGAATTATAACACAGTAATTTCCCTTTATATAACGGTATTTTTTCATAGCGTTTTTTCTGATAGCCAGATAACCGAAGAGATGGTGCTGTGGATTTCCACTTCGGCATCTGAAACTCAGAGTTTTATCTTGACTATTGAGTAATTGTAACATATTATTTTATAGATAAATTTCCTCTATTTACATAATATTGAGGTCTCTTTCTTTCTTTTGTTATCTTACCGTTTTTACCAATATATATATATATATTATATATATATAATATATATATTTATTTATTTATTTATTTATTTATATATAATATAAACAATATATATATATATATATATATTTGGCGAATATATGGCCTCAGCCGGATGGCTGAAACAAGTAAAAGAGTAAAAGAGTATATATAAATAATATATATATATAAATAATAAATTATATATCTTTATATATATGCATATATACATATGTATATGTACATACTTATATCTATACGTATATACATATGCATATGTGTATAAGTTTAGACGTAAGTATGTACATATACGTATATATATATATAATATATATATATATAATATATATATATATATATATATATATATATATATATATATATATATATATATTATATTGTTGTTGGCATCCTTTTTGTCTCGGGAGACAATGGAGTTGCGCATAAAATAGTCTAGTCCGGCTTTTACATTTCATGTCCTGATACATTTCCTGCTGTGGCTGTGTAGTCCTATCCTGGACAAACACTCCCTCTGACAGGTACCGCAAATGTAGCGAAGACTGTTCCTGGCTGATTGTAATGCCATAGTTTCTTGTTGACGTCTTTTCTTGTCTTTCCATTTCTCCTCTCTCTCTCTGTCACTTCTTTGTATTCCCTCTTTTACGGCACGTTGCCAATCTCCACGGTTGCCGGCAACTGCTTCCCAACCGCTAATATTGATGTTGCAGGCCTTCATGTCCTTTTTGCAAACATCCTTGTAACGTAAGAACGGTCTACCCACAGACCTAGTACCCCTAGCAAGCTCTCCGTAGAGTATGTCCTTAGAGATTCTGCCATCATTCATACGGCTAACATGCCCAAGCCATCTCATACGTCTTTGTGTGAGGAGTGCAATCATGCTTGGTATTCCTGCTTGCTTGAGGTCATCTTTATTGGGGATATGATTCTGCCATTTGATGCGGAGGATTTTCCGGAGGCAGCGCAGGTGAAAGATGTTTAGGCGACGCTCTTGGCGTGTGTATAGCGTCCAAGTCTCACTTCTATACAGTAGAGTGCTAAGTACACATCACTGGTAGATCTTCATTTTCGTGGTCTTCGTCAGCTTATTGTTGTCCCATGCCCATTTGGAGAGTTGGGCCATCGCAGCAGCTGCCTTGCCAATGCGTATATTGAGCTCAGCGTCAACGGATAGGTTGTAGGTGACGGTAGAGCCAAGATAGGTAAACTTCTCCACCTCTTGTAATCTGTGGTCTCCAATATGTATGTTTGGGATGTCCGATGTAGCCTTTGTAGGGCTTCTTCTGTGTGTGATACCAGAGCGTTATCTTCAGCAAATAGCATCTCCTTGATCAGGACGTTTTTGATTTTGGTCTTGGCACGCAGGCGCGAGAAATTGAAGTTTCCCGTCACTTCTACTGTGCAGAAACACTCCATCATCTGATGTTTGAAAGGCATGTGAGAGTAAGAGCGAGAAGATGCCAAATAATGTAGAAGCGAGGACACAACCTTGCTTTACCCCGTTTTTTATTTGGAAGGCGGCTGATGTTGAACCATTGTGCCGTATGGTGCCTTGCATATCATCATGGAAAGACTTGATGATCCTCAGCAGCTTTGGTGGACATCCGATTTTTTGGAGCAGGATGAAGAGGCCTTTTCTGCTTACCGAATCAAAGGCTTTTGTTAGATCAATGAAGGCCATATATAATGGCATTTTCTGCTCTCTGGACTTCTCCTGAAGTTGGCGTATGGAGAATATCATATCAATAGTTGATCTGCTTCTTCTAAAGCCACTCTGCGATTCCGGATAGATTCGAGAAGCAAGTAGTTGTAGCCTGGCCAGGATAACGCGAGCAAAGGTCTTTCCAACAGTGCTTAGAAGAGATATTCCACGGTAATTGTTACAATCACCACGGTCACCTTTGTTTTTGTAAAGCGTAATGATTTTAGCATCGCGCATATCCTGAGGGACTGTACCCTCTTCCCAGCACTGACACAGAAGCTCATGAAGGTGCCGAAGCAGGATGGTGGTTTTGCCGGCTTTGATGATCTCTGAGGGGATGCCGTCTTTTCCCGGAGCCTTGTTCCTTGCTAGGGAGTTAATAGCCTTGGTGAGCTCTGCTATAGATGGCGGACTGTCAAGTTCGCACATGACTGGCAAGATCTTGACACTCTCGATTGCAGCTTCATCCACTGTGGTCTCCCGTGAGTAGAGATCCTGGTAGTGCTCCACCCATTTATCCATTTGCTTGCTTTGATCCCTGATGAGATCTCCAGTAGTTGATTTTAGAGGGGCTGACTTGGTTGCGGATGGATCGAGGGCCTTCTTCAAACCGGCATACATCCCACGGGTGTCGCCCCCGTCAGAAGCTGACTGGATACTCTGACAGATTTCCTGCCAATACCTATTTGCACAGCGTCTGGCTGTCAGTTGGGTTTTATTTCTTGCCTTTCTGAGTTCTTCGAGTGACTTTGTAGAAGAATCACTCTTGTATTGCATCAGAGCTGCACGCTTTGCTTCGATAACTGGCTCCAGCTCTGAGAGCCCAGCATTGAACCAATCTGGGTTTTGCCTTTCTCTCATGCCGAAAGTATCTATTGATGTCGTATGCAAAGCTTCCCTTATATAATTCAACCTACCTTCATCAGAGGAGGTTGGGCAGCTACTGAGGGCAACCTTGATAGAAGCAGCAAAACATTTTCGCAGTGTAGGGTCCGATGTTCTGGCAGTGTTAATGCGTGGTCGGCCCACTTTCTTGGAGCGATGGACTTTTTTAGACAGAATCCTCACCCTACTTCTAATTAGTGAGTGGTCTGTGTCACAATCCGCGCTGTGGTAACTGCGGGTCAATAGAATAGAATTCAGAAAGGATTTCCGTGTAATGATGAGATCCAGCTGATGCCAGTGGTGAGATCTTGGATGTTTCCAAGATGCCTTGTGGGATGGCTTGTTGGTAAAGAATGTGTTTGTGATGCACAGGTTATGGTATGTGCAGAATTCGAGTAGTCTCTGACCATTGTCATTCATGTTGCCAACACCAAAGTGTCCAACACAAATGGGCCACGAATCATGGTCAGATCCTACGCGAGCGTTAAAATCCCCAAGAAGGTAGATATTTTCAGTTGTTGGTATATCTTTTATGATACAG
>NC_043005.1:53240365-53252865 GCF_006345805.1 Octopus sinensis | reverse complement strand
TAATAATGATAATAATGATAATAATAATAATAATAATAATAATAATAATAATAATAATAATAATAATAATAATAATAATAATAATAATAATAATAATAATAATAATAAATGCCCTGATGCAGTACCAGGCAGTGGCTCTCATGGCTTCTGATCTTGACTGATTGGAAGTGTTATCATGTACATTGTTTTGTCTTGGTATAAAAGATGGGCTACAGCAAATATTCTGCTCAATACCACAGATTTGCTTGTCAGTTGTTTGACCTTAACCAGTTGAGCATGTCCCTTAGTGGCTGACGATATGTGCATCTCTGATCACGAGCAGAAGTAGTGGGGGAGCATCATGGCCATGTGTTGGGGGGGATTCTTTGGGGTTTGAATAATTCACCTCTGGAAACATGGGTGGTTCTTTCAACATCCTTAAACAACCCTTATTCAGAGACCTTTTGAGCGGGATGGGCTACTCAACCTGAAGAAAATTCTAACTGGGCCCCACCTGCTAGGTCATGTGCTGTTTATCTTGATATGAGATCACCATGTCGCGCACATATGGTTGTGATGCATGTGCCTGGTGTACCTTTATCAGACGGGTAGTCATGATGGGTATATTGGGCTTCGTATATTTTACCCCAGTGTCACTTTGATGGCATGCACTGCTCTCTCACTCAATAATAATAATAATATTAGGGAGTAAATCCAAACTTATCTATTTTTATGTTTTGGTTTATGTTTTTCACTGTTTGATTTGCCTAATAGTGGTTTTATCTCTAATTTAATTTATATATATATATATATATATATATATATATATATATATTTATACCGATACTGTTTTGTACATAGAGTAAATGTGGTTACTTTGTAGTTTAATTAAAAATGTCAGCGTTTAACCACTCCTAGAATTATGACTGAATGAATGTGGTGATATTTAAGGTATATTTGTTCCCAAACAGCACATGTTTTAGTGCTGTTGACATTGCCGGATAGACTGGTACTTCCCAGTTGTCGAAACCATAGTGATATCCGTGGGGAAGCTGATGATAGAGGTGTGTTAGGTTGCTATGGCTGTTGTATATGTTGAATAGTTTCATAAGATATACATTTGATATAACACACACACACATACATACCTACATACATAAATATATATATATGAGTGTGTGTGTATGTGTAGATGATACTCATTTCTGCACGCTTATCAAAAGACCTTTGCTCAAATTCATTCCAGCGGTGCCCATCCCAAAAGTTTGAAGATATCTAGTAAATCTTTTGTTGTTTGAAAAACGGCGGGATGTGACATTTAGGATGATGTAGATGCTATTTCTTGTTGGTTGAATGCCCTATTAGACTATCTTTCAGTATACATAGTAAAAAAAATGTGTCAAGAACTTAGCTGTAGTCGACTATTATTCTCTGCAGTGGTATATTGACACAGTGCACACTTTTCTACATAAACATGCCCACAATTCGATAGAGATAGGGATTGATGGATGTACGATTATATTATGGAAGTGATATATGAATTGACCATCACAAATTGGTGACCAAGCTGTGACTGAAGTCGATGTTAGACTCACCCAGGTCAAAAAAGCATTATCAAATAACAATAATAATCGATTACTACAGAATACGGTGTTGCATTTTCATCAAAGAATGTTTTCTTTATTGGAAAAACAATGCAATGATTTATCATTTATCAATATAAGTTGTTTCTCAGTAATATTACTGAAGTAGCCAAGAAGTGGAGTTGGATACTTAAAGAAAATTTGGTAGCTATAGGTTCTAGGATAGTAACAGGCAAAAAATAGAGTGAAAGAAATTTTTAAATTCTAAAACATCAGAAAAGCAAGTGTTCATCAACTAACTATTGTTACAGCTCGAGAAAGCCTTAAAAGAGCTTAATGAAATTTGAGCAAATAAGAGCCAATAGAAAGCATAGAGACTATAACATTAGATGAGTGTATTCAATAGTAAATTAGATGGATCTTGAGGATATTTGATTAGAACTCCGGAGCAGATGATAGATTAATAACCAGGTAAGAGAGGTTTCTCAACCGAATAGGATTTGAAAAGATAGTCAAGACACGAAATTGGATTACTGGCTACTGAAATAACAATCACAATAGACGAGTGATATGAGCATTAACATTCTGGAAGCAAAAAAAACATCTCAGCCAATGATCTGTATGCATTCGCGTAGATCAACTAAAATATGGTGGACTTCAGTATAACGAACATAATATGTTGAACTGTATCTGAAATTATATGGAAACAAGAATCAAACACGGCTACGTGTTATTGTTTCTACTTTTCAATATAATAGTCGATAGTTTTTATTAGACACGTTATCAAAAAAGGATTAAATGATACTATGTTGATGAAGGGCTTCAGACAAATACAATGAGTTGTCTATATGTGATAAATCATGACAAATAATGAAATATTGGAATATGAAGTTCAGAAAATAATACTTAAAAATAAATGGAAATCAATAATAAATAGAAGTGTGAGATGAATCATGTGACAAACAATAAATGCTTTTGAATGACTGTATATTAGCATTGCCTTTATATTTTGGAACTGAAGAGTTTAATTGAGGGCTGGATGAAACAATGTATCCATTTGTAGTTCAAATTACAACAGATTTTTAAAAAGTTTATATTGTTGTTAAATATTCTTTTCTGCTCTAAGCACAAGGCCCGATATATTTGGGGAAGGGGGCCAGTCGATTAGATGGACATTAGTACGCAACTGGTACTTAATTTATCAACGCCGAAAGGATGAAATTCAAAGTCGACCGAGGCGGTATTTGAACTCAGAACGTAAAGACAGACGAAATACCTATTTCTTTACTACCCACAAGGGGCTAAACACGGAGAGGACAAACAAGGACAGACAAACGGATTAAGTCGATTATATCGACCCCAGTGCGTAACTGGTACTTATTTAATCGACCCCGAAAGGATGAAATGCAAAGTCGACCGCGGCAGAATTTAAACTCAGAAGTAAACACAGACGAACATACTACCAAGTATTCCGCCCAGCGTGCTAACGTTTCTGCTAGCTCGCCACCTTATATTGTTGTTTTAATACTGAATTAAGACTTAATCGAATCCTGTAAGTATTGCCAAAGGGTCCTGATGTGATCACGCTTTCTATACGTAAGTGTTTCACAAACATTCTTATGACAAGCTATAATGAATATCGAGATAGTGTTGAAAGCAAATTGCCGATCTAAAATTGCTTATCATCAGACGTCCTTTTACGCGAACAGGACATGTATTGAGGACGAATATTGGTCGCAATACATATTAATATCATAACTTTACGCTGTAAAGCCAGAAAGAAAAATGACGCAATGAGGCTCAAACCTTGATCACGTGACCACAATAGTACCAACGGTAAGCACGCATACGCAGAAGGTAATGTGGCAATAATATATACTATGGCGATGATCGGATAACTTTTAACTTTCGTCTATGTATATATATGTATATATATATATATACATACACACACACTATGTATATGTATATGTATATATATGTATATACATGTATATATGTATGTATGTATTATGTATGTATATATGCATGTAACTATCTATATGTCTATCGAACTATATATATATGTGTGTTTGTGTGTGTGTGTGTGCAAATGTGTGTGCGTATGTATGTAAAATAATTGAGAGAGACAGTCTGCGAGGGTACATGGCCTATTGGCTAGGATGTTTAGTCGCTACAAAAGTTATACCATTATCAACAAATCAGCTGCACAGGTTGGTCGGCAAGAAATTCGCGGGCAACAATAGATTATTATATCATAGAGAATAGATACATTATATAGATTGATAACATTTAATGCATTAATAATATCTTGTCATCACTATTATTATCACTAACGTTGTTATTATTTGCTCTGAAAAGGTATGCTATGAGGAGTTGCGAGACTTTAATACATATACTCACATTCTTATAGAAAGACAAATTTATTTACGAGTTACTTTAAAGGAGAAACCTAATTCAAAAGTTCTGTTGTGTCTGGGGAGAGTCATTTTCTTTTTGTGCCTTATATTGTAACACACTCACCGGTAGAATTTCCACTTTTTTCTTATTTTCATTTTCCTAAAACTATTGAAAAGGTTGCAAGACGCAACGAAAATTTTAGGAAAATAAAAATAAGAAAAAAGTGGAAATTTTACCGGTGAGTGTGTTACAAAATAAGGCACAAAAAGAAAATAACTCTCTTCAGACACAACAGAATATATTCAACACACGAACTCATATAAAGAATCTTGCAAACCAAATCCAAATACGAAATATAAATCTAATTCAAAAGTTTATAGACACATTCTCCATACGGGAAGAATGCTCTCCGGTTTATTTATGAGACATATTTTCGTTTCTACATTGTTGAACGTAGCAAAATGATGTTTACAACAATAAAAAGGAGAAAACCGCCTATCAACCGCTTAATGAATGGGATATGCTTAATATACAAAGTAAAGAGTAAATAAAAATTATTAACGCACAGCTGAAAAAAAATAGCGTTATTCTGTAGACATCATTAAGACTGAAGCAAAATTTGTGCAGCTGTAACATTATGATACGGAAAAATTTTAGAAAGCGATAATTTTGCTTGTGTTGCTAATCCAAGAGAATGAAAAAAATGAACAAACAACCAATGTGTCAGAAGTTTGTGTTTACTTGAAGACTATATCCAAGTAGTAACAAGTAGGATGGTCACATACCATGACTGCTAGAATATTGGTTCTACATTAAGGACAGTGGATGAACAGAATTGTTGGATGTCGAATAAGATGCCTTGCAGTATTTGTTCTGGTTAATTACGTTCTGATTTCAAATCGTTACGAAATCAATTTTGTTTTTCATCTCTCCCGAGCCGTTAAAATACTATCACTCAAGTCCGGGGGTCGATTAAACAGAATAAACACCTCAATAAATTTGTGCTAAAACCTTAGTATTTTTACTACATTAGTACCAGTTGAGTACTGGGATCGATGTAATCGACTTACCCATTACTTTTAAATTTGCTGTTCTTATTGTAAAATTTAACCCTGGAGTGTCGGCAAGCACTCACAACCTTCTGGCAATCGGGCAATGCGGTCGATGGAAGTACCACAATTAAATTCTATTGAGAATTACTGACAGGTAAGAATGACGACGTCCTCGGAGAAACTCTGGTCATTGAAAGAGATCAATTAGCTGGTCTTTTCCGGAGGACTTTCAAGCCGGAGCCTATCGATAACTTCCAGTTATCCCTAGCCTGATAGTACTACTGGGGAGCTCTGCCGGTTTGAGACAAGCCCTACAGACACGGAAATGCTGACAGACTGACCTGTTCGAGATGTGTGCAGGACAACGAAACATTCCTGCATGCACTCGTCCAGTGTCTGTACATTACTGAGCTTTGTCAAACAGTTGCTGACGCGAGTAGGACGGATCCAGTTATTTGCTGAGTCCATCGTGAGGATCGACCTGCTGCCTTCTTTTGGCCGTTTTCCTCTGTCTGGTGACTGTGGTGAAGGAGGTAGTATGATTGACGAAAGTGAAAGGACTGAAGACAGTCCTCTTCGGCCAAGCCCTCATCGACTTTTTCAAGTTCCATTTGAAAAGGAAGATGAGGAAGGTGGGTAAATGTGGTGAGTATGGCCCGTGTGAATGGGTCTACTCTGAACATTGGCTAGTAAACCGGGGGAGTTCAGAAGAGAGGCGCTTGCTGAGGTGCACCTGGCTGTTGGGGTAACCAGAATGTATGGGGTTCCTCAGTTGTGCCTGTGAAGAACTTGCCCTTCTCATGAATTTTTTTGTTTAAATTTTAGTGTTAATGGTTATTGTTATTTGTTGCATTCTCGACATTGCGCCAAACCCCACTTTTCTCTTGTGTTTTATTGTCCTGTTTGTTTGTTTTTGTTCGACCCTTGTGGCCATATTATTATTATTATTATTATTATTATTATTATTATTATTATTATTAAAGCAGTGAGCTGGCAGAATCGTTAGCACGCCGAGCAAAATGTTTAGCGGCATTTTGTCCGTTCTTACGTTCTAAGTTCAAATTCCGCTATTGTAACACACTCACCGGTAGAATTTCCACTTTTTTCTTATTTTCATTTTCCTAAAACTATTGAAAAAGGTGCAAGACGCAACGAAAATTTTAGGAAAATAAAAATAAGAAAAAAGTGGAAATTTTACCGGTGAGTGTGTTACAAAATAAGGCACAAAAAGAAAATGACTCTCTCCAGACACAACAGAATATGCTTCAACACACGAACTCATATAAAGAATCTTGCAAACCGAATCCAAAAACGAAATAGAAATCTAATTCAAAAGTTTATAGACACATTCTCCATACGGGAAGAATGCTTTCCGGTTTATTTATGAGACATATTTTCGTTTCTACATTGTTGAACGTAGCAAAATGATGTTTACAACAATAAAAAGGAGAAAACCGCCTATCAACCGCCTTTCATCATTTTGGGGCCGAGAAATTAAGTACGAGTTGAGTACTGGAGTCAATGTAATAGACTAGCCCCCCCCCCCCCCAAATATCAGGTCTTGTGCCTTTAGTAGAAAGGATTATTATTGTTGTTTTTGTTAAAAAAATCTTCGAGTATTCATAGGATTTAGAGGAAGAAAGTAAGGATGAGGAAATCGTGATAAGCATAGAATTTTTCGAGACATTTTAATAACGCCTGATACGCGAAGAAAACTTACCACCTGAAAATCAAAGCTCAAAACCAGGTCACAGATTTGATGGTGCCAATCGAAAGAAAAGAATAAGAACGAAAATTGATAGAGAGCGAGGAGAGCGAATATATTTGAATAGAGAATAAAAAGAAAAATAAAGCTTCTTCTTTTTGTTTTATTTTCGTTATTTCACGGAGAAAGGAACGTATTAAAAATACAAATAAAGATAGTTACCATACAAAAATAATGTAGGATATAAAATCTCCAAAACAATTATTCATTGAAAATTATATTCTGTCTTTATTGTTATTATTATTAAATTAGAAGCTAAATGCTGCTGCTGCTGCTACTACTACTACTACTACTGCCACTGCTGTTGATGCTGTTGCCGCTGTCGATGATGTTGCAACTGTTATATTGTTATTGTTGTTCTGGTTATTGTCGTAATTATTATTATCAATAATGATAATTTTTTTCTTGGCATAAATGTTGAAAGTAGTTATCTAAGAAATAAATGTCAACAGACCAATTCTGTACTAGTCGTATATATTTGCAGGCAATTTCTGTTTATTGCACAAAATTGATCTACACACTTCTTTATCTATCTATCTATCTATCTATCTATCTATCTATCTATCTATCTATCTATCTATCTATCTATCTATCTATCTATCTATCTAACTAACTAACTATCTATCTATCTACATATCTATTCATTTATCAGTCTATCTGTCTGTCTACCTGTCCGTCTGTCCGGTTTGAAATAATTTTTCTTAATAATGATAAATAGAATCACATCAGAGAACACTACATCACAAACAGAGTTTGCGCAGTTAGTGTACTTGTAGTAGTAGTGGTAGTAGAAGTTGTAGTAGTAGTAGTAACAGCAGTAGTAGTATACAAGAAAGGGAGATGGTTTGGCTGGGGTACGCAGCCTACAAAGTATTGTTAGTTCCTTGATAGGCAACAGGAAGCAAAAATATACATGCAGAGACAAATACACAACTAAGCATATATAAGTACGAATACACACACACACACACATAAGCATACATGCATACAAATAATGAGTAAGGCCTGGGAGAAATTTTGAAAGGATATAGAATAAATAGAAGAGAAGAAAATAGTAGAAGGCAAAAACAAGTGTCGTGAGGCGAGAGAAGAGGAAAATGACGTCCCGCTAGTTGGACGTTGCATCCAAAAAAGACAGAGGCGAGAGAAAGGCCTGTAATCACGTGCGATCAATAAGTAGAGTGGAAGAGGACAAGAGAAAGGATGAGGTAAAGAAACAAAGTGTATGAGGAGAAGCGAGAAGGAACGAAAGATAGTAGGGAGTGAAAGAAAGACAAAGGGGAAGCGGGAGAAAAGGAATATATAGAGGATTATAGAGGGATAGAGAGAGGGAGAAAAAAAGCAAACAGAGTGTGGAGTCGTAGAAATTGTATATAAAAGTAAGAATTTACTGTGGACAAGGCTGCGTGGTGTTCAATTATAGATAAATAAAAAGTACACATTAAGTACAGAATATCACCAACGAGTGAAAAATACGTAAACACACGAGAGAAAAGTAAAGGACAAAATACCAAAAGGAGATAACTAGCTCATCGGTTGTCTATTGTTTATTACTACTCATTTCGTGACTTTAACGGCAAGATAGGACTACTTCATAAAACAGTAGCGTCCGGAAATTTTAAAAATATAAAATTTGTAGTGAGTTAGTGCTTCGAACGAACAAAATACAATAGAGTGGGAATACAGAGTAAACAATTGATGTATATGTGTGTATGTATGTATGTATAATCTTAAATTAAAAATCCAAAAATCTTGCTAATACAGCTACCCAGGCTTTCCTGGTCAAAATAAATTATTCTATGATTTTATCAAGTTGAAAACAAGACCGTTCGTCGGTTGTGTTTTGAGCAGATAACATTTAAAGAGGAGCTTGTAAAAAAATAACAAATACAAAGGAAAAACACAAGAGAGATAACCAAAGTTACAATAATTCGATGTCACACAGACGTAAACCATATGTTAATGGTGTACTAAGTGACCGTTGGTCTACATTTAAATTCTGAGAAGATGTATTTCTTGAAATGTAGACATAAAGAAAAATTCACGTTCCTTGAATTTATTTATTCGTTGGAGGTTCTCAAGTATTTTAAAAGATAGTTTCTCAAGCGACTGCACTAAACATTTTTTGATCGTTAATATAAGGTATGGATTTAGAGAGGATTTTCCATTTGATTTCAAAATTGATCGCTTCATCTTTAAGTTTCCAGATTAAACCCGAAAGGGTTGTTGAAAGTCACTTATCACGGTACCTAAAATTCGAAAGATCGTTCTTATAGCTACATTTAAATTTCCCTTCCAAGAAAGAAAAGCTTCAAAATGAGTTGGCAAATGTGACCACAGATATCTGCTGAAAAATTTAACTAGCAATATAAATAGGTGAACGAAATATTTTTTTCTTAAATCGCTAAATTCTCTTCCTTCTGCTTACTACTTTCCCACTCTTTCCTTCCATTCCATTATATTGACCTGCCACTCGGCCACCTGAGAAGGTAAGATATATAAAATGTGCCGAAATTCAAATGACTTCCAGGTATGTCTTGTAAAACTTAGAAAAACAGCCCTCAAGTATTTCCTTGTTTACTCGTTTGTTTGTTTGTTGAGGTGTGTGCATCTAAGAATCTATGTATATTTTAATATATACATACATATTTAAGCTTGCATATACATGTATGTGTTGTGAATGGTTGCGTGCGCGCGTGCATTTTTCCCCGTGTGTGTACATATATATATGTATATATATATATATATATTATATATATATATATATATATATATATATATATATATATATATATGTATGTATGTATGTACGTTTGTATGTAAGAATGTATATATGAATTCATGTATGTGTGTACGCTTGTATACTCACACACAAATACATAAAATTTTATATGTGTATATATGTATATATATATATACTTACATATATACATACACACACACACACACACATATATATACATATACATATGTACATATATCAGCATGTCTTTGCACTTTTTGATACATTTGTATATATATACACATTTATGCATATATACACAGATCCATATATATACTTATATATACATAAATGTATGAATATCTATGTATATTTGTGTGTGTGTGTGCTTGTATGCGCGTATGTAAAATCAAGCCATTGTTATAACCGCCGGCAATAAGTGCCGGCTTAATATCTTTTATATACACTGTACACACAGACGTGTATAAAAAGACATTTCCTTTGCATATTTTTTGTTATTTTCACCTGTTCATTTTTGTGTCTTTTTGCTTTTTTTTTTCGCGTATCCATTTATATGTTTTCCCCCGTTCTTGTAGTGAATACGTTTTCTTCTTTTCCCTCATTTTAATAATTCAACTTTATCAATAGAAAGACAATCTAAAATGTTAAGAAAACATTAAAACGGCTATGTGAACTCTGGTGTTCTTTCCCACCACCCTTTCAGTGTTTCTACTGCGTGATGTATAATCATGATTTCCTCGGGTTGTTTTGTTAAATATCTACTTTGGGCAACGAGGGGAGTTCTAACCTAAATAAAACAATGAAATAGTTACGAAATGTAACATATATATATATATACACACACACACACACACACATATATATATATATATATATTATATATATATATATATATATATATATATATATATATACATATAGGTGTGTGTATGTATATATGTTTGTTTATATGTGTGGGGTGTGTACAAAAACGTGTACGTTTATGTAGATGAGAGTGTTTACCAAAGTTGCGGCAGATAAATAGCCTCGTCGAATCTCGATAGCTCCGAGCGTGTATTTATATTTTTGACAGCAAAAATATATTTCTAGTATTCTGCTGGGTATTCAATGAGACCTTGTTGTCTTGTATTATATAGTTATTACTCTATTCTGTTATGTTTTATTATTATGTTTGGTAAAAGGAAGATTTATCATTAGGAATATTTTTCACAGTGTAGGGCGGAGGAAATAAATTCACTGGTAAATTAGTAGATGTTGTGGTGTTTATTTGGTGTTTATTTGGTATCCAGTTTCCCATGCTAAATGTCTCGACAGTGAAAGTATAACAGTCATTTCTTTCCCTCTCCCCTTCTCTCTCTCTCTCTCGCTCTTTCTCTCACTCTCTCTCTTACTCTTATTCTCTCTCTCTCAACGGTTTGTTTTTATAACTGCATCGGCGTTCAATCAGAGTGTGTAGATTTGGCTTAAGCCAGTAAATCCACACCATCACGACGAGAAGCTGAATATACCATACAGTGGCAGACGTCTGATACAGAGGTCGTAAAGCAGTTCAAATTTCTTCAATAGAAACCTTACCCACTTGGACCAAATAGTGATTCAAGGTCCAACGTGGTCGTACTAATCCGTGTATTTACTAGCCCACCTCTCCTTTAATACCACCCTTAGAGGGATTCTACAGCTCACAGCATCGTAGGTAAGTTCAGCCAGTGGTCGATGGATACCATGGCTTTGTTGATTTGAGATTGAAGGGCATATCTTGATGGTCTAATGGTCCTTATGTTTTACTTCTTACTAACTCCTTGACTCTCGACAATAAGATTGCTTTTCGGAGGATGAACAAACGTTCTTTAATGCAGGGATGACCATACCGTTAGAACTATCATGCTATATATTATTCCTTTCATATGTGATAATTAATAAGTTATTGTATCATATATTTAAAAAAATATTTTTTGTTGAATTCTTTAAGGTCCTGTTGCTTATCCATTGTCAATATCTGGCTTTCGGATGCATGACAAAATGTCAAGCGAAAAATGCAAGAAAACAGAACATGCCAAAATTAAAATTTGGTACATAAAATAATTATATAGTAGCTCAAACTTTATTAGAAAATTAATCGAGAGGTATTGCTTACTCTAATCAATGATTCAGTGAACTTGTTAAAATGTGTCTCTCTTTCTGTTCTCAAACTGTCATTAATGCAAAAAGATCATGTCTGAGGCTTCCTGCATTTTTTTATTTGGTGGCCATGCCACATGACATCTATAGCTTTTGTTCTTTTTGCAGTTGTTCTGCAAAACGCTTTCACTACTTCTGGCGACAGTAAACGAAAAGAACAAGGTGAGCCACACATACACGCACAAAGATATGTGTATCTATTTATCTTTCTATCTATCGATATATGTGTGCATGTGTGCTACCTTCCTAAAGAGAAAACGTGCTTATACTTTCTCCTCATAAGCTCGTCTTCCTAGCATTCATAATAATTTTTCTGTCGTCTTGGCTTAACAGCCCTCACTGTTTGTTTTTACTGTTTTGTTCTGTCCTGTTTTGTTACCACTTTCGCTCCACTTTCACCCTCCGCAAAAATTCCAAATCTTATTTAATTTGCTTTGCGAGAAGGACTGTTACAATGAGGTCGCGTATTGTCCTTGCCCTCGTAACGCGGAGTAGATGAAACAGGGACAACTGAAGAAGTGGAATATTCTTTATGTTGTGTGTCTCGCTTCTCTGTTTGTTTTTTCGTTGCTCCCAAAACAATATATATATATATACATATATATATATATATATATATATATATATATATATAATATATATATATATATATATTATATATATATATATATATATATATATGTATGTATAAGGGTGAAAAGGAACACACGAGTTGATATATATGAAAAAACAAGTCAAAAATAGAAAATGCTAAAATAATTTTATAGTGAACATTTCAGTACCGGTTTCGGTCATTTTGA
>NC_043005.1:53200365-53235365 GCF_006345805.1 Octopus sinensis | reverse complement strand
GTGCCAATTAGGTAGCATATGCTTAATTTGCACCACCAGCTAGAAAAAGATATCGAATCTCCCTCAAAATCATACTGCACTGTTTTACATACATTATGTCAGAATGAAAACCCGTATAGTCACAGTTTATACGCCTTTGATTAGTGATCTTATTGGTGAAGTTTGGCCTTCAACAAAGAGAAATCATATGATATAAAAACAGCTCACAAGCCTATATATATATAGGGATAATTTACGAAAAAAAAACCCCAAAAGACGAAGATAGGTGGGGTACAAAACAAACAGATGTATTAGTATAACGCTCAGGAATAGAAAAGGTCTTTTACGTTTCGAGCCTACGCTCTTCTACAGAAAGGGTCACAGAAAAAACAAAGAGAGAAAAAAACACGGAGAGAAAAAATATGTGTAGTGGCTAACGATAGATATATATGGCGATAGATATATATGCATGTATGTATGTATGTATGTATGTATGTATGTATGTATGTATGTATGTATGTATGTATGTGTCGGTGTATGAAATTTTAATTCAATATAGAGGAAATAATGGAAATTAATTTGCTTTAATCCTTTTTCATTATACCTTTGCATTACGTATGAAAATCGACATGTTTTAAATGACGTCCATTTTCACCTTCACGAATCAGTGCCCTTTCCAAAAATATGTTCCATGATAGATGTAAGGGATTCAGGTTTCAGTTTCCTGATTTTTCTAGTGATATTCTTCTTCAGTTGCTCCGGGTTTTCTGGTTTGTTGACAAAAACTTTCTTCTTGAGTTACTCCCACAAGAAGAAATCAGACTGGTCAAGTCTGAGGAACGCGATGGCCAGTTGATATCGCAGTCACAAGAGATGATTCTTTCTACAAAACATTGCTCAGCAACTGTTTATCTCTCTAGCAATATGAGCAGTTGCCCCATCTGCCTGGAACCACATATCGGGCCTGTTTTGAATGGCCGGGCGCAAAAAGCCCTTGATCATAGTGCTGTACCGCTCACTAGTCACAAAGACAGCATTTCCATCATTTTCCTCAAAGAAATAAGGCTAGATTATCTCATCCACCGTAATTGCACACCATACTGTACACTTTATGGCGTGCAATTTTCTCTGGTGCTCTCTAGGTTTGAATAATAGACCCTTGATTTTCATAGAACAATTTTACCACTTGGCTAGTTTGAGGTGCCATATTCTTCGATAAATAATTTCCAGGCTCTAGTCCATAAAATCCCGGAAAATAAAAGAAAATGGTAGAAAAATAAAAGGATTATCAAAGATTGCGACTCTTCAGTGACTTTGGGAGATGCTATACGCACACACACGCGCACACACACACACGCACACACACACACACACACACACACAACCACACACACACACACACACACACACACACACACACACACACACACACACAGAGGAACACATAATTATATATTAGTGACCTGCCACCTGGGTAGGCAAGGTAGGCAGTGCCTACCCTGAATGAAATAGATTTATAGTAGTATTTTCGTATTATGGAAAAATATGCACCTAATTCAATAAAATTATGAAGTTTATTGATTATTACGCATAAAATGCGAAATAGTTTATATTTTCGTCGATTAGGAAGGCATAATTCGCTCCTACCGTTCAATCTCAGTATCAAAACTACACATAGTACTGCTGTAGTACATGCGATGCGTACATTTCAACAACATTTTCTTTACGCGCTATAAATGCAGAAGTCAATCTGCTTACAACTCAGTCGCACGCCTGTGTTTCGTTTATTTTTTTATGTGTTTTACTACATAATCTTCACTAACTGCCTAGCCTGAGTAATTACTCACGGTACATACCTGATACACACACACACACACACACACACACACACATGATGGAAGATACTTCTGTACCCATTTCTCTAGGCACCATATTTTGCGATGAGTTATGATAGACTCTTTAACCAAAGGACGTAGAGCAGCACCAAAAGGTTATAGCCATGAAAGATATGTTTTTGTTAGTGTGCAGTATCAAACTCAATTTGCTCCTTATCACTCCTAAAGAGTAAAGTGATGTATGAAGCATTGGTTAAGCGTTCAATAACACTTACTACTGGTTGTGAGATTTTGAATCTCTGTAAAGCCATATTTTCTAGACTTATTTAAAACCTTAGTAATAGAAACATATCTTCTTCCACTAGCCTTAGTAAATATATTTGGGACTTAAAGGACAAGAAAAAATGCTTTTCTTTGGAGTGGGAAATTATAAGCAAGGCTACTGATTATAAACCTGGAAACTCTTTCTGCCTTCTTTGTTTAGAAGTTGTATTTGACATAATTTTCTAGATATCCTTTAAATATCAAAATAGAAATGAGATCCTCTTGCGTGCATGCATCAAAATGGACATTTGATACTTATCATTAGGTTTTATAGTAATTATTAATAATTGCATATATATTAAAGATATTCATATATTTAAATTGATCAATATTTCTGGTATAATGCAGTTTTTTCGGGTTTAATATAATAAATAAGTATAAAGACTAATTTAATACTGTAAATATAAGGTATATCTAATATTAGTGGCGGTGTATATCGATTTTACAGTAAATTTGATTAAACATACTCCTCTGAAATATTTAGTTAAAATTCCTATAGTAACCTATTGCTTATTTGCTTAAGGCAGTCCTTCTTGACAGATGACGACGTCGTCTTTGATCTTTAGGGATTGCTTTGATGGTGTTGGCAGGCCCTCTCGTGGTTGAAAAGGCCGATTCTGGAGGCACAAGTCCGATTACACAGAGAGTAGCGAAATGGGCTCCGATGAAGATGAGCTCGTCTAGGATTTTGCTGACGTTCCTTGAGCTGTCTCTGCTTTTCTTCGCGAAGTCTACTCCGCTAATCCTCAAAATGCTGCGTACCAGTTTTGACCATACCACTCTAGGTAGTACGGTCTGTTTTTGTGTAAATGTGTATGCATGTATGTTTGCGTATGTATATGTATGTGGGTATATCAATATATATATGTGTGAGTGTGTGTGCGTATGTGTGTATATATACGTGCATATGTGTATACAAATATATATGAGTGAGTGTGTGTATATATGAGTCTTTCGAATTTAACTAAATTCTATATTTTTATGTAGCTGAAGATTGGTCTACATTTTAAATTGATGTAACGTTTGCATTGTTCAATTAAATGGAGTCGCATAAAACGATCGTACTGCATTACCTCTGGATATCCTTGTTGCTTATTTTAATTATAATCATCCCGTTTCGAATTATATGGATAATACCATACTAAATTCTGGTGCCTTTAAATTAAGTACCATATTCATCGGCTAAATTTTACTGAACATATATATATGTGCATATACATATAAACATATATATATATGTGATGTAATGTTTGCATTGTTCAATTAAATGGAGTCGCATGAAACGATCGTACTGCATTACCTCTGGATATGCTTGTTGTTTATTTTGATTATAATCACCCCATTTTGAATTATATGGATAATACCATACTAAATTCTGGTGCCTTTAACTTAAGTACCATATTCATCTGAATCTAAATTTTACTGAACATATATATATATATATGCATTTACACATGAACATATATATTTATACACACACACACACACACATATATATATATATATATATATATATGCATATACATATAAACATATATATATATGTGTGTGTGTGTGTGTGTATGTATGTACGTATATATGTTTATATGTATGTGCATATATGTATATGTGTACTCACACATACATATATAATCGATAGATAGATAGACAGAGAGAGACAGACAGACAGATAGACAAACAGATAGATTGATTGATAGATTGATTGATTAATTAAATTGATTGATGGATAGACAGGTAATGTTTGTATGTATATGTGTACGACACAAGTACTTATATAGTATAGATGTTTACCAGCTTGCTAAGTTATTATTACCTTATCATGGCTGCATCACATCCGTCATATCGATTTAATTGGTTGGTAATTATACAAGGCATAATTGGTTTAACAATATAAAATCTATATGATTTGTATGTGAGGAGCTAAATGTTTGATTTTGAGAATAATTACTTTTACAGCTGATTGTCCTTCATATTGGTAACTACTCAATTTAGTGTCTGAAAACGTGTTCGTCAGTTAATCAAACGCAAGCAAATATGCTTGCTTTGCAGAAGATCATATAATAGCTATATAGCACAAAGCATTTTACTCTCTATCTCAGCATATAAACTCCATATTACATGACTCTCATATTCAGCTGTTGTCGTGTATAAATAATAACGATGAAATCATGAACAGAATAAATCAGATTGGATTATGGCGGTAATTATATTTTATATATCTGGTGTACGAAATAATAGAAATCATGTAGTTTTCACCTATATACAGAAATTATATCAATCTTTTCCTCTCCCTCTCTCTCTCTCTCTCTCTCTCTCTCTCTCTCTCTCTCTCTCTCTCTCTCTATCTCTATCTCTTCCCCTTCTCTTTGTCTCTTCCACACCTCTCTCTCTAAGGACAATCAATTGTGCAGACGTGACATTAAATGACGTATAATAATTATAGAAGATACCAAACAATGAATGAATTGATCAATTCAGCGCATGCAAATACATTTATTCTAATTTTAGTAATACAGAAACAAACTATTAATCGTAACAAGAATCGAAATTGCAATCCCCTAGTTGTTGATCGTTTTGAGTCTTTCTTATTCAGACTTAATACGTTTACATATACTAACTAAATTTATCAATTCATGTGCTAAATGTACTTATCATGAATCTGCTGAAAGAATAGCTGACGGAGAACAGATAGTTGCAACTTTGAGACAATAGTAATGAACTTGAGAAGCATTGGTTTAAGTATTTTCACTCCTTCTCAAACTTGTGATTCCATAAGGATTTGTCCAGAATATATGAAATTTTAGAAACTCGTCACGAGTTAATCCTCTCTTGCCATTCGTTCTTATCTGTGTCAAACTCATTAGTCTACTGAACCTTACACGCTGTATAAGAATATCTTCATCATATTTTATATGTCTTATATTTTGAGGAGAAAGCCATTGGCTATGACCCTTTTCGATACTCTTTGGACTGGTGGAAGAGTGATAGGATACTAATTCCACTTAACTCAGCAACCTGACCCAAAGACGTCCGGCAGAGTGCGGGTCTCTGAAGGCACGCTAGGTAATGGTATTAATTCGGTAAATGGGTTAATCAACCATCCAATGTTTGATGTAAGGAAGGTGAAATGTGTTCCACTTCATATTTTCATCCTTCGTTTCAAAGACGTGATTTCGACAAAACCTCTATCCTCAAAATTAGTTTTTGTGCCCCAACCAGAAATCAACCACATTCAGACTGAAATATTCTTTTTTACACTGGGCACAAGGCCCAAAATTTTGGGGGAAGGAGCCAGTCGATTAGATCGACTCTAGTACGCAAATTGTACTTAATTTATCGACCTCGAAAGGATGAAAGGCAAAGTCAACCTGGAGGAATTTGAACTCAGAACCTAAAGACAGACGACATACTGCTAAGCATTTTGCCCGGCGTGCTAACGATTCTGCCAGCTCGCCGCCTTATTCAGACTGAAATATAGAATATATACTTCCATTTCTACTTCTTCGTTGCCTTGCAAATATGTATAAAGATGATAGAAACATCTTATGCTCGCACCAGAATTAGCCAACTTTGGATAAGCCGCAAAAGCATAAACATTTTGCGACGCCCACAATTTTCACTAATTTTGAAGCTCTTAATGATAACATTAAAAATTTTTGTCCACTTTCTACATTTACTTGTATCTAAATCATTTCCATATTATGTTATTTAGCTTGTTTATTTTGGAAAAAAAAAAATCCACACTCATTGTATTTCTGGTTGTCATTTTATATAATACGCCATTTTGCTTTAATTCACTCCCATATTATCATATAATATAGAAAGAAAAAAAAAACTATATCAATCTAAATTTGAATACATTTTCGTTATATATTTTTCAAAAAAAACCGAAGCGCTGGAGATAAAATACGAATTAAGTCAAAAATGTATAAATAAAATGTCAAAGATATTGACATTTGTGCCAAAATTTAGAAAGCTAAAATGAATTGATAGCTTATGAAATTATAATATAACGACAATGATGAATTAAAAAGCATTAATACACACATACGTTCACATACACAACACACGCGTTTGCATGCGTGCGTGTGTGTGCACGCGCGTGTGCGTAGTTTCCTTGCGTTGGAAACGCGGTACATGATTCTTTTTTTTTAATCATCATCCTGACAAAATCTATTTTAATGCAAAATATCGAGACAAGCAGTCAGAGACAGACATTTGTCTGTTATACGTATAAGTGATACGTTTACATATGCGCAATCATTTCGTAGCTTCAGCAAATATTAACAAGTGAAGCCAAGAAACCGCAATAGCAATATATTACTATAATAATATCTTTATCTATAATCAATTTGTTCTGCATTAGTTTCTTCTTTCTTTTTTACTCCTTTTTCTTCTTACTCATTTATTATTATTATTATTATTATTATTATTATTATTATTATTATTATTATTATTATTATTATTATTATTATAAGGTGGGTGAGCTAGCAGAATCGTTAGCACGCCGGGCGAAATGCTCAGAGTTCAAATTCCGCCGAGGTCAACTTTGCCTTTCATCCTTTCGCGGTCGATAAATTAAGTACTAGTTGAGTACTGGGGTTGGTGTAATCGACTTGCCCCTTCTACTAAAATTTCAGGCCTTGTGCCTATAGTAGAAAGGATCATTATTATTATTATTATATTATTATTATTATTATTATTATTATTATTATTATTATTATTATTATTATTATTATTCAGTAGTTTTATTTTTATAGCGTGCTTTCACTTCACTACCGAGCGCAGCTCTGTGTGCCTTGGGTATGTGCTGTGATTTGTTGTGATGCTCTGATGGTTACTGTATTGAAAGTGTTTTGCCTAGGATGTGTGCAGTGCCCAGTAGTGCTATTTTCTGTTTGTTATATATATTTGCAAGTCCTGGTGTTTTTGTTATGTATTTGTCTGAATATTTTTTATCATACCTAATGCGTCTACTATGATAGGAATTGTTTCTGTTTTTAGATTCCACATTCGAGTTGCCTCTATTTCCAGGTCTTTGTATTTTGAAAGTTTCTCAATTTCTTTTAGAGAAACTTTGTCATCTGCTGGTATCGATACATCAATTAGAAAGCCATTGTTTTACTTCATGATCTCTGACAACTATATCTGGTCGTTTGGCCTTAATTTCTCTATCTGTGTGTATTGGCATATTATTATTATTATATTATTATTATTATTATTATTATTATTATTATTATTATTATTATTATTATTATATATTATTATTATTATTATTATTATTATTATTATTATTATTATTATTATTATTATTATTATTATTATTATCTTGTAGTAAGAGACGGTATATTTAATTCTGGAAGCTACTCCAACGAAGTAAGCTTTGCCATTGTAGTTGTTGTCGTTGTTTTTGATAATGTTATTTGTTTGTGTTCTGACGGTATTTTTGCTTACGTTGCTGTTATCGTTATTTTGTATGGTCGCTGTTGTTGGAGTTGTTGTTACTCCTTAGGGTCTCAGATTGTTACTCCTTAGGGCCTCAAATTTGCTAGAAATTTGTTTTGAAAATCTTATATTATTATAAATACGGAGCCGTCGGCTTCCTCATTCAATAAACTGTGAAGAGGAATAGGAGGGGACTCGCAAATAGACGTACAATACATGGAAAGGAAGAAGAATTTTTAAGCGTTGAAAGTTCATAGTTCGAATAATTGCCCTTCTTCTAAAACAACAAATGACAGTACCAATAACAACAACAGCATGACGAAAAGTAACAACAGCAACAGCAGCAATGATGGAATAGACGGCATTATGCTCATAGGTGGGTAAGAGGTGTTTTCATATTTGAATATTGAAAATTCAAAACAAATTGTCACAGCGCCATAACGTAAACGACAATCATAGTCAAAACAACAACGTAAATATCAACAAAAGTAACAAAAGTAGCAGATGACAAAACCAAAAACGGCAAAAGCAGCAGCGGCAAAGGCGCCAATGGTATCAACTGCAGAAACGATATGAGCAGCAACTGCAATAACGGTAACAGAGGTAGCAGTAACAGCGACAGAGCCAGAAGCAATCGCAGAAGAAAAATCAAGGGCAGAAGCAAAGCAAAGTTAGAAACAATTGTAATACTAAATCAAAAACAGGAATGACTCTAAAAATAGTGACAACAGCAAATCAACAGCAGCGGCACAAAGCAACACCGGAAGAGGATAAACCAATAACACTACCACTACCACCACCAAGGACAGCAACAACTATAAATAGCAAAGCTGCCTTCGCTGGAGTAGCCTCCAATGTCTTTCGCTATAAGATAAGGGAATGAAGAGAACTGAAGGAAAAGGACTGAGCTTGCATCCCACCTGAAACTCTAATTGCAACTGCAAGAGAAACTGTCATATATTGTTGTTCATGTTTAAAAATTCGTCGTTTGGTGAGAGCCACGGACGCACAAGTAGGAATAGTCCTCTGCAAAGAAAGCCATCTAACCTACATCTAGAAAAAGCAGTTCGATGAAGCCAGGATCGTAGCTAAGACATTTACGTTGTCAGAGCTAGCTTGAAGGAAAGTAAGCTGATAAGCACGGACAAACACCGAAAACAGATGTGCAACGGAGCAACAAAGCCACAATTTAGTCACTGACGGATCGGGAGAGGCACGTGGGGCACATTTCCAAACAGATTTATGCGGATTTTCAGTGACACTTCGTTCAAGTGTTAGGAGGGAGTGGGGGCTGAGACCGAGACCAGATTGTACCGCCTACCTCAGAGACCTGTATCCCTTTCAGATAATGATGTAGAGTCTTGTAAATGGTAGATAACTGCGGAAGAAATGCTAAAAGTGATAGCTGGATGAAGAGGTAACATGGGCTAGTTAGTCAAGATCTTGAAGTTTGCGAGATAAATCATTGGCAGCTGTCTTCAAGGCGCCTGGTTTCGGACCCGTTTTGAGAAGCTGAATTGTTGCAATATACAATTGCATTTGGTAGTTGCCACCTCTCTAATAATCTACACGTATTGACTGAAGAGCGATCCCTGCAGAAGCTGGAGATTTTGAGGGTCAAGTAGCCAGAATTATGATGCGAAAGATCTCTGCTTGCATACGTGAACAACAATACCCTAATAGTGACGGACACGAAACACATCGAGGTGATCGGTATTACACTAAGGGAATCGAGATAGTTACAGGAGTAAAAATTAACCAGCAGTTGGACCGACACCTCGCCATTCATTAGCAGCATGGTGCTCTAAACAGACTGACCAGTACAATGGCTCAGATTTTCTTTTGATTCAGACATCCAAGTGGTCAAGGATTGAGAATAGGTAACGAGCAGTGTGGCCAATCTCATCGAGAGGAAGATACTGCATTCTACGATAGAAGTTTTGAATGCATATATCGCATCCGTCATCTACTACCGCCTGGCTGTCATGCCTTGCTCTCCTTCATGCCTGAAAAACACTGGACCACTTGCTCTCCGAAATTCTGTGGGGGGGAACAAATACAATTTACTATAAATATCCGCTTCCTAGAAGGCTGGTTTTTGTTTTTCATAATCGTGCGGTCGTCGGCAGTGTGAATCACGATGTAGTGATTTATGAAATTTCAGCTGTCAATAAACTATATCAAACTACTTTTAATATTGAATATTGTCTTATTTGCGCTTAACGTTTATATCCACCTCTCTCTGTTTGTGCTTCTGTCACTATCTATCTACCTATCTATCTATCTATCTATCTATCTATCTATCTATCTATCTATCTATCTATCTATCTATCTATCTATCTATCTATCTATCTATCTATCTATCTATCTATCTATCTATCTATCTATCTATCTATCTATCTAACTATCTATTCATCTATGTATCTGTCTATCTATCTATCTATCTATCTATCTATCTATCTATCTATCTATCTATCTATCTATCTATCTATCTATTTATCTATCTATTTATCTATCCATATACTTATATATATATATATATCACTCACTCACTCACTCTCTCTCTCTCTCTCTCTCTATCAATCTATCTATCTGTGCATATATATATATATATATATATATATATATATATATATATATATCTATATATATATATATATATATATATATATATATATATATATATATATATATATATGTGTGTATGTATGAATGTATGCATATATACATACATACATACACGCATCTCTCTCTCTCTGTATATGTATATATGTGTGTATATATGCATAGATGTATATATGCATGTATGTATGTATAGCATAGATTAAAAGTGTTATCAGTGTTGTTATTATGCAAAAACAAAAGCAATAACAAATAATGTGCATATATGAAATAGAAATATAAAAAAGATAGAGAATATTCCGAAGATAAGAGTTACACTGGAAAGGTA
This sequence comes from Octopus sinensis, assembly GCF_006345805.1. Taxonomy (NCBI): domain Eukaryota; kingdom Metazoa; phylum Mollusca; class Cephalopoda; order Octopoda; family Octopodidae; genus Octopus; species Octopus sinensis. Next base: position 53,224,832 of record NC_043005.1, on the reverse strand, counting down.
TATTTGTTTCAATTTGTTCCATTTATATATTTATTTATTATCGTTTTTCTCTCAAACAGATCGAAATATTTCTACCATAGAGCACCAAAAATACTTTGATGTACATAAAATGATAACCAGTTATAAGAGGATGTGTCCATGTTTGTTTCAAGATGTAAAAAAATGAACGGTTTTCTTTAAGTAAAAATGTTCAGACTCCAAATTCTTGATAAAACTTGATAAAAATACCATATTACATTTCAGCATTTTTATTTCTTAAATTCTGAAAAGGTTTGATTTTTAAAAAGAAAGTTTTTTTTTCTTTTAGCAATTCAAAATACCAACATTATCTAATAAACTTTTTCTGTGTGATTAATTATGGAACTGATTTCCCATAAGTCATGTTATTTTTTTAAAAGATATTTCTTAAATAAATTCCTATAAGAAAACAGAGAAAAAAATTGAATTACGAAAACAATGTGAATTTTAGACTCAAAAAGTCTTCAAACATTTTTAATCTTGGAAAAAATATTATGATTTAGAACCGATGCAGTTTAGCGTTTTACCAATGCACTTCAGCGGTCACTGGTGCCAAGCTGTATCGGCCTTTGACTTTCCCTTGGGTAACATCGGTAGCGTTGATGTGGGAAGCTGGTATGCTCGGGCGACTGCTGGTCTTTTGAACGAAATAGAATATAATTAGCAATTTCAAATGACGAATGAAATTACTGCAGAGATTAAAACATCAACACCAGGTGTTTCAGAACAGAACCAACAGACGTTCATTAAATAAACAGTGTCAGTCTCTGCCTAAAAGACTGAAGGAGGAGGATGCGCTCTTGCCAAATAATTTGACCATTGATACTACACGTGAAGGCACATGGCTCAGTGTTTAGAACTTTTAGCTCACAATCATGAGATAATGAGTTCGATTCCAAGACCGAGCTGTGTATTGTGCTCTTGGGCAAGGCACTTTATATCCTGTTGCTCCAGTTCACACAGCTGCAGAAATGAGTTGCGACGTCACAGGTGCCAAGCTGTACTGGCCTTTGACTTTCTCTTGGGTAACATCGGTAGCGTAGAGAGGGGAAGCTGGTATACATGGGCGACTGCTGGTCTTCCGTAAACAACCTTGCCCGGACTTGTGTCTCGGAGAACTTTCTATGGTCATTCATGACAGAAGGGACTTTTTACCCTTTTTTTACACACTACATATAGATATCATCTTTAATAAATATGCGTGTGAAAATAATTATTTATTTAGATTACATAATCAATTTTGCTGTTTTGTTTTTCCAACTATAATTAGTGCAAATGTAAAAGATAAATTCCCTCTCTCTTGTATCAAAGAAATATGTGTGTGTGTTTGTCTATATGTATATAAATGTTTATATATATATATGTGTGTGTGTTTATATATGTATGTCATTGATATGTATATAGAAGTTAAGCAATATACTGGAGTCAAATGAAGGGGCAATATTTATCTATCACTTATTGATGGGATAAGGAGTGACTCCTAAACCATCAGCTACGTTTGTTTCCTTTCTCCCAACAATTTCGCCTTACATTTGATTTCTGGAAAGATTACTTTTTGTCCAAATCCTCTGGCTACTAGACCACGTCAATAATACATTAATTCTCCCAGTGTTTGCAGTGGTGTACATCTAGAGTTTTGTGTTTCTCTGTTTAGGCAACACTTCATACAGATACACAAATACGGCAAATTATGTCAGCTGTGCTTGACTTCACACATCATGCACTTCTAGCAAATACATATGTACATCGTGTACCCCAAAAGCTAACTTTTAATTGTTCTTTCAGAGAATACTGTTGCGCCAAAATAGTTGTACGTAGATCATCCATAATACTCCAAGGCGGTAGTGAAATGTATTACACAGGAATATGTACAAACATTTTTAAAGGTCCGTTGCTACAGGTGCTTTTACTCCTTTAAATCAGTCAAAGGATCCAAACTCCTTTGGTAGCATGGATCATTGTATGTAAACCTTCTCAACACTTTTAAAAAATCATGAAACTTCAAATTTTGTGTCTGAAAATGTTCGAATATTAAAACAGTTTGTGATAGCTCTAAACTGAAGGACAAATGTTCGAACGACTTTCATGATCAGTAAAGTTTCTTCCGGACTGTCAAACGTCTGTATGCTTCACCATAACCGACACATATTGATTGCACACGAATTAACTCGCTTTACGATGTAGTTGATCTTGATGGGCACAGACTTGCGTAAGACGGTTGCTTTACAACACAAATATCCAGTGACCTTTGTCCTACAATAAATTTCACCTAGTTATTTTCAATGACCATTGCGAAGCGGCATTCATAGAGGTCAGCAGGCAGCGTCATTCATTATAAATTATCAGACCAGTCACGTGTATGGAGTGAATCGCTAACTGCTTCTAAGTAAATATAAATTCTACACACTGGATTATATGGCCTTTCTTCCGCCTATAAGCATAAAATTTTATATATATAAAATTATATATATATATATATATATATATATATATATATATATATATATATATATATATGTGTGTGTGTGTGTGTGTGTGTATGCTTGTATGTATATGTATGTATGCATATATGCATGTTGGTATGTAAGTATGTATGCACACGCATATATACATATAACGTATATGAGTAAATATATGTGTGTATATACATATATATATATATTTATATATATATATTGATATATATATATATATATATATATATATACACGCATGCATACATATAATAATAATAATAATACATACATACATACATACATACATACATACATACATACATACATACATACATACATATATGTATATGCACTTCTAAAAATATTTAATTTAATCTTTGCAAATTTAGTTCTATATTTAGTAAAATTAATTTGCAAATACCATTCAGAAGCTGTAGGCATGTATTTTATAGTCGTGTCTACTAAAATTCTTATAAATATATATATTTTTTTAGAAATTTAATAATTACGCTAACTTTATTTTATGAGACATGTAAAGACTATTGTTTTTTCGACTGCGTTTTATATACAGTTTCCTGACGAGGATAACTAATTCTAGGTATAACTGATCATCAAATGCACAACGTATTTCTTAAACTTCGAATCTCGTTCACGGTTGTAATGTCTGGACAAGATGAACATAAACAGACACAAAAATGGTATCTATTAATTTAAAAATATAAAAACTTTTCCCTGTATTTTTTTTTATATTCAATCTATATGCATTTAGAATTAAGCTAGGGCTTTATAAAAATTTAAGATCAAATACGTATACCTCCCTGGGAGCGCGTTGTGACCTTGAGCAAGACATTTTGTTGCACCTTGCTCCAGTCCACTCATCTGGCAAAAATGAATAGTACTTGTAAATCAAAGGGCCAGCCTTGTCACACTCTGTGTCATGCTGAATCTCCCTTAGAGCTACACTGAGGGTAAGCGTGTCTGGGGAGTGCATAACCACTTACGCGTTAATTTCATGAGCAGGCTGTTCCGTTGATCCGGTTAACAGAAGCTCTAATCGTCGTATCCGACGGAGTACCAGTTTATCTATCTATCTATCTATCTACTATCTATCTATCTATCTATCTATCTATCTATTTGATCAGAATTCGACCTTTTTCCTTTTCTTTTTCCCCAAAAGAAAAGCCCTACTTTGTATTTTGTCCCTTCTGTGTTCAGCCCTGCGTGGCCAATAAATCTCTCTCTCTCTCTCTCTCTCTCTTCTCTCTCTCTCTCTCTTAATACACACACACACAGAGCTTCCATCTACCAATTGCCATTCACGTGTTATTGGGCAACCCTAGGTTATTATACATAATGTCAGTTGCCTGTTTAAATCTTTGAATCAAAATCTCATCTCTTAACTAGACAACCATGTTTGCAAAAGTTGTGCCGAACGACAACGAAGTTATACTGTCAGTTAACTGTGATAACATCGATATATAATGGTCATCATGTTACATATATTCACAGCTATAACACCAAATAATCTGATAAATTTTACCATCAGATATGCATATCTATGTATCAGATATACACCTACAGAGAGAAACAAAATTCAATATTGGTGTTACTGTCATTATTGCTGCTGCTACTGCTGCTGATGATGACTTTCTTCTTAATGCTGTTGAAGTTATCATTGTAGTTATTGTTGATGTGTTCCTTTACTGTTTAATATTCTATTGAAGAATGTTGATAATACAAACAGATTTAACTCTTGTGGGCTTTATCAGCTTAAAATTATATTAAAGATAATACATGGGTATATTTTCACACCTTTCGTTTTCATGCCCAGGGGTACATTTAATCTCAGTACTGAAAGCTCTATATTGGGTTGTTAAGGGGTAAAATATTTCAGCTCTTAATCAATGCATTGATCGTAAAAGATTTAAAAAATACTTTTGTTTCTCGCCAAAACTAGCACGCTGGCATCATATTGACCCAATCATCTACAAACTTGTCTGTGTCGTAAAGATGTTAAGTATAACAAAAATATTGGAAACAATCTCATAAAAACATGAGCATAAGCTGTAGAGAGGATATATAAGCCATGATTTTAGTCAATAAGTTCTTTAAACTATTAAAATTAAAGCAGGTAAGATCAGTGCCATATTGTTATTTTGTTTGATGATTTCTGTCTTGCATTTCTTGAAACGGTGAAAATTAAGACCATGCTGCAGCATTATTATCTTGCTTACAACTGAAATATTATATTTGTTATTCTTATCGAATTATGCAATGTTAGTTAGATGAAACGGTTGATGCCTCCCTCCTACTTGCAGTTTTTACTTTATATTTTGGCATTTAAGAACATGATTTAGTGTACAAGGATTTGCTGCATCTGAAAGAGAAAGATTTAGGATATTTTCGAAAATAGGACACTGAAAAATGATACAGTAGTAAACTATGTATATATGAAGTCATTAGAATTTAATTAATTAAAAATAGAGTTCTTTGAGGAGCAGCCACGTGCCTAATTAACCTTCAATGCATTAAACAGGTGGCCACCTTACTTTGACATTGAGACACCTACCTAGTACACCTTTGATTAGCTAAATATAGGTTTATTCAATAAGAGAAACGATTCACAATACTGTATTGTTGTTGCTGCTGCTGTTGCTGTTGTTATTGCTGCTGTCTTCTTCTTCTTCTTCTTCTTCTTCTTCTTCTTCTTCTCCCGATCAGGACTCACGTCATTAGCCACAAAGAATAATCTCTAATTCGAGCCTACTCTAAGCTAGTAAGAATGCGTGTGACAACTTGAAGATCTACCCACTACACGCGATAGATTGACGGTTGCACGGGTGCGAAAGCTACATTGTTATCCTCATTCCGTAAACGGTGGCTTTTAACGGGTCGAGAGCTGAACCATCCTGGGGTATAGAGGATTCGCAATCTAGGCTAGGGTCTGACAGTTTACCACACCATAGTGGGTTACACCATGGATCCTCTGCTTTGTGACAAAAGTAGGAAGAAAGAGTGAGAGAAAGTTGTGGTGAAAGAGTACAACGGGGTTCACCACCCCAACCCTGCCGGCGCCTCGTGGAGCTTAGGTGTTTTTGCTCAATAAACACTCACAATGCCCGGTCTGGGAATCGAAACCGCGCTCTTACGACCGTGAGTCCGCTGCCCAAACCACCGGGCCATTGCGCCTCCATTTGTTGCTGCTGTTGTTGTTGCTGTTACTTTTGTTGTTGATGTTGCTGTTACTGATGTTTAATACCAGGCCACACTTATCTATTTTTTTGTTTTTATATTCGTGACTGAAGTGAATGTGATTTATGACTAATTCTAATTAAGTCGTTTTCTATTTTATACTTATAATCCTTGTTTTTCCGCAGGTCAATTCTCAATCAGCAGGTCTATTATAAATCCTTTCCAGTTAAGATGTATTCATATATATGAAGAACTAATTGTTCATTATGGCCTTCTATTTTTGTAGACAATATAGTATGAATTGAGAAAGAATTGGTTGTTACCTTTTGCAGGTCGTGCAACTGTGTAAAAAATTATTTATGGTTTATATTATTGTTGTCTAGCCTTAAGTCATCCTTGATCAAGTAAACTTAAAGGAATTCCAGTTATATCCATCCCTTCATCATTTCAAACAACTTATAGAACACTAACCAAGATGTCCCTTTTATGATAGTAGATGTTTGTCTAGAATCTACATAAGGTTGAAACCACTTTCTTCACGCGTACACTTGATAGCTAGAAATGACGTTCGTTAGAGTCCGTTGAAAGATTTGAACGAATGTTCAGACAATACACCTTATCACTTGAACTAACACAATAACCAACAACACTAACACCAAAGACAGTGCCAATATTAAAATCACCACTTCAACAAGAACTGCCACTAACACAATCCCCACGGCCACGACCACAACAACTCTGTCCAATATCACAACCACAACCACAGCTGCAACATCTATCACAATCACCACCACAACCCCAACTACAGTAACGACCACTATTATCACAATTACCTTCACCGCTACCAATGCTACCACCGCAACCACCAACACTTATGCTTCCACCACTATCTCCGTTACTCCCACCATACCACCAACGCTCCCACTATCTCCTCTATCACCACCATTAAATACATCTTAACTTCTGTCACCGCAATCAGGATCTCAAATTGCATTTGGTCTCTTGACTTGCTAAAAATTGCAGTCAAATCTCTCTTAAATCATTCCCTATTGCCTTCGTAATGGAAAGGATTCTGTAGAAAATATAGCTCTCTAATATAACCCACATATATAGCCCTATATAGTCCAAATATATAAAATATAGCCCTAATATAGCCCAAAGGACTCTGTAGAAAATATAGCCAAAATGTTATACATAACATTTAGAAAATCTGGGATGCTCATGCTTGTAATTGTTTTGATCATATGCATGTTTCAGCTTGGACGAAACATAAATAACATATTAGAGATATCAAGCCAAATAGGCTGTTTAACATGATCTCACAACCCACTAAAAGAAACTGCCAAAAATTCATTCAAATCAGAAGAATAACAGAGTTTTAGGGTTCAGAACACAAAAGCACTTGGCGCTTCCATTTTAATTATCACGTTTGATATACCAGGATAGAATTTGCACCATCTATCAAATTGCACCTAATGACAACTTCCAAATCTTTTACCCCTACCATTGCACACACACACACACACACACACACACACACATATATATATATATATATATATATATATATATATATATATATATATGTAATGGTCGTAGCTGGAAAGCCTTTGGTCAGAGGTCTGCAAAATTAGAGACGACCCAAGGTTAAGCAACAACAGAAACAACTACTATATCTCGAATATTTTCAAATCTATGAAATGAAAGAATGAACTAAATAGCGAAATCACAGTTGGTCAAAGAGGACGTTAATGTTTATCCTTGGTACTTTGACCTCTGACCTCCGACCTCTGATCTACATGATTACTCAGGCGGAGAAGATTAATCATTTATGATTTCATTAAAAGAAAAAAAAACAAGAATTACCCTGACAAGAACAAAGCGTAAAGACATGCATAAACTATAGCTGTATTGAAAAATAAATAATGTAAAAACAACCTTATTATTATTCTTCTTTCTCCTGCAATGATTAAATAATAGAAAGCATTCTGCACTATCCTGAGAAGCCATGTGGAAGAATAAATTTAATGAAGTGAATACAAAGTCGGCATTTGCGATTCTAATCGCCAAAACCAATGTTTACAAAGGCAGTGGTAAATCTTAGGCCAGACATGTTTTGAAAGGTCAAGAATTTGTATAGATTCAGTCCATATAATATTCAGTGAAGCAAGAAATATTTTGAATTTAATTAGGAACTTTGTGCAAAGACTGATCTAAACATACTCCAAACAAATTGTATTTCTATTCTTAAGGTGTAATTTGTGCAGAATGAAAACTTATAATAGAAGGAATCAATTTCAACTTCTATAACTTCTAGTTCCTTTCATAAATCTAATGAGGAATTTTGGAGAGAATATTTGTAAAAATCAATATCGATTTATTTAGACTAGGCGTGAGGCCAAATTTTTATATGACCAGAGCAGAGAAGCTAAAATAACATTCATCATATTACTGCTACTAGGCATATCAGTCTTATAGGAAAGGAAAATAAAGTAGATCAATACATACTTCCGATACAGAATACTAAAGTAACAAATATTGTTAAAGTAGTATTATGTATATATATATATATACATGTGTGTGAGTGTGTGCGTGCGTGTGTGTGTATGTGTGTGTGTGTAAAACAATTATAGACTAGAGTACATTCTACATTAAAATATTCAAGTGGTTAAATATCGTGAATAATATATGCAGCATTAACATAATATAAAAGGATTCTTCACACATGGCCATATGTTTCACACGTATTGAGGCTTTTCAAAGGAATAAGGCATTTTGTCTCGCTATTGGGTTAACTACTGTTGCTTCCTAAGATCAATGCACTAAATAAGGAAAGGAATGTCCTCACGTAAAGACAGAGCCTCAAAACATTAACTCTACAAACCAGAATATTGCTCCAGAGATACCAAGTAATTCACGTTGTATAGTCTCTATAGGATGCTAGACTTAGTTATTACACGGCTTTCAATTAAATATTTACATACTGTGACTCAATTCCCTACCTTTATTGGTCGACGCTTTTACATCTTAATCCTGAAGTGAGCTCCCTTTCTCACGCCTTTGTTCCTTGAGCACTTCAATCATTCCGGCACACAAGTCGATTTTTTCCTGACCCAAATTTACAGCCAAAACTAAAGGTTGGCTTATACAACAAAACAACTTTAGAAGATCAAAGATTTCATGTGGAACGCAGTCGGATTTGAGAAGAAAGTGATGACATTTGAAAGTTCTCTCTACACGTTTGCACTATATCCTATATAGGCGCAGGAGTGGCTGTGTGGTAAGTAGCTTGCTAACCAACCACATGGTTCCGGGTTCAGTCCCACTGCGTGGCATCTTGGGCAAGTGTCTTCTGCTATAGCCCCAGGCCGACCAATGCCTTGTGAGTTGATTTGGTAGACGGAAACTGAAAGAAGCCTGTCGTATATATGTATATATAGGTATGTGTGTGTGTTTGTGTGTCTGTGTTTGTTCCCCTAGCATTGCTTGACAACCGATGCTGGTGTGTTTACGTCCCCGTCACTTAGCGGTTCGGCAAAAAGAGACCGATAGAATAAGTACTGGGCTTACAAAAAAAAAAGAATAAGTCCCGGAGTCGAGTTGCTCGACTAAAGGCGGTGCTCCAGCATGGCCGCAGTCAAATGACTGAAACAAGTAAAAGAGTAAAGAGTATATCCTACGTTGATTTGTATACAGAAAAATACGATGATTCATTTTCATTTCCTTTTTATAAAGTTACATTTGCTGTTATTCTGTTTCGCACAATCATATTCTGTTATGAGTTTTCTACTGTTTATCGAATTAGTTATTCTCTTCATAACCGCACAAGTAATTTTACTTTATTTTCATTTTTAACTACCATTAATTAAACATTTATCCCATCCCCTTTCCTTTAGTCTAGTAAGTTTTACATTAATTTTGGTTTTCTCGGAAGCCTAACTTTATCTGAACACGACATGCCTCACTGTTTTAGCCTAAAATTTCCATTTGTGTTACTTTTTCTCCAACTCCCACCTCTCCAGTCTGTGGTCTTTCGAGACATAATTTACTAATTACTTCTCATTACAATTCTTTTTCACTTCTTCTTCTTCTTCTTCTTCTTCTTCTTCTTCTTCTTTTCTTCTTCTTCTTCTTCTACTAACACTACTACTACTACTACTACTACTACTACTACTACTACTACTACTACTACTACTACTACTACTACTACTACTACTACTACTACTACTACTACTGCGCCTCTTCTTCAACTTCCTCTTCGTTTCCTTTTTCTTATTTTCGCTTCCTTTGTTACTTCACCTCCTCCTTCCCCTCTATATCCTTCATCTTTTCTCTTTCTATGTCTTCGTTTATTTTTCTCTCTTATATCCATTAACCACAAGGCAGTGTAATAGTGTGTTGTTGATCTTTCTCCGACGAATATTTCAAAATATTTTCCCGCCATGAGGTGGTGACAGTAGCAAAAATTAACCACAAGAAGGCATTACGCCTATAGCTCGGCGCTTGTAGAAGTAGATCCAGGCCATCCCAATTATATTTCAAGGGGCCATAGAATGGTGAAGAGGTGGAAGTTACTGGACGAAAAGTAAAACAAATGGAAAATTTAGGCTAAATGTGACGCTGGATGGACAGACTGACTGGTTACATTGTTCGTGTTTTATTTGGTCCAGTCCTGTAGGTGGTCAAGAACTGGAAGATGTAACGCGCAGGGTGGCTACGTTCACCCAGAAATGGGTCAGGAGGAAACTGTCCGTGAAAGATGGATGAAGGTTGTGAATCTACATGTCATCTTCTAACGACTGATCGTCGTGCCCTGCTCTGCTGCATGGCCGACCAAAATAAAACGCTAACCCTAACCCACTTTCTAGGAAGAGGTTCGTGTTCCAGTAGTCAGATGGTCAATTTGATGTCAACATACACTGCGCAGAGTTATGCGCTAAATGTCTCCACAGTATCTTTGCTTTCACTGTGAATAAATGTGGTCGTCTTTTGTCAGACGTGCATCCCTGCAGCTCATCTCTCTTATAAAATTGAATTCGTGAACGAAGCGTAGACTTTCGCAGGATGTCGGTACTAATGCCGTCAGACTCTCATAGACAATTGCCAAACTAATCGAGCAATGCCGTTGGTAGATTTTCCACCATGAGGTTCTATAGAATATTAGAAGTGGGTAAGAGCACTCAGTACTCGAGCGTTACTGACTTCAGGCGTTCTGTCAAATAGCTGTCATCGCATGTAAGACAGATCTGCCTTCAGCCGTCTCCATCGTGAAGATCTCCCTGCCACCGTAGACCATATTATTATGTTTCGTGCCTAAGGCGGGAAATGTTTGTGGTGGATTAGACTGAATCAACAGAGGGAGGGCAAACTGCTTTCTTTTCGGCCAAGTACGCATCAATTTTTTATCGGGTTCTCCAGTACTGAAGCCAATATGAAATATTAATTTTATCTCTGAGATAGGCGGAAGAATATGTTCCCAAGCAAACAATAGTACCGTCTATCATTTTACAACAATGAAACGAGATGAAGAATATTGGAGAAAATGAGGAAGAGGATACGATTAAGAGCAATAAGCGAACCCGACTGAAAGACTTCTAGGTCGCAGCAAGAGAGCGAGGATGAGATTAAATTCAGTCGTTCAAATGAAGAAACAATAATTAGTAAACAAACTTACACGTATGTAGTGTAAATGCTATAGAATATATATTTCTTTACTACCCACAAGGGGCTAAACATAGAGGGGACAAACAAGGACAGACAAAGGGAGTAAGTCGATTACATCGACCCCAGTGCGAAACTGGTACTTTATTTTTCGACCCCGAAAGGATGAAAGGTAAAGTCGACCTCGGCGGAATTTGAACCCAGAACGTAACGACAGACGAAAAACCGCAAAGCATTTCGCCCGGCGCGCTAACGTTTCTGCCAGCTCGCCGCCTTTCTATATGCTATAGAATATAGTACAATTAACCGAAAGTCAAATAGAATTAGATTATAGGATACACACTAATGCCAGAAATTTTGTAAAAAGGGTGCTAGAATATTACAACGAGCTTGAGAAGGAATATCACAAAAACGTTGTCTGTTTCTTTTTTTCTTTGTTTTATATCATCCTGCACAAGAGGTGGGTACGGGCATATTTATATGTACTACATCTCACAATGAACAGTGACAAACGGGAAGAGGCGTGAGATGCTCTAATCCGGCATACGTGGTGGGCTTTTAGTTAGATTTCCTTATGTTCTACGTTTAAACCAACACATCAAGTATCAAAAACAAATGAGTTAATCCAATGAATCAATTAAAATCCTCTTTTATTTCTTTTGCCCTCGTAACCATTTAATCATTTCCTGTTTGTAATTTCAACAACATGTGGTTAATTAGCAAAGTCGTTAACGCGTTAGAATACATACCAGAAACGTTTTGGCATTCTGGGTGAACGTGACTTCTCATCCTTTCGTGTTGGATAAATAAAGCCTCAGTCTGAAATTGTGGATTGGAGATTTTGAATGAGAAACGAATCTTGCAATATCTGCTCTGGCTTTCTGCATTATGAGTTGAAATTCCTTTTCTGATCACAAGCCTTTTCGTTTTCGGAAAAAGAGTCATTTGGGACTCGGTTAATTGTGATGAGTTTCAATATTATAGGCAGCAACTTTTCATTAAAATGAATATCTTAATCGCCTCAGCTAAAATAAGAGACCTCTGCAAAATGCGGTAAACACGGGATAGCCAAAAGGAAGAAAAAATAACTGTCACTCCGCCAATGCAATACATACGACGGTTGGGGGAGCATCTGAACCTTGTTCAAAACATTGCCGTATACTAATAAACTACAAATCCTAATTTAACTACATTCAAGTATTCTAGAATAAACACTGACTTATCGTTATTTTATTTTTTTTTTTTTATATGCGTTACAAAATTATGAGAAAAATATTGAAAATGTAAACGTGTCAAATGACTCAACCATTTGATAAAAATAATGAATTCTAACATTTTCATAAAAAAATTGAAATAATGGTTTCTTATTTTAGATATGATGAAAAGATAATAAAATAAGAAATAAATAAACGACACACTGAAAGTGTCACCTTGTGTAGACAATATTCTGTGAATAAAAAACAGAAATGTATAATATACATAAGCATACACTCGTAAACTTATATATCACTCACCCAGAAAGTGTGTAAACATATATACGCCCGTATACAAATAAACAAATATCAGTATGTATATTCAGATATATGCGTGTATTAACATATATACCTATACACACGTATATTCAGAAATACGTACACAAAATGTGCTTCAAAATCTTTAACAACACAATAAAATAAAAACTATATATTTATATATATATATACATTAAATATTATATATAGTATACGTACTATATATATAATATATATGTGATAGTATCCATACACATATATGTATATATTTTTAAATAAAGTAATTGTTAAGGAAAATAGTGTATATATATATATATATAAATGATGTTTGTACATACATCCATGCATACATACATACATATATATATAGTGGTTTTGTCTCTAATAATATTTTATATATGTATATATATATATATATAGATATATATATATATATATATATATATATGTATATATATATGTATATAGATGTATGTATATATATAATATATATATATATATATATTTATATATATGTATATATATATATATATATATATATATATATATATATATATATATATATGGATATATTTCAATAGATTGCTTTGACACAATGTGATATCAATTTATCGATTTATAATTCGTAGCCTGATATCTTTTGTACATCTATTTGACATATTTGCCAATCATAACCTGGCCATAGAGTGAGTCATAAACAGTAGCTGGTGTTAAGTAGTACAATCAATTTATTCCCAAAGATCATTGATCTACAAGAAAATATTTTTCTAAAAATTAAAAGACATTCTATTTGTTTATTGAAACATGTTAACTAGTGTTCAAAATGACAGCTATTTCAATTCAAAATTTCTAGATTCATTTTCAATTTCGCATTCTTTAGATGAGTTTTATTTAAAGATATACAATGTTGTTACTTCCTGATTTCAGCTGTTTTATTTTATGTATTTTTTCATTTTTAAATATATTTATTATATTTTTTTATAATGTGTATTATTGTTAAATTCCTTAAAAATAACTCGTTTGAATGTATTATATGTCTTTTGAAGCATTAATTTCGACCTCACAAATAGTTTTACCTACTAAAAACAAATTTTATGTGTATGTACATGTAAATATATATATATATTTCATATATAAATATATATATATGCATATATAGTACTTAAGACTTATGTGTATATGTGAATGTGCATATGTTTTGCTCAGAAGAACAGAAGATTCTGGATGTCTTCTCCAAACTGTAAAATTGACTATCATACATCTAAATACAATGGTCTGCCAACATGTGAATAATCTTCGGATTATATTTTCTTCTACTCACTTTCCTTTGTTCATACAAGTCAGTGGTCTGTTTACCGTTCCATACAACATCGCTCATCATTAAATATATTGCATTGCACTTAAAAACTCCCTAATCTTTCCCATCTAAGTCTCATACACTTGCAAACAAGATTCCTATGAAATATTCATTTATTCACTGAACAGTGTACTAGAAATCGTGCCCCACCACCTCGACGCAACTATACCGATCTTTCTTCTTCGACAGCAAATAATAATAATAATAATAATAATAATAATAATAATAATAATAATAATAATAAGAAGAAGAAGAAGAAGAAGAAGAAGAAGAAGAAGAAGAAGAAGAAGAAGAAGAAGAAGAAGAAGAAGAAGAAGAAGAAAGGCCTCAGTATGGCCTGGATCCACTACAAAAAGGCGTTTGATAGCACCCCCCACACATGAATCCTCGAAACACTAGCCATTAACAAAGTAACACCAACAATTATAAAATTCAAAGGACACTCTATGAATAAAAGCTCCAAACAAAAGAGGGACTCATAAAAACCAAAGCCATCCCCATTAGAAGAGGAATATTCCAGGGAGACACGCTCTCTCCACTCCTTTTCTTCTTGGCACTGTCACCTCTATCTGATATGCTAAATAGTACTGGTTGCGGATATAAATGTTACGGCAAAACGATCAGCCACCTTTTATATATGGATGACCTAAAACTATACGCTGCAAATGACAAACAGCTGGAAATACTATTAAAGACAGTTCATGGATTTACCAAAGAAATAGATATGAAATTTGGATTAGAAAAATGCGCCAAAGTAACCATGAAAAAAGGAAAACTAGTTAAGAGTAGCAACATCACACTAGATAAAACCAATGAAATAAAAGAATTAGACCAAAGCCAAACATACAAATACTTAGGAATCCATGAACTAGATAAGACACAACACACACAAATGAAAGAGAAAATAAAAAAGAATATTATAGACGAGTTAGATCAATACTAAAAACAGAGCTCAATGCTAAAAACAAGATAATAGGTATTAACACTTTAGCTGTCCCAGTTATAAGTTACAGCTACAATATCCTTAACTGGACACCAAATGAACTGACCAAAATAGATAGAAAAACAAGAAAAATAATGACAGGATCTAGGATGCATCACCCAAAATCTGACATAGAAAGACTATATATACAACGTATAGAAGGTGGTAGAGGCCTTATACAGCTGGAAAACTACTATAAAATAACCACCATAGGACTGCAGAAATATCTACTTCAGAAGGAAGGAAATACTATTATTTATATTATTATTATTATTATTATTATTATTATTATTATTATTATTATTTTATTATTATTATTATTATTATTATTAATTATTATTATTATTATTATTATTATTGTTGTTGCTGTTGTTGTTGTTGTTGTGTTGTTATTAATAATAATAATAATAATAATAATAATAATAATAATAATAATAATAATAATAATAATAATAGCAACAACAATGTCCGTTTTCCAGTATCGTAAAGAAAGAGAATGAAAAATTAGAAAAATGCAACCCCTTAAAATATGAAATTACAAGAATTGGGAGTATGATAACTGTGAAGGTTGTCCCTGTAATGATTTTTGGCTTAGGAAATCTGAGTAAAGTTATAGAGAAATGGTGGGTGGATATTGAAATAGAGTATCCTGTAGATCTTCCTCAGAAAGTTTTCCCATTAGGGACAGGAAAGATTATCAGGAGGAATTTAAGCACTAGAAAGACTGTTGAAAGCTTGCAGATATCTAAGGTTACAGGTAATAACCCACAAACCACTTAAATTCCATCAGGAATAAGAACAAACCTGAGTCAAATCAATGATAATAATAATCCTTTCTTTTGTAGCAACAAGGCTTGAAATTTGGTGGGAGGAGGCTAATCGATTAGTCTTCAAGCCCTTGAACTGTGCAAATTACTGGCATCTACAGTCAATAAGGACTAAGTTTTCAATGACCTTCTTCAAATTCAATGTTCATCGCTCTTACACACAGACAGTAGTGTGAGCGGCAAAAGAGGGTCTCAACCCAGTCGCTCCTGATGCTATAAAGAGCAACTAATTCTATCTTTCATTTTTGATGGCTATTAGCTTTTTTCTTTGGAGAATTTAAACCAAAACCTAACCTTAGAGAATTATAGTCTACGATACTTAAAAAGGGAGATATGGTCTGAGCTGGATCATGTTCGACCAAGGTGCTGCAAGATCAGAGTTGAAAGGAGCTAAGCACCAATAATGCAAATACCCACGCTCTCACACATTCATACACGCATCATATACACTTATATTTGCATACACGGGTATACACTCAACCACTCGCACGAGCACACACCTATATATGTGTGCGTAGGTGATAGTAGTCGAGCTTGATAGAACCCTGAATTTCAGAATCCACAAATCGTACCCAACCATTTTAAAGAGACAAGCGTATTGGATACTACTATCAACAACGAGAAAATGACAATTTCCAACGAACGAGGAACCCTCTACACGCTCTGTTGATCTACTGGAAATAGCAGTTGAAACACCTTCAAATCACATTTACCGACTTTTAAAAAAATGGTTAGGTTTTATAATATGATAGCTCTGGATTCTCAAAATTAAGAGATAAAACGGGTTGTCGCCTCTGAAATAGCTTTCATCATTGATCTGCTCAATTACGTTTATCCTGAGGTAAAGCGACCACAATGTAATTGTTACTCAATCTGAATCAGCGACTGATAGCCAATTAACCACACTCTCCCATCTCTCTCCCTCTCCTCTCTTACCCTCCACTCTGTGCCTCCCCTTCTGTTTCCCTCCCCCTCTGTCTCCCTCCTCCTCCGTCTCCTTCTACTGCTGTCTCTCCCCTTCTCCCCTCTCTCTCTCATAAGAGGTTTTTAACCAAAACGTTAGACTTCTCTTCTTACTCAATACATACATATTTGAGCTATTTACAGCTATACTTACTGAAGATGAACATTACTAGTTTCCTTGGATTCTTCTCTTTTATTTTACAATATTATATATTCTGAACTCATATGAGGATTAGAAAGAATAGTAACAGTATGTCTGAAACAAAATTCCTCAGGGAAGCGTGGGGTCTCATATTTTATGTATTGAAGTGAAAATCTTCGCTTAACTGAGATTATATAGGCAATTAGTAGAGAAAAGCCATTATTTTCACCGAAAGAGGATTAGTTTAGTAATTTATAAATATTAACTTTTGTTCTTTTCGTTTTCGAGAACTAATTTTATTTGATTATCTATATACACCTTTTCATTGTTATTTAGAGAACTCAGGTATAAATAAACTTCAATTTAAAATCAAATGAGAAATTACGTGTAAATAGAAAGTTACTGCAGTAATTAAATTGTTTAGCACTAATTCGAGAATTAAAATCAGGTTAGAAATTCGATTGATAAGATCAACCGAAATTCAGATCTAATTATTCAGTAAAACTTGAGATTTCTGTAATTTTTACATATGCAGAACAAGAGACAAGGGAAAAGAAAGAGAGAGAGAGAGAGAGATGGGTGAAAGAAAGTGTATTTATGTAGCTATGTACCCGCGTATGTGTGGAGTCATGTGATTATATGATATGCATGTGTGTGGTATCCGTGTGGCTGTAATGAGACGGACATAAGCAAAAAAAAATTGCGATATTATTCGATAGATAGATAGATAGATTGATAGATAGAAAGATAGATAGATAGATAGATAGATAGATTGATTGATAGATAGATGATAATGATAAAGAATTAAGCGGATTATATGTATTGTACAAAAATGTAAGATAAACAAGAGGAAATAGAATACAAACGGACGTATGATATATACGAAAGTTGAGGAGAAATCATATAATTGATAGACTGTTAAACAGAAAAACTCGATATATGTTTATATATTTTTCTTATGTGCATAAGCACACACATAGACACACACACACATACATACACACACACACGCGCGCGCGCGCGCGCACTAGTAAATGTGAAAACACCTTTCTAGCTGTAGGATTATTCAAACATGCTGCCATAGTAATAGCTCTGACCACAAGCACCAAAGGATGTTTGTTGCGAGAAATGGCAACGAACGTTTTCGAACATCTCATCTTTCAGTTCAGACCATGTTAGTAACGTACCTCTTCTGCAAGAAGCAACAGAAAAGATGCTCAAACCTGATTATACTGTCTCTATTCATATTGGTCGTCAAGCTGTCACCACATATATGAAAAAAAAAAAGAAGACAAAACTCCCAGGTATCTGATTATATCGATCCCAGTACTCCACTGATACTTATCTTACGACCCCGAAATAATTTGAAATGAAGTGTTTTGCTCAAGAAAGGAACGCAACGATCGGTCTGGAAATCGAAAGAACAATCTTGAATGAAACATCCTAACAGTATTGATTCGATGGCTCTTCGATAAACAGCATGATATTGGTTTGCTCATCCGGGTTTTTTAGGCATACGTACCTCGAAGTACGTTATTAAATACTAGCAGTATTGCCCGGCGTTGCTCGGGTTTGTAAGGGAAATAACTATATAAGCATTTTTGGAGATGTAAAGTATAATAGCCATCACAATATGGCTAACCAAGGGGGGTGTTACTGTAGCTTTTTACGTTCTGAGATTTAATAATATTTTTTTAGAGAGTTACTTCCCTTATATATGCCAAAAATGCATTAAAAATGGGAAAAATTTATGGTAATTTTTTTTTTTAATCGTAGACTCATCGTAGACGCGCGCTAATACCCAGAAGGGCTCGATATGAATCACGACTATAAGATACCCGGTTTTAGTTAAACTGCACCGCAAAATGTGGGAGTAGTTAGGAATCTAAATCGTAGGAGACAGACAGCACACAACCTCTCTTTTATATATAAAGATATTCGCTTTTAAGAATGTGAAATGAAATTTAAAGTTGGTTTTTGCCACTTTATCTAGCAAAGTAAAGTCAGGGAGCTGACATATTCCTTAGCACAAAATGCCTCAAGCTGGCAGAATCCTTGGCATAAAATGCTTTGAGGCACTTTTTTCAACTTTACATTGTGAGTTCAAAATTGGCGGAGGTCGACTTTGCTTTTCATCCTATCGAGGTTGGTAAAATAAATACCGCTGAGTACTGGAGTTGACGTAATCAACTTCCACGCCTTCAGAATTACTAGGCTTGTATGAAAGTTTTAAAAAATAGATATTTTCTATCGAGTCAGTCGATAATTTAGGGTATCCTTAGCTCGCAATATGTTGTGTGTGTGTACGTGTGTGTGTGTGTGTGCTAGTGCGTATGTATGTGTCCCCTCTTCTCCCCTTTCTTTTTCCCCCTCCCCTCCCCCTCCCCTCTCCCCCCTTACCTCCCCCCTCTTCCCTCATCTCCTCTCTCTACACTACACCATACGACTTTACACATCACATCATATATACATACACACGTCCAGACCTCTCATACGCACTAATACTCTCTCATACACACACACTCTTCTCATACACACACTTTTCTCTGTGTATCTTTCTGTTGAAGAGCGTAGGCTCGAAACGTTAAAGACTTGTTTTATTTATATTTCCTGAGCGCCATACTAATACAATTGTTTGTTTGTATTCCACCTGCCTTCGTCTTTTGTTTATTTCCGTAAACCTGCCTTCGTCTTTTGTCTATTTTCATAAGCTTCCCGTTATATATATATATATATATATATATATATATATATTTATATGTATGTACGTATGTATGTATGTATGTATGTATGTATGTATGTATGTATGTATGTATGTATTATGTATGTATGTATATATGTATGTATTTGTATATATATATATATGCACAAACTGAAACGACTAAGACACGCATGCATCCTATGATCCGATGGCTTCATTCACAGCCCTTTCTTGTGTTTTCACACGTCTAAGAGGAGAATTTTCTCCGTGGAATATCTCTGAGGCGGAAGATCTTACCTCCAAGTGCAAACGAAACGTTTTCAACATAACTTTACATACACACATACACACACATGCATACATATACATCGATACATGCATACATGCATACATACATACACACAAACTCACACACTCACACTCACACCTACATATATACATACATATGCACACACACATACGTACATATATAGGTGTGTGTGTGTGTGCTTGTGTGTCTGTATAAGCACACACGTGACATCAATATATGTAAATTATCTGTGAAATCGCCTGGTGATCAATAATTTATAAAACTCATGTACGATGGGGGCTAGTGTTCTCTTACTCCCTTCCGATAGAAAATGGCTGTGGTCAGTCCAGGAATGAGAATGGTTCCAGTAAGTCTAAAATATATACGAAAGACAAACCGTATGTAAAGAAGGTAGCCCTAGAATTCTATCAAGTTCGCAATGCAAGTCAAGTGAAAACAAAGTCAAGTGAAAACAATAAATTTCTAGTTGCATAAGGCTTCTAATGGTTTGTATTTGTTGGAATGCAGTATTTCTATGTCAGATTTTAGATGGTGTATTCTAAATACGGTCATTATTATTTCTTTCTTTTTTCTGTCTAGACTTACAAATTCATTTAGCGACCAGCTGAGAATATTATAATTGTAACTTATTACTCAGATAGCTCGATTATTGATGCACATAACACTATTTCTCTTTTTTTTTATTTCTTGCATTTAGCTCTGTTTTAAATATTAAGTTATGCGTCTTTGATATTTGTTCTTAACCTTTTCTTTGATGTGTTTGTCTATTGTACTCTGTCTAATTCATTGATTTCTAAGTAATTGCAAGTTTGTGTTTGGTCGAATTCACTTATTTTTGTTTCTTTATTTAACATGATATTGATGCTCTTAATTTTCATCTCTCCAATGCGCCTTACCACATTCTTATTCGTATTTCATATCAGTTCCTCTATAACATCACTACTGCCTGCATTAATGCGTTAAGTTGTTTATCAACTACAGTGCGCAATTTGAAATCTTCTCATAAACAAAAGATGGTTGGTTGTCCTCGTATCATATTTGTATCCGTGTTCATTTTGGCTTCACTTTTTAAAAGTGCGAATCTTAGATAGAAAAGTAAAAAGAGGGAACCTCTTGGATTCCTCTCTTGATGGAATTAGTTTAAATAAAGTTGGATTAATTCTCTCCTTTGTCTGTATCTCCAAAATTGTTTGACATCCTATTCATGATGTTTTTAAGCTATCTGCTTATTAGTGACTCGCATGGATAACATTTATAGGATCCACACGTAGAAAACAATATTAAAATTCATCATATATTCAATCCGTGCAATGCCTAGATCCATCTATTTCCTGCTACACTATATGCTTATGGTTTTGCTGAGAAAGAATTGACCATTACAGACACAGACCTTTGCAGCTTCGCATTTACTCTTGTGCTTAGCTTTTACGTTATTATTGCAGTTGGGGTTTTGTGAGTTGCAAAAAGCAAATTATGCACTTCTAAATTTCAGAAATTAGCATTTCTTTAATACAGAGTTTCAGTTGATTTTTAAGTCAGTCGTGAGCTCTAGAACTCATAGGACCTGGGCTCAACTCGGTTTCCATGGTGCATAAGTAACTAAGATTGCAATACTCGTATCTGAAATTACAATACTCGTATCACCAAACTATCGAGCGGTTAACTTTCGAACTAATTACATTTACAACTTAGTGGACTGGATCAATGAGAAATGAAGTATTTACTCAAAACCACGCGTTGTCCAGTGTTTGAGAATCGAAACCGAAATCTTACGGTCATGAGTGGAGCACCCGAACTACTGAGCCACACGCTTTCAAAGCAGTTGGCTCACTCTGGAGAAAACCAATTGTAAGCCAACATTTTCAGTATAAATTTATCAGGCCAATATAATATTTTAAGAACTATTTGCAGCTCATGTGTCTCAGTCACGTTTTGTAACTACAAGTTTGAGATTCTGCTTTCCCCGTGGATTCTGGTCGTTTGTGGTTTGTAGCGACTTTTTCTCTACATCTATTTTTTGACCTCCCTAAGATTGCTTAAATATTATATTCGCTTTTTTAAACAATCTCACTCGCGGTGATTTCCTTCGCTATCTTTTCTTTTCCCTAGAATTATTCTACTGTTGCTTACAGTTAGTGCTACATTGATTTCTAGTAAATTTGTCTTAAATCATTTTGATAGATACAACTTGTTTGTTTGTTTCAAAGAATTATCTATTTATATTCAAAGTGACAGAAATCTTGCGATATAGCGAAGATCAGTTATTTCAGGTGCTTCTTTGATTTCGGGTATTTGTCTCTTTTGTTATGTTATATTTCTATAGTATCTGCACCACTAATTTTTTACAACATCATTTTTTTGTTGATGTTATCGCTAATGTTATGCATGTTTATTTTCAATGTTGTTGGCTTTGTTTTTCATATTCTTCTATGAGTAATTCTGAGGAAATGATTAACGTTATTGCTGTGATCTTTGTTGTTATTGCTGATATTCTTGCAAATTGTCACAATCGTTAGGGTGATAGTCGGCTAGCAATTATCTTTCTTTCCTGTTCATACGTTTGAGTCGAAATGTCTCCGAAGCCAGCCTTGCATTTCATTCCTCCTGAAAAATGAAATACCTGTCGAGCACCAGGGTCGATACAATCAACAAATGTTTTCACCTAGAAATTATTGGCCTTGTACATATACCAAAAAAACAGCACATGTCTCAGTGGTTAGAGCGTCAGACTCACAATCATGAGGTAATGGATTCGATTTCTTGACCAGGTTGTGTGTTGTGTTCTTGAGCAAGACAATTTATTTTCACGTTGCTCCAGTTCACTCATCTGCAGAAATGAGTAGTGGCGTCACTGGTGCCAAGTTGTATCGGCCTTTGCTTTTCCTTTGGATATCATTGATGGCGTGGAGAGGGAAGGCTCACATACATGAGCGATTACTGGTCTTCCATAAACAACCTTGCTCGGACTTGTGCCTCGGAGAGGAACTTTCTAGGTGTAATCCCATGGTCATTCATTACTATTATTACGCTCGTGAATGTTAATTTAGTTAGCAGGTTTGGTAACAATAAATCTCCTCAAATCTCAAGATTTCTTCTTAGGATACTTGTAGAATATAGAATGGTGGTCTTCTGTAATTCGACAATGCGAGTTTCAATTCCAATATCTTTTGCTATTCTTAGTAGCATTTTGATTGTGCCAAGTGCATCTTTTACTTCAGAATCCTGTTTGTCTTGGTCTTCAACATCCTCCTCTGCTCTGTGGTTAGATCCTAGGGCAGAGAAACGTACTGTATACATTGGTAAGCCATTAAGATTGGTAGGCCACCCGATAGTTCATTTACAAAGTGATGTAATAGAGAAAAGGAGGAAAAAGACAGAGAGAAAAAAGGAAAAAATAAAAAATAAATGTAAACAAAGAAAATAAGGGAGAAAAAAGAAAGAAAATTCACAGCGACAATGCTCTTTTCAATACGTGTGACCTACCAGTGAAGACAATATTTTGCACTTTCTGCGTGGATGATAAGCCAGGGATCATTTTTAGATAATTTTCAATTCCTGTTTTGATCATTCCAAGTGCTTCTACAATCACTGTCTTGAAATGCCAAATGTTTTCAATTTCGATCAGCAAATCTTTATATTTTCTGTGCTTATCAATTTCTTTTTCCGAGATATTATGGTCACAGAGTATTGTCTTGGTGTTTCACAATACCTAGTTTATTTGCTTTGATGGTCTAGTCTGTACATTCTGGAAGTCCCAAAGAATAGTTACATTTTCTCCCTCAGTTACAGGGTGGTGCTTGTACCATTTATCATCAGTTTTGTTTTTATAATGCCGACCCATTATCCAATGTAGATATTGACCAACTCTGTCATGTCTTGATTTGTACTCTTGATTTGCACATAATAAAGCGCTAACATCTTCATTATTATCTTGGTTTAACTCACGTTCGGTTTTATTCTAGTAGGATTTATGTGGATAACAGGTTACTACCTGTAACCTTGGGTATCCACAAGTTTTCAGTAGTCTTTCAAGTGTTTAGAACCCGCCTGATAATCTTTGTTGTGCCTAAAAGACAAACTTTCTGTAGGAACTCAACCTGGAATTCTATTCCAATCTCCTTCAGCTATTTGTCTATATTTTAGCTTACTGTTCCCAACGCACCAATTATTATATAGCACAGCCTTTACTGTTCGCATGCTCCAAGTTCTTCCTATTTCAAATTTTGTTTTTCTTCCTCTTTATTTACGATCCTGGAATTATTATTATTATTGTTGTTGTTGTTGTGTGTTGTTTTTGTTGTTGTTGGTGTTATTATTATTATTATCATCATCATCATCATCATCATC